>NC_034601.1:9967565-10002435 GCF_900095145.1 Mus pahari | reverse complement strand
AAGCTGACCCTGAGCTTGGAATTCAGTAAGAATGTTACTTATTCAGTAACATTCAAATTCACTTCTAGTAGAGACAGTGAAACTAATTAGGCATTACAATTTACTTGTATAGAGCTAGAAAAGCTCAGGGCTAGTCTATATAGTAATTACTTAGGACAATAGCCAAGTCACACCCAAACACAGGAATACACAATGGCCAAGGAAATATGTGGGTTGTAGAATGAAAGAGTTAGTAGAACAGAATTCCCCTGTGGAGGTTTTTTCACTAGGCCCAGAGGGATAGCATAATCAGGTATTTACTAAAGGATCCCTGGTGGTGGGTTTAACAAGAGACTAGCATTGCATCAGAGCATTCACCTGTTCCTGTGTTTAGCTGATCTTTTTAATTAAGGGTTGTTCCTATTCTCAGTGGTAAACAAGGCCTGGCTCCCACCATCTTTTTATGTATGCTCTTCTTTGTTTCGTGTCGATATAACTTGGTGGATGTATTCCCCTGGCTTTCTTGTTTTTTTCTTCTGTATTAAAAACCTGATGTTTGCTTGGTAAAATTACATTCAGATTTAGCACTCCCTTGTGTCTGTGTCCGTTTGTCAATTCTTGCCAACTTCATTCCCATCTGTCCGAAACCCTGACTTCCTACAGATTGGGCCAGTCTGTGGCATGTTGGGATATCCAGGACTTGCTGTCATGGGAGTACTGGGTTCTGATGATGCCGAGCGGGTCTTGGTTTCTGTTAGTAAGATTCTTATGTTTGCCTTTCGCCATCTGGTAATCTCAGGTGTTAGATGTTCATGCTGTCTCTGGCTGGAGATTGTCCTCCTGTAAGTCTGTTAGTCTCTGTCAGCACTCCAGGGAGACCAGCTCTCTCCTGAGTCCCATGGGACAGAGCACTCCCTGGAGGCAAGCTTTCCTCTGGCTGGGAACGTGCACAGAGGTCTGAGATTCAGCTCTGCCTCCTGGCTGAGGATAAAGGCCCAAAAGGATCCTGTCCAAGAAGCCCTGTTGCTTCTGTGACCTGTGCCTCTCCTGTGCCACCAAACCTCCACAGGTCATACTTCTTTCAATGCATTACAACTTTTTTCATCCACCCCACCCCATAGATAAAGAATGCTAAGACCTTATCAAGGATTTGATAGGGGCACTTAAGACAAGTGGGGTATACTGGACTAGCATGCCTCTATCTTCTGCTTAAAAGCCACCTTATAGTAAAAACAAATTAAGCTCATTCCTGTTTATGATTAAATCTGTGTTTCTTAAAGATTAGGCTTAATTACAAATGATTCTGTACTGCCTTTTGGGGGTAACCTTTTTTACTCTGTGTGAAGGTATGTCTCTGTATTTTCAATTGTTAGTTCTATACTTTCAGAGAGCTAAATGCTGGCAGGATTCTGGTGTTGTCATTTCTATGGTCCATCACCAGGTTTTCTATTTTATAAATATTCATCCTTGTCACCTGCCTAAAGGCAATCTAAATGTTCCAGAGGTTGTCTCACTGCTAAGTGGTTGTAATAAAGGGCTGACAGCTGACTTTTATTTTTTATTTATTATTACTGTGTGTGTGTGTTTCAGACAAGTTCTCATGGTGTAGTCCCCACTGGCCCAGAATTCTTTATACAGAGTACACAGACTAGCCTCAAATTTACAGAGATCCTCCTCCTCTGCCTGAGGTTAAAGATGTGCACCAACACACCAAGTCTACAAGTTTTCTGGAAACAAATGAAAAACTAGAAAATCCCAACAAATAATCTCCAGAAAAAAAGGTTCTTACAAAACCAAAATGAAGCCTGATTGGTAGCTTACAATTGTAATTCTAGCACGCGGGAGGATGAAGCAGGAGGATGGTCATGAGTTTAAGGTCAGCTTGGACTACACAGTGAGTTCAAACCCAACCTGGGCTACAGAGTGAGACCCTGTAGTTTTTTTTAAACAAGGAAAGTATAAGAATGAAACACCTAATCAAAAACACCAGAAGGGTTCAGCAGTAGGTTTATTAGGATAAAAATCAATGAACTTAAGGTAAGTTGAGTAGTATTGGCCAATCTAACCACAGAGAAAACAACTATCCAGGTGAGGTACACACCTGTAATCTTAGCACGTAGGTAACTGTAGCAGGAGGACTAAAGAGTTCAAGGCCAGCATAGAGTGAGTCCAAACAAATCTAAGCTCCCCGCTGAGACCTTGTCTCTAAACAAGTAAGTAATCAGTCGCAGGGCCCCATAGGATAATAACAAGAGTAAGTGCTTCAAGATGGGAAATAAAGAAATACACACATGGGGGCCATGAGATAGCTCAGTGGGTAAAGGTGTTTGCCGCCAAGCCTGACAACCCAAGTTTGATCCTCAAGAGCCGCATGGTGGAGGGAGAGAAAGGACTCCTGTAAACTGTTCTCTGATCCCCACGCATGCACTGTGGCATACATGTTCTGCACACACGTACACAATAAGCAAATATAATATTTTTGTAAAAGATAAGTAAATAGTCAGTGTTCCTATCATTGAGATCCAGAAGTCAACAGGAAGGACAAAGAACTGAAAAGTCTAAAAAAAAAAAAAAAAAAAAGTCTCAAATATGATAAGAAGACAATTTATAGAATCTATCGGCTATGCAGAGAAAAATGCCAAATAAACTAAATCCAAAGAGATTTCACCAACATGTGTCATTAAAGGTCAACAAAGGAAAAGACTTTGAAAGAACGAATCAATTCAAAGAGAAAGAAGTGCTGCTTAGAGGGGAGCGCACATCTCAGTGTGGTAGATTGTGAAACCATGGCAAACTGCAGGAAGTACCTAAGGTGTCACAAGCAGACAGAAGAGCTTCCTGGATTGTACAGTTTGTATTTAGGCTGTAAATCTTTTAGGAATTTAAGGCAATACATGAGACTTCACTGGTAGTGAGTCTGCCTTTAAAGAATGGAAAGAGAGTTGTTTAAACAGACAGGACACGATTACAACTGGAAAGTTTGGGACTTTAGAAAGAAAGATGTTACGAGGACAAAAATAGGAGCCCACAGAAAGGTATTTAGGTTTCATCTTTTGTATTGTAATGATAAATACTGGCTCCCAAGGTCCGGTTACTCCCAGGGATGACAGAATCTGCAGGTATAATGTGACCTTGTTCTTTAATTTACAACTATTGGTTAAAAAAAGATGCCAACAGCTAATAGTTGGGCAGAAGAAACTCAGGTGGAGTTTGGGGTTCCCAGGCTTGGGGTCTGAGGAGACTAGGGGAGAGAGAGGAAGGAGGAGAGAGAAGACAGCATGGAGTTAGAATCTTAAAATCATGGCCATTGGAGTTAAGAGCAGCCCAGATGGAACACGGCAAGTCATATTGTGGAGTTATTGGCCGGGAAATAGACATAGTAGCATAGAGGGTAAATATCTGCCCAGCTCTAGTGCTGATTAAGGCTTATTATAAATATAAAAGTTTTGTGCCTTTTATCTGTGAACTGAATGATCAAAGTGGGGGTAGAACCCCTGATTGAGATTAAGTATTTCCACAACAGAATGAACTGCTTTTCTAATGTGTTTCTTAAGTCATATGTAGAAGTTAGGATCTAGCTCCCATGATCCCAGAAATAAGATTCAGACTCAAAAGACATTTACAAGCACTTCAGCCACATAGCTAGGGTCTACTCTGATTACATCATAACTAAAATACCCCATTTATTTTAACCTACATTCTGCCATGTGGATGGTTCTCTGTGCTCTAGTGCCATGTATCTGTCTCCTCACATCTTCCCAGGCTAATCGCCCTGCACCTGACTCTATCCTAAAATTTTTTCTCCTTCTGGGTGTTCCACCTTCTATTTCCTGCCTAAACCATAGGCCATAGGCCATAGGCTTTTTAATTGCCAGGTGAGACATCCATACATACATAAAATATTCTCTCTACAATTCCCTCTTTTAGTACAATAAAGGGTTCTGTTTTTCAAATATAAATTCAATACAGTTATAACAATTATAAAACAATTATGAAAACTATAAGGTATGATATGTATCTATAATGTACAGTCCATTTATATTTGGCAACTTAAAGTATTTTATCATCTATCCTATCTTGATGAGTTCAGAATTCTATATCTAAATCATTTTCTATCCTAACTTTTATTACCATCCTAAAAATATCTTCTTAAATCATAAACTACTAAAGCTTATAGTAAGACTACAGCTATCTAGTCTTCAATCCCATAAGAGAGCTGAGAAGGAGTAAATATTACCTGAGTATACAGGAAGCAAAGGTGCACAACTCCAAAATTATAGAAATGGCAGATAAAACTGGCCTCTTGGACACGCCTCAATATTCTCTATAACACTGAGGCATCTGTATTCAGCCTTCTGGCCCAGAATATCTGACAGATCTTTGGTGAAGCAGGAATTATAAAGGAATAGCATACTCTGTCTTGGCAGAGCTTGGCAGTCAACTTCCCTGTGTCTGTCCTTTCTGGGCAGCATTATGAAGTTAGGGAATTTTCTTTGCCCAATGGCTAGCTTTCCACAATTGAGGCAATTGCATATAGAAGATTTTGATGTTCATCACCTTCTTTAAAGTGGAATGGGGGGGGGCTATTGTCAGGACCAGACCTGTCTCATATTCAAAAGATCTTTTAATAATGAGATAATTTTAAATGGCATTTCTTGTGGATTTCTGAGGGTTTTGAAAATCAATGATCAATTTTAGCATATAAACTAACAAACTCTGCTTATCCTTATCCATTTAGTATCTGTTAATCTAGAAAACATTTTGTTGTAATTAACTAATTACCAAGAGTTTGACTATTTTGTAACCATCCCTACTAGTTTGTAACATTTTTAATTGCATAGGCAAAATGTCTAAAAGTTGAAACATAGTATACAGTAGTCATATTTGATGGAAAAAATAATATAAGAAGAAAAAGTAAAGAGTTGGGTGTGGCTGTCCATTAGAAGTGTTAATGCAGATACACAGTCTGCTGTGGTCATCGATGTATTTGGAATCTGATGGTGCAGGTCTGACCTATTAGCTACTTGGGAGCAGAAGAAGAAAGATTGACCGTTCAAGGCCAGTCCTGGCTACAAGTATAAGGCCAGCTTGGACAATTTAGTGATACCCTGTCTCAAAATGAAAACATTTTGAAAAGAACCAGGGATGTAGCATGGGAATGGAATGCTTTCTTAGCATGTAAGGGACCCCAAGTTTAGTTCCCTAGTCCCACTAAAAAAGGAAGAAAACGAATAAAGGGACCTAATGGAAAACAATCCAGAAAGTGCCTGTAGACTTCAGTGAGTTATTATAAATAGTTGGAGACCAATTGCACTAGGAGCAACTGTGAGAGCTAAAGTTATGTTCCAAATTTAAAGTATTGTACCTAAAGGAGCTATAAAACAAAAATACCTCTCACCTGTAAGTTCCACTTTCTCAAGGGAAGATAACTTCCTAGAATGCTGGGGGCTGTTATTTATGTAAGATAACAAGCCAGATGTTTGTTTGTTTGTTGTTGTTATTGTTTTTTTTTTTTACTTTTTTGGGGGGTATTTGGTTTGTTTGTTTGTTTTTAAGACTGGTTTTTCTGTGTAGCCCTCTGGCTATGCTGGGCTATTCTGATATTCTCTCTCTCTCTCTCTCTCTCTCTCTCTCTCTCTCTCTCTCTCTCTCTCTCTCTCTCTCTCTCTCTCTCTCTTTCTCTCTCCAGCATGTGTTTGATCACAAGTAGTAGGGATGTAGGGAAAAAGAGGAAAAGGTGAAGCTGGAGGTTTTGGGAGAGAAAGGGAGAGAGGACAACGGAAGACAGAGGAGGAGGTGGAAGGAAAGTGGAGGTCTCATAGATGGGGAAGATGGTAGTGTAGTGGTAGATCTGCCCAATCTAGGCACACACAGCTTGTATTCATATTAATTGAGTTGTGTTTTCATTGCTGGGGCATATCTGGGTTGGAGATTTACCATAACAAAATCAGGAAGTATGCTTGCCCCTGATTAGATAGAGGTAGGAAGTACTTAGTTTTATGGGTTTTACTTTATAAGCCCCTGTCTAATGTATTTCAATGCCATTAACTGGGAATCCCATGTGTGGATGTGAGCAGTGTCCATTGTCCTGGTAAGTATTTAATAAACTTGCTTCTATTTTGCTTCAAGAACTGTGGTAGTGGTCTAACTCTCGAGTAGTGGGATTAGCACACCCACAAATTCTTTAAAAAGCAAGATGAAACTGGGGAATGCCAAACTACAGGAAGGTAAGAGGAATGAGACAGTGTGGTCCTGAGTACCAGAGACTTTCCACAGAGATCTCTGGCCCGGCCTGGTGCGAGGGTTCCAGCGAAGGGAAGCACGGTGGTTGACGATGCCTCCGTCTCTGCCGTGATTCCAGGTTGCTCTGTAATTCCATGCTGCCCTACACTGAGTCAGGTCGGGCTGGGCCCACGAGAAGCCGGCTAGCCAGTGAGGAGTGGGGCCTCAGGCAGCGCTTTGGGAGAGCAGATCTCTTCCCAAGTGTCACAGCTCTTAGGACAGAAGGCTTGGACGAAGGAGTGGTTCTCACACCCCTTTGATTCCCTGGATGGACTTTTATACAGCTCTGGGGATGATTCGGGGTTTAACAGCAGGTACTTCTCATTGGCTTGGACTGAGAATTTGTGGAAACATTATTTGCGTGTGGGAGGGCTTGATGCCACATACCTCTCTGCAGGGGGTTGTGGGAGGCTATAGCTACCTGCCAGGAGCCAGGTGCCCAGGAGGCGTGGCCGAACTCCTTCCATCCCATGCAGGTGGAAATCACCGCCCACTGGGGCTCCCAAGGTTCCTGACCTTTGCTCGACCGGGGACCAGGCTGTCTGTGCACAGTCCACCACCCCACAACACAGTCCCATGACTTCCCGATTTTACATGTATTCAGGTGTGTACATGGGTGTGTAAATTCAGCTGTGTAATCATACCCTATGTGCATCCATGTAATCACCCACCCATTGTGAATACTCAGTTCTAACCATTCTGTCACATAGACCTTTCGTGCTCAAGCACTCCAAGTTTAAGCTACTTTTCTTTATGTGTGTATGTGTGTGTGTGTGTGTGTGTGTGTAGGTTCACATGTTTGTGTGTGGGTGTCTGTGTCTGTATGTGTAGGTATAAGATCTCAATCAGGTGTCATCTTCCTCTGGAGCCATCCACCTTGTTTTAGTTAATTAGTCTGTTTATTCGTTCGTTTGGCTTTTTGATACAGGGTCTCTCTGTAACCTGGCTGGTCATAACAGACTGGCCTCAAACTCACAGAGACCTTCCTTGTCTCTGTCTCCTGAGTGCTGGGATTAAAGACATGCACCACCACACTCAGATCACCTTGGTTTAGTTTTGTTGCTGTTGTTTGTTTGTTTGTTTGTTTGTTTTTGAGGTAGGGTCTCTCATTAGGACTGAAAATGACTAGTTGGGGCAGGCTGACTGGCCAGAAAGCCTGAGTCCCACCTTTCCAGGGGCGACAACAACAAACACATGCCACCATGCTTGATTGTGAGCCTCCCTCCTTACCTCCTTAGGCCATTATCTCCAGCCCCACAACACACAAACACATTTCAGACACAAATGAACTCCCCAACCTTTCCAAGGTTTGAAAGTCTGTTGCACGCTAACCAGCACAGTCAGATGTACTGGGGAATCATGCCCGGAAGGTTGTGCTGGCTATGGTGTAGGCTCTGCCTCAGAAGGGCCTGACAGCTGGCAACTGAAGGGCTGTGCCTGTCCTAGGCCCACTGCACCGATGTATCTCTTAGGACTAACAACCCTAGTCGCTGTACCTGACACTTGTGCAGTGTCCCTTCTGAAATATTAAGTAGATTCATTCTCTTCCTAATTGTTTCACTCCTCACGTCCCCTACCCAGGGAGTTAGATATCAGTGATGGAGCTCAGGGGAGGCCACCCAGACCTCTGCCCTGCCCCCACCCCAGATCACACCTCTTCATTTCTGCCACACTGTCTCCTCCCTGAGCTCCAGACTGGCTGGGGTCCTTAGTCACATGACATCTTAGACTTGTGGCTGCCAGACTAAACACATGACAATTATAGTCCGCTCGGTTCCCTTTTGTTTTAGATAAGCAACATTTTACAGTACATCTCAAAATATTGCATGGGACATACTTAACTTTTCAAACTACCTGTTGTTTACCAAAAACTAAAATGTGACGACTGGGCCTGGGCCTTTCCTTCAGTGTTCTAACTACAACTTAAAATGATTTTTCTAGTTGTGTGATTCATTCTAAATGGAGGCTGAGTAGAGTTTTTCTCCCGGGTTAGTTTCTAGCTCCTAGCACTCTGGACACAGGTGACAAGGAATGAGATCTCTGAGTTGAATGGATTGGTGTAAAAAAGAAGGAGACAGGGAGAGGGGAAGGAGGACTGAGCAACTGCAGAGCCAAAGCAGCGGGCAGGTTGGCAGTGAATGTACCATGCTGCCTTCGGAAAAGCTGCAGGCAGTGCTTCACCTGGCTGGCTGAGCCCAGGGCTCCTTCTTGTCTGAATACTTTTTATGTTGCTCCCAAACAAGCATGGGGGTTGAAGTTTAGGTCCCCAGCACCCACGAAAATGCCTAGTGGGCATGATGGTACACCTGCAATCCCTATACTTGGAACTTTGTAACAAGGAATCTCAGGAACAAGCTAACTAGACTACACCCATCAGCAAGTCCTGATTTCAAGTGTGGAGACTCCAGTATGGACTCAGACGGAGAGCACTGGGGATGACCACCAGTCAACTTCTGGCCTCCTGTCATGGTGTGGGTTTCATTGTTGTGAAGAGACACCATGGCCAAGGCAAGCTTATGAGGGACAACATTTCATTGGGGGCTGGCTTACAGGTTCAGAGGTTCAGTCCATTATCACCATAGTGGGAACCATGGCAGCATCCAGGCAGACATGGTGCTGGAGAAGGAGCTGAGTGTTCTGCATCTGGATCTGACTGCAAATCAAATGTGGAGGAGGGACTGTTCTCCTCAGGCAGCTAGGAGGAAGCTCTCAAAGCCCATCACCAGTGACACATTTCTTCCAGCAAGGCCACACCCTCTAAGCATATTCAAACTTCTATACTTCCATACATTGTACACTTATAGGAACGTGCATACACACACTCCTCACATAACACATACAAAAGATTTTTGAAAGAGAGAGAGAGAGAGAGAGAGAGAGAGAGAGAGAGAGAGAGAGAGA
Source organism: Mus pahari (assembly GCF_900095145.1). Classification (NCBI taxonomy): domain Eukaryota; kingdom Metazoa; phylum Chordata; class Mammalia; order Rodentia; family Muridae; genus Mus; species Mus pahari. The sequence continues at coordinate 9,993,273 of NC_034601.1, read as the reverse complement.
GAGATGGGAAGAGACTAAATTAGAGTAGACAATACTCCAGGCACCAGAAAACTGGATGATTAAAATGAGCATTTAAACATCACCTGACAGACACCCAAGGCTAACAGTGTGCCCTATCTCAGAGAGTGGGATTTCCTTTCTCCCTTAAGGCTCCACTAGGGTGTACTTGAGCATGATGACACCTTAGACTAGAGTGGAGACTGGGCTACTAGGAAGAAAAATCTGGGAAGTCTGTAAAGGATGTATCTGGGGACACACACAGCTAGCCCTAGGGTTTCTTTCTATCTTTGTGGTTCAGTGCATATATGATATAACTGTCATCTTATAACAACATATGTAAGTCCCCATGAAGACCAGAAAAGGGCATCAGATGTCTTTGTCACTCTTTGCCTGGTTCCTTTACGACAGTCTCTTCCTGAACTTGGAGGTTGTCTTTGTTTTAACTAGGCCGACAGCCAACAAGGCTGGTAACCCTCTTGCCTCCACCTCTCCCACAGAACCGAGGTTACAAGAACAAATGGGCCAGGCCTGATTTGTTACGTGGGTACTCACATCTAAACGCAGGTCCTTGTGGTTGCACAACAAATGCATGTAACCACGGAGCCACCTCTCCAGCCCCTTCATCACTGTGAAATGTCCTTCCTTGCCTCTAGTAGCATGAGTTTTATTGTTGCTGTCATTTGTTTGTTTTGTTTTGTGTTTTTTTTTTTTAGAAAGCTTATAATCTTTTCCCATAGATGCGCAGTACCTCCCCAGTCTTACATTTGTGTGGCAACTATTCCCTCTATCATCTTTTCATCTGTGTCTTTAAATATGAAATGTGCATGCAAGCACTCTCACTACTGAGCTTTGTCTCAAGCTGTACTTCTTCCTCTCTTCTCTTCTCTTCTCTTCTCTTCTCTCGGCAGGTTATCATGTAGCTTAACTAGGCCTTGAACTCCTATTTCTTTAGTCTCTACCTCCTAAGGGCTGGGATTATAGGAATGAACCCCACCACACCTAGCTTTGCCCCACTTACAGTTAATATAATTAATGATATAGCTGATTTACACATGCTGTCTTACTATTTCTCTACATTTGTGTGTGTGTGTGTGTGTGTGTGTGTGTGTGTGTGTGTGTATGTGCATGCGCGCGTACATGTGTTTCTTGGTAACTCCCTTATTCTATGTTAAATCCTGGAGACTGCTCTCCTGGCATACATGAAGCCCCAGGTTCTATTCCCAGCACTAGGCCAGGAGGCAGGAGGATCAAAAATTCAAGGCCATATTTGTTTATAGTGGGTTTGGGGTTAGCTTAAACTATGAGAGACAATATCTCAAATATAGATAGATAGATAGATAGATAGATAGATAGATAGATAAATAAAGTAAATGAGTAAATGAATAAAGGGAGTTATCCAGATCATGAACTCAGACACGGTGTGATTAAAGCCACCAAGAATGATGTGCTACACTCAGTTCAGCCCATAGGGCTCAGGAAATGCTTCCCAAGATGCCTGAGAATGGGAACAGTCTGAACCTACACCTGCAGATGTAACAGATTGTGAACAGATAGGCGGGGAAGTGGGAGCAAAGGCCCTGATTGGGCATGAGAAGCTAGACAGCAGGCTGCTGCAGACCCATTTTAGCTTCTTTCTGAAGGCAATGGTAAACTGATGGGCTCAAGGACGGCCATATTTGCATGGCAGATAACATTGTCATTGTCACTGCAGGGAGACAGTTCAGTTGATAAAACACTTGCCAAACAAGTGTGAGGACCTGAGTTCAGATCCCCAGAGCCCATGTAAAAACTGAGGTGGTCGCTGTGATTGTAATCTTGGCTCTCCTATGGCAAGATGGGAGGCAGAAAAGGCAGAATCTGCAGGAACTAGCTCAGTGTATGCAAGAGCAAACAGTAAGAGGTCATGCCTCAAACAAGCAGGAAGGCAAGAACCTGCCACCCCAAATTATCTTCTGACCACCACAAGGACATATGAATACAGGCGAACAATTTTTTTAATTAAAAGATGACTTTGTCAATTACTAATATGCTCCACAAGACAAGAGCCAAATGCCCAGAAAAGTACTGGGGGTTTGGGCAGCTGGAAGAACAGGGTCTTCACCCAGGGTTTCCTGACTCCCTGTCTGCTGCTGTCTCTTCCACAGCACCATTGGAATTATATTTTGTTTCTTGCTCAAGAAAGTTTCACCAACTCAAAAAAAAAAAAAAAAAAAAAAAAGCTCCCATAAAATGAAGTGAGACATACATGCCTCCAACATTTCAGCCTTACTAAGACTCTTTACTCAGCAAGTCCACTTTAAAGATTTATGTATTTTATTTTATGTATATGAGTGCACTTTATCTGTACAGATGGTTGTGAGCCTTCATGTGGTTGTTGGGAATTGAATTTTTAGGACCTTTGCTTGTTCTGGTCAACCCCGCTTGCTCCGGGCGGCCCCACTCACTCCAGCACAAAGATTTATTTATTATTATAATTAAGTAAACTGTAGCTGTCTTCAGACACACCAGAAGAGGGTGTTAGATCTCATTATGGGTGGTTGTGAGCCACCATGTGGTTGCTGGAATTTGAACTAGGACCTTCAGTAGAGCAGTCAGTGCTCTTACCCACTGAGCCATCTCACCAGCCCAGCAAGTCCACTTTAAAGAATCCTTGTAGAAGACAGGCCAGCAAGATGGCTCAGTAGATGAAGGCATTTGCTACAAGTCTGAGGATGGGAGTTAGATTTCTGGGACCCACATAGTACAAGGAGAGAATCCATTCTTGCAAATTGTCCTTGACCTCCATCCTGGCACATATGCTCACACACATGCACATAAACAGATAAATGTAATTTAAAAATTAAAATGCACAAATCAATACATGACTGGGCTAGAGATACGGATCAATTGGTAAAGCGCTTGCCTAACATGCCCAAAGCCCTGGGTTTGATCCTCAAGACCCTATGAACAGGGTGTGGTGGTCCACACCAATAATTTCAGAGATAAAGGCAAGAGGACCAGGAGTTCAGAGTCATCATCAATTACATAGCCAGGTTTGAGGCAGACCTGGACTATATGAAGCTGTCTCAATAAAACACACATAAACATCCACTAGGGATGTAGGAGTTCATAGACTAGACTTGTGTGTGGACAAAAACATGCCGGTCAGAATGACTTTTACTTCCTGACATTTTGGTATGGTTTAAATTTTTATAATGAGGATTTATTACTTCAAAATGATTTAATAGAGACTTCCTGACAGTTCTTGTGCAGTCCCTGCAAGAATGCCATGAAATTAATTCAGCAGATAAGTTCCAGCCACTGGAAGGGAAGGAAGATGTCAACTTGATGAACCAGAAAGAATCAGACATTAGAATTTAGGCAGAGGCTCCCGTCTGCTCCCTTTGAACTGTTTCTGCAGCAACCATGGTTGCCTTTGTGACGCTCCTTATCAAAGCCAAGATGCCCATTGTGGGCCTGGGCACCTGGAAGTCTCCCCCAGATAATGTCAAGGAAGCTGTGAAGGCGGCCATTGATGCTGGGTATCGCCACATAGACTGTGCCTATGTGTATCAAAATGAGAATGAGGTGGGAGAAGCCATCCAAGAGAAGATCCAGGAGAAGGCTGTGTGGCAGGAGGACCTCTTCATCGTCAGCAAGCTGTGGCCCACCTTCTTTGAGAAAAACCCGGTAAAGGAAGCCTTTCAGAAAACCCTCTTAGATCTGAAGCGCGACTATCTGAACCGGTATCTAACCCACTGGCCACAAGATTTCAGTCTGGAAATGTCTTTTTACCCACAGATAATAAAGGCAGTGCTCTCAGCAGTAACTATACATTCTTGGATGCTTGGGAGGGCATGGAGGAACTGTGAACCAGGGGCTGGTAAAAGCTCTGGGCGTCTCCAACTTCAACCACTTCGAGATTGAAAGGCTCCTGAACAAGCCTGGACTGATCATAGGCCAGTGACCAACCAGGTCGAACGTCACCCTTACCTCACCCAGGAAAAACTGATCCAGTACTGTCACTCCAAGGGCATCACCATCACGGCCTACAGTCCCCTGGGCTCCCCAGACAGGCCTAGTGCCAAACCAGAGGACCCCGTGTTACTGGAGATTCCCAAGATCAAAGAGATGGCTGCAAAGCACAAGCAAACTGCAGCACAGGTTCTGATTCGGTTCCATAGAGAGAGGAATGTGGCGGTGATCCCCAAGTCTGTGACACCTTCTCGAATACAGGAGAACATTCAGGTCTTCGACTTCCAGTTGAGTGAGGAGGACATGGCCACCATTCTCAGCTTCAATAGGAACGGGTGGGCCTGTGGCCTGATTGCAGCCAGTCCTAACAAGGACATCCCTTTCCACGCGGTACACTGAAGCTGAGTCACCAGATGTGCTTGCCCGGAGGACACTTTTCACTGATTTGCAACCAGCTCCTCCTGAATCCTACTTTTGCCCAGCCTATTGGGTATCATACCAGGCCAGCCACGACAGTGCAATACTGCATTTAAATTCTCATGTTCACCTAGAAGCAGACTGTCACAGGAAAATGCATCTCAGCAAAGGACAAATGTTTTCCCACTAATTTGACCTGGCCGGATGTTTGTCAGAAACCAGGAACACTAATAACACTGAAGATATTAAAAAGATAAAATAATAAAAGTAGCAATAATCATAGATGTTTTCAACAGTTGGGAAAAAAAAAAAAAAGAATCTGACATTAACTATGGTCCTTTCAGAGAACACAGTGGGAAGGTCAGGCCAGAGTCTGCAGGTTAAATTTCTTGACAGTGAAGACCTCAGTGAAGACAGTGAAGAAACAAGTCATTCTTTGCGATGAAGCCTGGAGCTCAGGGTGTGGCTCAACTGGCAAAGTACTCGCCTAGCATGCATAAAGCCCTGGGTCTGATCCTCTGCATTTTGTAAATCTCAACTCTTCTACACAAAGCAGGGCAGTGCTGAGCATGTTTCACCAGAGTTGTCCTGGTGAAAATTGTTGGCTTCTGGGAGACCCCACTTTTCTGTGCTGACACCAGGAGAGTCTCAGGCTAAGGAGAGTGGCTGACAGTACCAGCACTGGCTGTCAATGGCTGTCACTGGGTAATCTTTCAGATGTCTTTCTCTACCCCCTTCCTCTGTTCATCTGCACCTCCTGTGTTGAGGGGGCTCTTAATGCTTCAGAACCTTACGGGTGCCTTTCATCACATATCCATTACAGTCCAATTCTGCCATCGCTGCTGTGCTCAAAGTGGGCTGTGCTGGGCAGGTTTCTGCTGTCACTCTGCCTCGTTCCTGCTCAGTCTGTCAGTCTGTTCACATCATGGGAGAGTATCCATCTGGATGCTTTCTTGCGTGTGAAAGAGTGCATGTTCGTGGTCAATGTGTGTGTACATGTATGTGCACACTTGTATGCACATGCATGTGTGTGTATCTCTGTGTGTGTCTGCATGTGTGCATACGTGTGCATGTGTGTCTTTGTGTGTCTGTGCATGTGCATGCATGCATGTGTATATGTATCAGTGTATGCATGCAGGTGTGTGTGTGTGTGTGTGTGTGTGTGTCTACTCAGTGCAGGTACAAGTGCTTGTATGAGCAGCTATGTATGGGGGACAAAGAACAATGTCAGCTATCATTCCTCATCTTGGTCTTTTGAGATAAAGTCTCTCACTAGAACCAAGCACTCATCAAGTAGGCCGCAAAGGCTGGCTAGCTAACAAGCTCCAAGGATTGCCTTGTCTTTGTCCCTTGGCTCTGGGATTACAAGAAAATGCCACCATGCCTAGCTTGGCTTTCTTATGTGGGCTGTGGAAAGTGAAGTCAGGTAGGACCTTGTGCTTGCAAGGTAGTTTAACAGATGGGCTTTCTTATCTCCCCAGCCTCTTGATCTTGAGCCTTAGCACAAAGTTATGTCTTGTCACCAGTGCTTTCTCGCAGCCATTAGTAATGGGTCTCCCTGGTCTTAGGTGCTTCCAAGCAGTGATAGCCTGAGTAGGTATCAGGGAAGAAAAGCTCTAAGTCTGTGAAAGACAGGGAGGGTAGGAATTATGGTTGCTTCTTTGGGTCCTTTCCAATGGATGACTTGAGGAGGCCCCATCAGAGTGTGAGGTCACCTCAGCTCTGTACCTAAGCAGTTAAGAATTAATCACAGATCACAGATCATCTTATAATGATTACAAGTTAGAGAACAGAGGAAAAAAATCAGTTAAGTATTAGCAGAATGAGTCATAAGTTGGATACTGTGGTCTGGTTCCAATATAAATCGACTTTACAAAGTATGTTCAAATATTTTTATTAGCTATATGCATTTGCCTGAACAATAATTAAATTTTGGGATGAGGAGACTTTTTTCTTTTTCTTTTAAACTGTGTGTATGTATACATGTGTGCATGTGAGCATACAAGTGGGCACACGCACATTACAAAGCACATCCATCCTTGTCTTTCCACCTTGTCTGAGTCAGAATCTCTTTGCTGTTGTGTAAGCCAAGCTAACTGACCCCAGGACTGACCCCTGTGTCCACTGATATTATTACAGACATTGCACTGCTGTATCCAGACCCAACATCCACATGGCCAGGCTTGCACACTGACTGCTTTTGCCCACTCAGCCATCTCTCCAGCCCACGAGGGAGCTTGGTTTGGTTTTGTCTTATTTTCTGGCAGAGTCTCACATAGCCCAGGATGACCTTATTATTGTAATTAAAGATGACTTTGAAATGTTGATCCTCTTGCCTCCACCACCCACATGCTGGGTGTATGTGTCCACCCCCAGTTATGTGGTACCAAACCCAGGACCCTGCATGTGCTGGGCAAGTATTCTTACCAACTGAGCTATGTTTCCAAGCCTAAAAATGCTTTTAACTTCCAAAGGTCTTCTCCTCTGAAACTGAGAAACCTCTGCTTAAAGAGACACTTGAACCAGTTTCCACTATTGCTGGACTAGTGCTGTATACTGAGTGGATCCTTAATAAGTTCTAGACTGGACTGAAGACACCTGAGATGTTAGGAGAACAGTTTGTCATTATTCAGCTAACAGGAAGCCAAGTTTTCAGAGCTAGAAAAGCATGACCACGTGTGTTGCTGACAATCAAGTCCTTTGCACATTTGAGGAAAATACCACCCTGTTACCCCTTATCTCTCTTTTCAAGTTGTAACAAAAGAAAAGAGGGCCTTGATATTTTTCTTGAAAAATACAAACTATGTTTGATCAAGCCCAAGCAAGAAGAAATCATAGAACTCAACATGCAAAGATAAAAAACTTTTCATATTTTTCCTCTCATTTTTTTATTGGGAGCACAAAGATCTTTTCACCCACAGACCACTAAGGAAATCAGGAATGTTAAACATGCAGGGTTGTCTTTTCAAAGAAAAAAAGATATATAACCTGTTTTTCTACCCAGGAAGCTGAGAATGGAGGGAGTTAATAGCCAGGTGATCTGCATTATCTGAAAGGTCCGACCATATTAAGCTCCCACAAGCAGGACCACAGGTGGCTAATATCCTTGGTGACCTTTGCATTATTTGTATGGCCAGGGGCTCCTCTAGGCTACCACAGTCAGGGCCGGAAGTGGCTAAATAACCCAAATGACCTCCACACTATCTGTATGACTAAGATCACACCAGATCCTCCCCTAAGCCCTTAAGCTAGTATTTGTAGTCTATCTCTAGAACCCCTCTTCTTAGAAGAAAGACATGGGCTTTCAGTTGAGTTTCTATGTAATTATGCCTACTTGTGAACCCAGGGTTGTATTACACTAGGAAATTTTCTTCCTAAATTGTACTGTGCTTAAATATACTTACAATAATCTGCTTGGGGTCAGATTCCTGAAGTTTAAACCAACCCAGCTTTACTAAGTTGTGCCGAACCTTCTTGCCTTTCAAGGTTCATTTCTCTGCCAGCAGTAGAGTTTATAGGGACCCCAATTTTTTTCATGTGATTAACTCAGTTGTTTGTTTGCTTAGAAAGAAAGAAAGAAAGAAAGAAAGAAAGAAAGAAAGAAAGAAAGAAAGAAAGAAAGAAAGCAAGCAAGCTTTGGAGATGGCTCAGCGGGTAAATCATGAGGATTTTTGTTTAATCCCTAGGGCCCATATAAATAGCGAGATGCAACGGTGTGTACCTGTGATAATAGAGCCAGGAAGGTGGAGGCAGGTGGCTCCCTGGGTGTTGCTGAGCAAGCTCTAGGCCAGTGAAGGTCCCTGTCTTAAAAAAGCATGGTAGCCAACTCCTGAGGAAAAACAGTCACTGTTGACCTCTGGCTTCCACATACACACCACACACATATATGCGCACTTCTACACGCATGAACAGACATGCATAACAAAGAGTCATAGCTAATACCAGCAATCTGGAGGGAGTTCTAAAGGAAGGTGAGAAAGGATGTTATGTCAGAGGGCTTCTGCATGAACTAAACGGCTGAGCTCTTACTGGGATTTTACCAAATGTCTGTAGTGGTAGCAGAGAGAGCTCCCCTAGAGCCTTCCCTTTGCCACAAACATGAACACCATACAGAAAATGGCACCTATCAAAACTAAGAATATAAAATCTAAAAATATAAAATTAGTAGTATAATGCCTCACACTGACTCAAAATTTCCAGGATTCCCACTTATGTCTCCTTTCCCTGTCAAAGACCCAACACAACACCCCTTGTTGCTCTCAGCATCTTGTCAGCAACCACTTGTCTTAACCGGAACCGATGGCTTCGGCTCCCTTTTCTCCTTGAATTGCTTCATTAACATGGTCATTTCTTTCTCGTGCCTTTAAAGGATACTCACTGAACACAGACAAATGCTAGGCCAATATGCCAAATGATTCCCACTCAGAACTGAAGGGAAACCAATAACAACTCCTCTGTCTTGGTTAGGGTTTCACTGCTGTGAGGGGATGCCATGACCAAGGCAACTCATATAAAAGAAAACACTGACTTAGGGTTGGCTTACATGGTTCTGCAGGTGCTGAGAGTTTTACATCTTGACCCAAAGGCAGCCAGGAGGAGACTGTCTTCTACACTTGGGTGTAGCTTGAGCTTATATGTGAGACCTTGAAGCTCACCTCCACAGTGACACATTTCTTCCAACAAGGCCACACCTTCTAATAGTGCCACTCGTTGTGGGACAAGCATTCAAACACATGCAATCTATGAGGGCCATTCCTACTCTAACCAACACATCCCATAGGCTTATAGCCATAACATAATGCAAAATGCATTTAGCCCAACTTCAAAAGTCTACATAGTCTATCACAGGCTCAACAATGTTTAAAAGTCCAAAGTTCAAAGTCTCTTCTGAGACTCATGTAATCTCTTAACTGTAATACCATATAAAATCAAAAGCAAAAAGCAGATCGCATACTTTCAACATGTCATGGCACAGGATATACATTCTAAAACGTCATAGTAAGGAAATACTGGACCAAAGCAAGACCGAAAACCAGATGGACAAACTCCAACTCTGCATTTCCATATCTGATGTCCAACTCCTTCCAGCTACAATGACTGCAAGACACATCTTGATCTTGGGCTTGTTCCACTTCCTGTTAGCAGCTTTCCTTGGCAGGTATTCCACAGCTCTGGCATCTCGAACATCTGAGGGTCTCCGAGGCAACTTCAACTTCACAGCTTCTTGTTCCAGTGTCTGGGATCCACACATGATCTTCTGGGATCCTCCAAAGGGCTTGGGGCACTTCGCCAGCTCTGCCCTCTGCAGCACTCTAGGTTCTGGCTGACTCTCCTCCACTGCTGCTGCTGTTCTTGGTGGTCATTCCGTGGTCCTGGTATCTACAATGTGCTGGGGTCTCTACTGCAGCTAGGCTGCACTTTCACCGATAGCCTCTCATAGGCTCTCTTCATAGTGCCAAGCCTCAACTTTGCATGACCCCTTTAGTCCTGGGCCTTCAACTGCCACTGAGGCTGCACCTCCACCAATGCCCTTGGTAGCTGCTTGTATTACAAATGCTAATTATGTTCCCCCACAAAACTATTTGCACAAGAGGGTCTGCACATAGCTTCTAGAAACCTGCCTGAGTTGGTTCTGACTGGTAAATTAAGATGTCAGCACCTAGTAGCTGAGGAGGACAGACAGAGGTGGGATGTTAGGATTTCTTGGGCTTGAGACTGGGAGAAGAGGAAAGAGGAGAGCCATGCTTTAGGAGAGTGTGGAGAGAGGAGAGAGAAGAGACACAAAGATTGCCATGAGGTAGAGAAGGAAGAAGAGCACCCTGGACTCTGCCCCCTCAGTACCTCAGAGGCAAGCTCCTTGGACTTGGTGTTCTTTATTCCATTTTTAAAATGTTGGTCCCAGGACTAGGACATAACTCAGTTGGTGAATATAAAAACCCTGTATTCTACCCTCAACATTGAAACAAAAAATAGATATTGATTCCATAATCCCCCAACTCAGGAGGTAGGAACAGGAGGGCCAGAGATAAAGGGACATGGACAATTTGTACAATCACTCAAAACAAAAGAGAAAACAAAAACCAACAAAACAGGCCTGGGGCACACACCTGTAATTCCAGCATTCAGTTAGAGGCAGGAGGATCAGAAGTTCAAAGTCATGTTCAGTTATGTATCTAATGCAAAGTCAACAGCAGCCAGAGCAGAGCTGAGGTCAGGCAGCTTTCAAAGAGTTCCAGTCTGCAGCAGCTAGGTAGCGCTGCAGCCCAGGCACAGCTGCAGCCTCAGGCATGGTGTGCTTGCCTAGCACATGTTAGGGCCAATACTGCAGAACTGCGAAACAGCCAAGAAACCCCCTCCTTGTGTGCTTATGCAGTCATTTGCAAATTCATTGACTACACTCTCCGCCTCTTTTTCTTAGAAACTTATTAACAACTGTGACTCTTCAGAATAAGATCTACAAAACACTGCCTCAGAGAAAGGCAAATTACTCCAGGGAAATTCTGTTGAAACCCTGCCTCCGATAGGCTTCTCTGTGGTACCTTTAGATCAGCATGTGTCAGGCCGGTAAGCAGAAGCACACATTTTTAGAAACTTGTTAATGCCCAGTAACCTGACCTCTTTAGGAACCAACACACAGATTTTCATGGTTGCTTAGGAATCAAATATCTCTGTACAAGCAGCAGGTATGTGGAGAATTCCTATGGTGTGCCAGCGCCCGTGTTAACACATGGGTCATCTGATCTGCCAGCCAGCCAGGCTGATCATCATCACACACAGGTGTCAAAGCAGTGACCCAGAGCTGAAAATACGTGTCCATGGTAGACATTTTTAGTTTGTGGGACAGCTAAATTTGGTAACAGGAAAGTATGGGGTGAATTCTGTCTCAGTTCACATCAAACTTCACATCTATTTAAGGTTTACACAAAGCGAATAAAGCATCAGACACCGAGGAGCGCGTGAGAATATCTGGAGTTTCAGTTACTTTTCTACAGCCCTTTAGACTTCAGGGTTTCAAGGATCACTACTCACCAGACCAGGTTTCACATGAAATCACTCTTTGGGTCTGGAGATGTGACTTACTTAATAGTGTTCCTAACTAGTACAAAGGTCGGGGTTCCAGACCCAGCACTGCATAAGACAGGCATAGCTGTACACACCTGTAATCCCAGCACTTGGGAGGTAAAGGTAGGAGGATTCGAAGTTCAAGGTCATCCTCTGCTGGTTCGAGGTCGTCCCCAGCTGCAGAGCTATTTGAAGCTAGCCTGAGATGTTAGTAAGTACCTCGCTTCTCAGGAATGCACATAAATGCTATAGAAAGGGTGTGTGCTGCCCTGGAGCTTGTGTGTCTGGAGGTCACTGCTGCAGATGATCTTATACTGTCTTTGCAGTGTAAGTGACAGGGAAGAGGCAACAGCACACAAATGATTCTGGCCCCTGTGCAGATTCTGTCCTGTCTTACACGAGGCCAGTCCCTCTGGGAACATTCATCCCTATATCCCCATCAACCACATGGTCCTGGGTTCCTGACTACATGGTCCTTTGTAGTCCTTCGGGTTCTTTTAATCATGTTATCACACCTGCCTGGATCCCATCCCACAATGATTCAAATGAATGCAACATATGCTTACTTATTACAGAGTCTTGAATAGCCCAGCGTGACCTTGAAATTCATGGTGCACCCTTGAACTTCTGACCCTCCACCCTCCACTTCCCAAAAGCTGGGGGAGAGTAGAGGTGTTCAGTACCACACGCAGTTTTATGTGGTGCTGGGGAAAGAATGCAGGATGGACAAGACTACCAAATGAACTTCAGCTCAGGCCAAGACAACAATCTTTAACTTCTGCTTGTTTTTAGTCTTTGTGACAAGATTTTATCTTTTTCTTAGAATTATCTTTTTATAATAATGTAAGATTTTGTTTTGTTTTGGGCCCTGTGCTATAGTTTGAATTTCAAATGTACCCCAAAGGCTCATATGTTAAAGGTTTAGACCTAGCTGGACATGGTGGCACATGTCTGTAGTCCCAGCTGAGGCAGAATTATCAGAAGTTCAAGAATAGCCTAAGAGAAAAAAAAAGAATATCCTGGGATACATAAGACTCTGTCTCCAGTGAGAGAGAGAGAGAGAGAGAGAGAGAGAGAGAGAGAGAACGAACAACTCAAACAAAAGCTTGGTAGTCAGTCAGCATATAGGCCTATGAACTGGCTAGTCTTACATCCTAAGTTCAATGTCTTGTAACCCACTATATGAGCTGAGTGAACCTCTAAGTAGAAGGCTGTTATGTCACTGGTCCATGACCTTGAAGGGGATACTGGGATCCTGCTTCCCAGTACCCTGAGGTGAGCAGCTCTGACTTAATCATAGGCTCCCTACTCTGATGCTCTGCTCTTCACAGATCCCTGGACCAAAATTTTACAAAGCATAAGCAAAGTAAACTTCACTCAGACCGGTCTCCACAGCAAAACTGAGCCTCTAGCATGTGATGTCACCTGAAACATGCCTTAGACCTGCCCGTTAAGTACTGGCACACTTCTGCAGCATCTCTGCCTACAGCCAACTGAGTCATTAGGAACAGTAGTAAGTCCTGGATTGATGTTCTTCTAGGTACGCTTTGTTCTCTTTCCTTTTCCTTTTTTCAGAAAGTGGGGGGATGTAATGGACAGGTTGACCCACAAAACCTTAATTCTGCATATCTCTATCCACGGCAAGGTTTTGAATGTTTACAAATAGTAATAAGAGCATCAGTGTCTTTTATAATCTGTTACGAATGTCTGGTCTAGGACAGTGGCACCCTAAGTTCATCTGCTTCCTTTCAGCCTGGAACAGTGGGCAGACATTTGGATCAGAAGTTTCCTGAGGGTTTCACACTGTGATTAGATTGAAAAACGGACTTTTTCTTTCTTGCTTTCTTTCTTCTAACAATTTATTCATTTTTATTTTATGTGTGATGGTGCTTTGCCTGCATGTATATCTGTGTGACAGTGTCAGATCAGTTGGAACTGGAGTTGCAGACAGTTGTGAGCAGTCATCTGGGTGCTAGGAGTTGAAGCCTGGACCTCTGGAAGAGCAGCCAGTGTTCTCAACTGCCGAGCCATCTCTCCAGCCCTGGGACTTTTTTTTTTTCAAGTTAGGTTTTTGTTTGTTTGCTGGCTTGCTTGTTTTCTTTAAAGACTGAGTCTTACATAGCCTAGGCTAGCCTCAAATACATATGTAGTGGAGGACGGCCTTGGATTCTGATCCTTCTTCCTGTCTCTCAGGCACATACCATCATGCCTGGTTTATACAGTGCTAAGCATGGAACACAGGGCCTTGTGTGTGCTAGGCAAACATAATGAGCTACATCCTAGCCTTGCTTTTTGTTTCCTTCAACACACACACACACACACACACACACACACACACACACACACACACACACACAGAGGTTCAGACTGACTTCTGCTCTGCCCAGACCTTGGGAATATTGTCTTCCCTCTGAACTGCAGGCCTCTAGTCCACTCTGAAAGGAAAGTGGAGGACTGTATTAAATGTGACTTGGGGGACTCCAGTATGCAGCCAGATACAGCAACCCCATAGGGATAGGTGTACCTCAGCATCCCTGTTTTAGTTCTATGCCTGATAGCAGTAATAGAAACAACTGAGAATTAACATGGAGAATATGCACAAGGTGCCACTGGAGAAGATGAAGGACCTCTAAACGCTTAGGAGCACCTAATATGTCAGAGTATTAGCAGGATTGGCCATTGGTACCTTTTCCTCCTCCTCCTCCTCCTCCTCCTCCTCCTTCTCCTCCTCCTCCTNCTCCTCTTCCTCCTCCTCCTCTTCTTCCTCCTTCTCTTCTCCCTCCTCTTTCTCCTTCACTTCATCAAAGAAATGCTAATTTCAATTTGGAAAAAAAGAAAGAAAAGAAAAAGAAATGAGGCTGGAAGATGGCCTAACCTGGGAAAGCACTTGCATGAGGACCTGTGTTCTATCCCCAGAACTCGCGTATGGCTGTGATAGCTAGCCTTATAGCTTGAGATCAATGCCCAGGACCCACCTGTGGAAGGAGAGACCCCTCTCTACAAATTCTTCTCTGACCTCCACAAATTAACGGTGCCATTCTTACACACACATGCACACACACACACACACACACACACACACACACACACACACACACACACACACACACACACACACACACACACACGCTTGCTGAGATGTCATTTAACGCCCAGAGTGCTGGGAGGTGGCAGAACTGATCCTGTTGCAGAGATAGCCTGAGGCGACTGGCTGGGCTGACTCAGGGCCTCAGCCATGGCTCATGTGTACAGGGTATTTCAAGTCGGCCACCTGAAATACCTTTGGCTGTAAGTGGAAGTGACAATTTCTCCTTTGCTTCAATTCGTTGAAAGCAGTGAATTTTCTAGGCAGGAAAACTTGGAGGGAAATCAAAGTCATTCTGTATGGAAGTTTTCTCTTGCTTCTGGAAGCTCCTAATTGTGTTTCCCTTGGCTTGACTCTGAGCACATGCATCAGTTTTGATGGTCAGTGGTGTGTGTGTGTGTGTGTGTGTGTGTGTGTGTGTGTGTGTGTGTGTGCGCGCGCGTGCATGTGCATGCACATGTGTACAAAACACTGAGACATCGGCAGTTAAAGACAGAGGGATTGAGATGAAGAAAGGAGATAGGAATACTATTAAACTAGAGTATCTGCATCCTATACTCAGGTATTTATGGCTGTGGGGTAGAGCCCAGTGATGGAGTGAGGACTAGTTTTTGTTACCCATCTACAGATGGGTGTATACACAGAATGTACCCTCCTGTAAGTGCAACATTTAGCAGCAAGGTTTGAAGTGCTAGAACTCAGGGGATCCTTGAAAAGATGATGTAAAGAAATGAGCCAGGCACAAAAGATCACATGTTGGATGAATTCCATTTATATAAAAATAGTTATCAGAAGGAAAAAGGGCACAGTGGGCACTAAGAACCTGGGGAAGAGCCGGAATGAGGCTTAGAACATGTTAACCCGAGATGGGAACATAGGGCACCATGGCATTTGAGGAAATGGCAGAGATAGGGAGGTTACTTGGACCTCCTCATGCTCTTATTCCCTGAAGACTGAGTGGCAGATGTCCTGTCCTACACCCAAAGGAAAGAAATGTCACTCAGGGCATTTGGGGAGGGCTCAATCTATAAGATGCTTGCTGCAGAAGCACAAGAACCTGATTTTGATTCTTTGAACCCATGAAAAAAAGTCAGCGACGTGTAATTCCAGTATTGGGAAGCCAAGAAAGGAGGGTGCCCGGGGTTGACGAGTTAGCCAGCCAGCTAGGTCAGTGAGGGACCCTGGCCACATGAACAAAAACAAGGTGGGCAGTGTCTGAGGACTAACAGCTGGGCTCGACTTCTGACCTCCACGTAGTCCTATGACACTTCACCACATGGTCCCATGAAACCTCAAAAGTCTTAAATGCTTAAACACCTGGAATATTTTATGGTGACATGGGTCCTTAAACTCACAGCAATTTTCCTGTGCCAGCCTTTAAAGTGCTGGAATTATAGGTATAAGACACCATACCCCGCATATAAACGGTTGAAATCATCCTTTTCTTTCCCCCTCCTACAGTGCTAGGGATGAGCCCTGTATACTGGGTCAGCAGTCTACTCTGAACGACATCCCTAGCCTGAAACCTTTTCAGCACCAATTCAAGCTGAAAATTCCATACCAAATGTGGAGTAACAAAGTCATAATCAATACAGAAATACACTGCAAATATGGTATTAAATGATATGGCTGTATGTATATGGAAGATATGAAACATACATGAATTTAGTGTTTAGGCTTGGGCCCCATCACCAGGATATTTCATTGTGCCTATGCAAATATATGCAAACATTTCAAAATCAGCATTCAAAATACTTCTGGTTCCAGATGTTTCGGATAAGGGATATTCAACCCATATGGATAAATTCTTAACCTTTTCTCTTGTTAGCCTCATTTGTTGTTGGGGTGTCAGACATGAACCTAGCAATAGGATAAAGAAGATTTCTTTCCTGTAATCCCAGCAGGGTTTTTCTTTAGTGTTGAACAAATGTATTAGAATGAGGTAGCTAATGTTTGCCCCGCTCTATGAATGTACTAAGTGGTGATACATTATGAAAAGGTCTGGGGCTGTAGCTCAGTTGGGGTGCTTGCATAGCTGGGTCAAAGCCTGGAGCCCATTTCTAGCACCTTATAAACCACATGTGAGAGTGTGCTTTAACCTCAATGCCAGAAAGTAGAAACGGGATCATATAAGCAAGGTCGACTTCAGTTACCTATCAAGTTCCCAGGCAGCCTGAGACCCTGTCTCAAAAGAAAAAAGGAAAAAAAAAAAAAAAGCAAATTTGAAAAAAAAAAAATTGTGCCGGTTAATACTTTTGACTTGACCTGGACTGAAATCACCTAGGAAACTAGCCTCGGAGCCAGCCTGTGAGGCACTATGTGGATTAGGTGAACAGACATGGGAAGGAAGATCTGCCTCAATTGTGGTTCATACTGAGATTCTCAAGAGAAAAACTAGTTCCACAATTTTGAACCAAATCTGAAGCAAGCTTTAATTAAGTAAATACTGACCAGGATAGACCCCGGTCAGGTCCACCCTGGGATTCCTGGGAGTGGATACAGTTAGGTTTTGTAGGGGTTTAAAACAGCAAAAATCCATAAGTCCCTGCATTTGCCATCAGGCTCAATCAGGGACAAGCACACATCCTGATGTATTTCCTGACTATGCTCTTCCCACCTACATGTGATCAAGCACATCTGCCGTAGTGTTCCGGGAAATTATCCTGTCCCTAGGCAAGTGGAACTGCCTGGTTAACTTTAGCTCTTACACTTACTTATGAGCAGGTCCATTCCCTGAGCTGGAGTCCTGGACCGAATCAAAGGAAAGGAGTGAGGCGAGTACCAGCATCCACCGGGCTCTGCTTTCTGACCTCATATAGCACAGGCAGCTTCCACTCAAGCACCTGCCGCCTTGATGACCTTGCCATGATGGACTGGACCCTCAAACTGCCTTAAGTTGCTCTGACGGGTATTTTATCAAAGCAACAGAGTGATCAGGACACAAGGTCATGGCTGACTCTGTGAGGCATACCTCCATTTATTAGAAGAGCTATGTCAGTAGCGATGACTGAACTTAGCCTAGTCTTCCCATCCTGGGAGCTTCTGGGAAATAACTTAGGTGGACCTGATCCCCAGGGAGTTGGGCTGCTCAGCCCCTGGCACCTACCCCAGCTGCTGAGGCCCAGCAGGATCAGTTTTCACTCGCTGTTACCACCAGGAAGAGCTCCATTGACACCCTCATAGTGACTATACAAAGAGGCTGAAGACAGATGGGTCTAACCTCAATGGATAGTGGGTCTCCAGATTTACACAGACCTGTCAACACAGAGAGATGACATTCTATGTCACCCTGGAAATCTGGGCATGATAAGAACCAAATGGAAACCATCCCGGCATCTTTGCTCCTTGTCAGCATAGCAGTTCCTCTTAAGAGCTGAAAGTATTTCACCCCTGGAGAGAAACATGGTCACATCTCCAGCTTTCAGTTGTGTTCATTCCTGCCTGGACCAAGGAGCCCATTACAGACTGTTCATGAACCTCCGAAACTCAGACACGGAACCCAGACCCCACTGTGAGGGAGTAAGGAAGTGTGCCTTTGTGAAAAATTATGAGCTCATGAGGGCAGAGCCTTTATGGATGGAGTTACTGTCTTTATAGCAGATTCCAGGAGTGGTGGACAGTAAAGCACTTACTGCTCAAACATGAGGACCCAGATTTGCCTGTCTCCCCCACAAAAAAGCATGGAGTCGTAGTCTCAGAGCTGGGGAAGTAGAGACAGGAGGATGGTCCCTGGGGCTCATTAACCAGCTAGTCTACCAAACTGGTGAAAGAAGGAGCCTGCATCAAAACATAAGGCAGTGTGGGGGTATGGTAGTTAATGTCTTTAATCCCAGCACTTGGGAAGCAGAGACTGGTGGATCTTAGTGAGTTCAAGGCCAATCTGGTTTACATAAGAGAGTTTCAGGTCAGTCAGGGTAGCAAGTGAGACCTTGTCTGAAAAACTGATTTTCATTTATAATTTAAAAACTCAAGGGGCTGGTGAGATGGCTCAGTGGGTAAGAGCACCTGACTGCTCTTCCGAAGGTCCAGAGTTCAAATCCCAGCAACCACATGGTGGCTCACAACCACCCGTAACAAGACCTGCCACCCTCTTCTGGAGTGTCTGAAGATAGCTACAGTGTACTTACATAATAAATAAATAAAATCTTTAAAAAAAAAACTCAAATAATACTTGTAGAGTTGGGGTAAGAAGGATTCTGTCAAATACAACTAAATTTCCTCAATCTGAGATCCACATCAACACACACCCTCACACACATGTTTGACCATTTCTGAAGTGACAGTCCCTCCTCCCAGCCTACAACACAGTTTAGCAAACATACACAATTAAGATCTTATGTGTACTTTCCCAGTGAAACTCTTGATTTTATTGGCTCCCCACTGCATCCTCATTTTTCTGCCCGTTGCATCCCTCTCAACCAATCCCCTGGCATCCAGCTGAGAGGAGTCTTCCCTCTTCCACGGTGCTGTGATGGGAAGATGACCACTGTCTCTCCACAGGCCCAGGGCGACTAAGGGCTTGTTCTCCACATGGCAATATTGAGTAGTCCTGTGGTGCCTTCTGGAGGTGGGGCCTAGCAGGAAATCTTCAGGAGACTGGGTTACACTATATCTTATATGATATATATATATATATATATATATATATATATATATATATATATATATTATACACATAAATACATACTGTGGTGGTCTGAATATGCTTGGTCCAGGGAGTACCATTATTAGGAATTGTGGCCTTGTTGGAGGAAGTTTGTCACTGTGGAGGGTGGGCTTTGAGACCTTCCTTCTAACCATGTGGGAGCCAGTCTTCTCCTGTTTGCCTTTGGAACAAGATATAGCTCCTCCTATGCCATACCTGCCTGGATGCTGCCATGCTCCTGCCTTGATGATAATGAACTGAACCTCTGAACCTGTAAGCCCAATTAAATGTTGTCCTTTATGAGTTGCCTTGGTCACAGTATCTCTTCACAGCAATGTAAACCCTAACTAGGTCACACACACACACCTGCTGACCTCACCAGAAACCAAACTAATAGAGCCAACTGGTTTTAGCCTTTGAGTCTCCAAAGTTGTGAGGTAAATACAGCTTTTCCCTATACAAGCTTCCTGCCTCAGGTGTTTTGTTGTCATAGTGCAAAGCTGATTAATAGATTGTTCTCCATATTAATAAAATTATAATGCAAATGCGGGCATATAGATATTGTATATGCAGAGACAGAGAGAAAGGGAAGCAAAAATAAGAAACTGAGGAAAGAGCATGAATTCTATCTCACAAGCGTGAACTCCTATCACAGACACTTTCTGGATCTCATCTGTCTCTCAGAAATAACCTGGGAGACAACTTAGCCTTGCTAACAGCTGTATAGCATTTCATAGTGGGTAAACAATAACTTCTAGATGCCTTCACTTTGTGTCCAGTGAAGGGTTTTTGTTTATTTGTTTGTTTTTTTGTTTTTGTATACTAAGGTTTCTATTTCCTGTGGACAAACTCTTATGTTTCTCTTCAGAACATATAAATGTCTCAGTATTTAATAAAAGCTAACATCAGTAAGGTTGCTGGGTCAAAACCTATGAGGTGTGTGTGTGTGTGTGTGTGTGTGTGTGTGTGTGTGTGTGTATGTGAGAGAGAGAGAGAGAGAGATGTATATGCGCATACTTATGTCTTTGTAGGAACAAGGGAGTGTGCACAAGTTTGCAGCAACCACAGGCAAACATCACATGCCTTCCCTATTACCCTCCATCTAATATTTTGAGACAGGTTTTCTCACTAAAGCTGGAACTTGCAGGAATCCTCCCGTCTCCATCTCCCCAGTGTTGATTACAGGAGCTGACTGATGCATCCAGCTTGTCCTTGTGCATGGATGGCAGATGCTTTACTGCTATTTCTGCAGCCCCTATATGAGTACTTTGAATGTTGAGCTATTATCTGACTACATTCCAAAAAGACTGCAACATTGCCACAATTCTGCCAGAATGTCTCTGTCCCCTGCGTGAATACAAATGCCTGTTGAATGGACCAGCATGTTGCACTTGATGTTAGCCAAAAGGTCAAGAAGCCATAGGCCAGCTTGCTAAATGTGGCTTCCCCCACCTCCCGGTGTGTGTGTGTGTGTGTGTGTGTGTGTGTGTGTGTGTGCACCTGTCTGTCTGCCTCTTTCTCTGCCTCTCTCTATCTCTTCCTTTCTCCCCACACACTCTGTCCCTGTATATTTGTGATATTCTAAAAACACTCTGTGGTAGCATCTAAGACTTGGGAACCTGCTACCTGTGGAAACCCACCCCAACCTCTACCCACAGTCATGCTGCCAGTGTTACTGGTTCCCAGTAACAGTGCCACTTCAGTTTGATATTTTGTAATCTTAAAAATCTTGCTTCCTGCAGAAAAGCCCAGCCTTGGGAATAAACTATGTCAAGGAGATGGGCAGCCAATGCAGACTAATCAAGACTGTCTTCCTTTCACATTTTCATGATTTTAAAGGTTTACAAAAAACCACAATGAAATCATTTCGCTTCAGCCTCATGATTAACAGTCTCCCAATTCAGTGCCTACTGACTGAATGAAAAGGGTCTAAGTGCTGGATAATGTGGGCATTCAGCTCCTCCAAACTAGCAGTCATTTTTCAAAATAAATGTATGTGTGTGTACAAGCTTGTAGATATGTGCATGTGTGCTAGCAGTCAACCTTGTCATTCCCTAGGCACTGTCCACTCTGAAGCTAGCACATAGTAGGCATGGCCTTTTTTCTACTCTGTGCCTCTGAAGCTAGCACACAGTAGGCTTTACCTTCTCTACTCTGTGCCTCTAAAGCTAGCACACAGTAGGCATGGCCCTTATCTACTCTGTGCCTCTGAAGCTAGCACACAGTAGGCATTCATCCTGCCCAGCAGGTAAATGGTGAGGGAATGAAAGGACAGTGTGGCTAGCCTCTTCAGGAGTGCTCATAAGCAGAGTTCTGAAAGGCTATTCCAGAAGAGCTTGTGCTTGTGTTAGCTTCCAGACTACATGTGCATGAAGGAAACAGATGACTGGGATCAGGGACCACATAGATCCACGGTCCCATAACACATATACCAATGGAAGCATATTACATTAAGCCAAGAAGAAAGAAACTAGAAAAAAAAATCAAAGCAAAACCCAAAGTGCATGGACTCTGGCCTTTGAAATGGCCTCCTCCCTGCCTTGAGCTGGTGGCTTGCCTGAGATGCCCTCTCTTCAAATTGGCAGTTAACCCGAAATGCCCTCCTTACCTCTCTTTACTTTTAGCAACAGCTTAGTTCACAGGCCCAATGCAAACACTCTTGTTTGCTGTTGGCCTATTGTCCCCTATGAGCACCAGTCTCTTCTCATCTCCTGCTCATGCTGACAGGGAGTACTGGTCCAGTCCACAGACACTGTTGCTGTGTTCTTGTAACTAAATCCCCTCTCCCCGTGACTGTATACTTTTTGAGGTTCCAGGTTATGGCTTGCTTTATTTCCCATCTCTGCATCCTCTGCACTGGGCCAGGAAGTAACAGACCTCGCTGGAAAGAAACATTTCCAGTTAGAGAGGCCTACAATCCGGTTAGGCTCAGCCAATTACTGATTTTAAGACCTTCAGCAGGCCAGGTATAGTAACACATGCCTTTAATCCCAGCACTTGGAAGGCAGAGGCAAGCAGATCTCTGTGAGTTCAAAGCCAGCCTGAGTTTTAAGACAGTCAGACCTATATAGTTTCAAATAAATAAAAATTTTAAGAAAAAAGACCTCCACCAACTTCTTTAATTTCCCTACACCTCATTTTCCCCAATCATAAAGGGGGAATTACAACCTGCCTATGTCATAGATTGCCATGATAAATGAAAGATTGTGAGTTCACAGCTGAGCTCCAGGAACTGTTTTTTTATTAACAAGCATTTAATAACCATTCAGATACCAAGAGTCAGGCGCTGCGGTGCATACCTTTAATCCCAGCACTCAGGAGGCAGAGGCAGGTAAACTTCTCAGTTCAAGGCCAGTCTGGTTTACAGAGTGAGTTCCATGATAGCCTGGGCTACACAGAGAAACACAGATACCAAGAGTAAACACTGTAGACTTCCCCCACTTCATTTAACACACAAAAAGAAACCATAAAATATGACCTATCAGATACAAGGATGATGGCTCACGCTTGTAAATTTGATAGTCAGGAAGCTATGGTAGAGGGATCACTAAGAGTTTGAAGCCTGCCATAAAAAACAAAACAAATTCTTTAATATCAGAGTCTTCGTAATTCCACAACCCTGCTTCTATAGTAGCTGTAACTTCAGTTTGCTGCCTACCAGCCAAGGATAGACCTCCTAGAGGCCAGCCACACTGTCTCTATCCCTAGTCAACTCTTCATGCTCAAGAGCACTCCCCATTTGCTCAAAACGGATGTTATTAAGAAGGAAGAGGGAATGTTGCAGTGCTGCTCACGCACCGCTGTGTGGTCACAGCTGTCCTTGTCTGGTTCTGTTCTCCCCTGACAGCCAGTGAGGCCATTTCAAAAAAAAGCCAGCCTCAGCTCATCCCTTGCTTACAGTGCCCTGTAGGGGCCCAGCAAGATGACTCAGTGGGTAAAAAGGGC
This sequence comes from Mus pahari, assembly GCF_900095145.1. Lineage (NCBI taxonomy): Eukaryota > Metazoa > Chordata > Mammalia > Rodentia > Muridae > Mus > Mus pahari. The sequence continues at coordinate 9,970,165 of NC_034601.1, read as the reverse complement.
TTGTTGCCAAGACTGACCACCCCAGGACCCACACAGTGGGGGGAAGAACAGACTCCTCTCCTCTGCCCTTTACACGCCCTCCTCACACAGAGAATATATAAATACAAAGAATCCATGGGAAAGCATGGCCCAGCAGCATGCCTTACCATGGTAATAAGCTTCAGACTTTTCTTAAAACCATAACTACAGATCGTATCTGGCCGGCCTCCTTCCTGACTAATCATACGCCTGCCCTGACTCACTGGGTTCCAGCTGCCTTAGCCACCTGTCTCTTCCTCGAATACTCCAAAAGTCTTTACATCTAGAGCTCGGATTCCTTTTTATTTGCATGTCAAAATGTCATATATTCTTCAAACAGTTATTCCCCGATGACCAGATAAGCAGTATTCCTCCCTAAAAACGCTCAGGAATATCTATTATGATTAGAACACTGCTTAGATATTAATCTGATACCCTCATTCCCAATGTCCTGATGTCCCCTAAATAAACCCTCCACAGAGGAGGGCCTTTGCCTTGTTCAGTATTGTATGGATATCTCTTAAAACACTTCCAGGAGTGATGACACTTGTCTGCCACCCCAACACTCTCATGGTGGAGGCAGGAGGATGAAGAGTTCGAGGTTATCCTTGGCTATATGGTGAGCAGGAAGCCAGCCTGGGTGTCTTAGTTACTGTTTCATTGCTGTGAAGAGACATGACCAAGGCAACTTTTATAAAGGCAAACATTTCATGTAACTGGCTTACAGTTTCAGCTTGGTCCACTATCATCGTGGTGGGAAGCATGGCAGTGTGCAGGCAGACATGGTGCTGGAAGAGAGAGGCAAGACTTCTACATACTGATCCACAGTTAACCAGGAGACTATCATGCACACTGGGTGGAACCTGAGCATAGGAGACCTCAAAGCCCTCCTACACAGTGATGCACTTCCTCCAACAAGGCCACACCTCCTCGAATAAGGCCATACCTCTTAGCGGTGCCACTCCCTATGGCCAAGCATTGAAACACATGAATCTATGGGAACCAAAGCTATTCAAACCACCATATTGGGATACACGAGATCCTGTCTCTAAGCAACAAAAACTAAGTATATTATTTTCATAATTAGGAAGACATAATAATGCTAAAGTAAAATCAGAAATAATACAATTATCCTCCCTAATCGAAAAGTCAAAGGAAATCAGTCAAATCAAGGACAAGGATGCAGAAACCTTCCCCTCAACAGAGAGTGCACAGATAGGCAGCAAGTCACACTGCTTCGCGCTCCGTATTGTTTACTAACCATAGATATTGGTCAGTTAATGATCTGCTTGCTAGTCATTTCACATCCTTAGACTTGTAAATAATGGTCATCTCCCAGGAGCTTCTGGGAAGATGGCTGCCTGGGCTGGCTGCTTTATTGAAGCCCCTCCTACCTTGGGTGCCTTTAGCAATGCCCTCCCCCAACACACACTCTAGGCCATCTTCCCCTCATATCCCCTATCCCAGTTCGTGAACATCCTTTAAGACATTCAGATCAGCCAAGACAAGGCCCCAACAACAGACCACTGTGATCTTCAAAAGCCCCGAGCTTTCTCAAAAGGCACCGTGTCTTTGTGTCTCCCTTAATTAATTACAGCCAGTTGAAAGCAATATTTTTATAGATCTTGCCACAGTGAAATGTCACTATGCATTTTCCAATTGAGTTATTACAAAAACACCCCATTGCTTACAGGAAAATGGGAGGTGGAGCAGAAACACCAGGAGCTCAAGCTTGAGGCCCAACCTGGGTTACCTGGTAAAGGTTGAAGAAGAAAAGGATTAATAGAAGCAATTTTTAAGAATCTGTTTCAAGTGAGAAAATACTAGATGGCTTCCTAGCATTCATGAAGCCTTAGAAATGAAAATGGGCACAGGAAGCAGGGCACTAAAGGTGTCTCTCTGCTTACACTCTGTTCAGTTCCCAGCACCCACACCGGCGATGTTGGGAACTGAACTTGAGTCAAGTGCTCTTAACTCATTTCTGTAAAATGGGAATAAATGAAACTAGTCATCTCTCTAGTTCCATTTATTCCCATTTTACAGAAAAAGCAACTAGTAACATAGTTCAACTAAACACCCACGGTAACAGAGCTGGAAAGGGAAAGGGCTAGTGTGAACTTATTTCACCTGACTTCAAACTCCTATTTTTTAATTTTCTTTCCTTTTTAGTTATTTGCTTTTGAGATGGGACCTCATGTGCTAGTCTCAAACTCTCTTTGTAGGCAAGGATGACCTTGAACTCCAGACCCTCTTGCCTCTTTGGCTCAGTATTTCATGTCAGGTCTGTTCCTCCACACCCCACTCCTGTTCTTTCCTACTGTAACTATAGTACATCACATCTGTTCATCTAAAAATCTGAGCTGATGTAGTAGCAGGTGGTACAGGCCTAAGAGGGTTCCAAGTTCAAGTCCTACCTGGACTATAGTGTAGGTTCAAGGCCTAGATGACTTTAAAATGTGGCTTAGTGATAAGAGTGCTTGTGTACTGAAAAAATGTTCAACATCCTTAGCCATCAGGGAAATGCAAATCAAAACAACCCTGAGATTCCATCTCACACCAGTCAGAATGGCTAAGATTAAAAA
>NC_034601.1:9960719-9966455 GCF_900095145.1 Mus pahari | reverse complement strand
AAAAAAAAAAAAGAGTGCTTGTGTAGCATTCATGTGCTTGTGTTCACCACAATACCACAAATAAGAATGATAGTAGGTTAAATAAATGCTGTAGTTGAGAGATGGGTATAGCTCAGTTAGCAGAACTTTGCACGGCATACACAAAGCCCCAAGTTTGAGTCCAGCATTGCAAACCCAGGATGGTGGTGCATACCCATAGACTTAGATGTAGAGGCAAGAAGATCAGGAATTCAAGGCCAAGAGTTAATTTGATGGTTTAGCCAACAAGAACACTTGGTACCAAGCCTGATGACCTGAGTTTGATTGATGGAAGGAGAGAACTGACTTCTAAAAATTGTCCTCTGACCTCTACATATGCGACATAGTATGTACACACACACACACACACACACACACACACACACACACACATGTAAAAGCATTACAAGGTCATCTTTGGCTATATAGCAGGTTGAAGGCCAGCCGTACATGGGACCCTATCTATAACTAAGTCAGAGTACATAAATATTCTACTCTAAATATTCTAGCTGAAATGAAAGGAAGCAATGAATACAATCTCAGCTAAAAAACAACCAAGTCTACCATCTTTCCCCTCTTGAGCTCTTTAGAAAAAAGTCTTTAAATACATGCAGAAGTGAAGTAGAACCTTTTTAATGGGCTCTTTCCTTCTTCAGTATGTCTGGTGTCACAGTACTGCCTGGGCAGTTATTTGGCCATAGCCCCAGTATTGCTAATTTCTAGACTTCATTAATAAATGAATAGAGGCTCAGACCTGTTGGATAGCTCTGTGAATCCCTTGTGAATTGAGAGGATGTTTACATATAAACAAAAATCCCAAAATGCTTGATTAGAGAGACAGGAAGTAAAATGCAGAAATTTGCCAGAGTCAAGAATCTAAAGTGGGTCTCTGGATTCCCGCTTTGAGATTTCAAATGTGAATAGCTTAAAAAGCTGGGGGTTGGTTTGGAGATCTGTGCCAAGGCACATAAGAAACTGATCTGCCACTGAAACAAGAAGCAAGTCTAAGAATCTTGGAGGTTTTGGGGCAAAAAGATGAGGGAGTCTACAGTCAGGGCTCAGAAGTACAAAATTTTCAGGGACTTATGTGGTTTAAAGTGAATTCTTACCTCAGTTTTCCCTGTGATCAAATTTGGACCCCCCCCCCCAAAAAAAAAGCAGGAAAATGAGAAGGAACTGGGTGTGTTGGCACACACCTGGGTCCCAGCGATTGGGAGGGCAGGCAGAAAAATTCAAGGTCATCCTTGGCTATAGAGAGTTTGAGGCCAGTCTGGATTATATGAGACCTTGTTTGTGTGGGGGGGCAGGGGGCTGGTGGGGGAGGCTGGCAGAGAAAGATGGGGGAGAGAGAGAGGAGAGAATGCTTTAGGGAAGTGCTCAATATTTCAGTTTGCTTTGGGTTTTTGTTTTGAGACTGGGTCTTACCTTGTGGCCCTGGCTGGCCTAGAACTCACAGAGCTATGCCCAATATCGCAGTTATAACTCCTAGGCTTGCTTTATGCAGTTGAATGGAAAGGAAGAAAGTGCATTCCCTCTAAGTTTGACAGAGGAACTACTGAAACAGCCATGTCCTGAGAACTTACCTGAGCTTCGCACATAACATCTTATTCGATATTCACGATATAAAGCCACATGGTATATGAGATTACTATCCCCATTTTCAGAGAACAAAGGTAGAGAACAGAAACACACCTTGTCACCCTGTCAGCCAAAGACCAGAGCCCTAGTCAGACCAGTGGTCCCTTGACTCTGCTTGGCTTCTACTCTATGGGGACCCAACTGTCTATCAAGCACTGTGGACTTCAGGGACCAACATGGCTACTATCTGCTTATAAAATTACTAACCATCTTTGAAACAGACCCAGGAAGCAGGTAACCTTCATGAAAAATGTACAGAATCCAACTCTGGGTCTGAATCCTGGTCCCATCTTTTCCATTTGAGTTACCCAGCAAGCCCACGCCTTCTCATATATGTAAAAAGCACCACAAGGCCACACAAGGTTGTGCCAGGGATAAATAAGAGATGTTTCTGAAGCTTTCAGAACATGGCAATCTAACAATACAAGGCAGCCATGGATGGTATTATTTAGAGCCTGTAAACCACAGACCTACAACCTCTAGGTTACCTCAAAGTGCCAAAGCTAAAGGAGAAAGGACCTAGGTCTAAAAGGAGAAAGAAAATGTACGAAAGTCGTTGGAAGCATCCAAACACCCATTATAGCAGGAATGAAGACATTTGAACTTGAAATACAAATGCAATACAGCTTGAGTCCATAGTTACAAGAATGGAGAAAACAATCACAAAGGCATGCACGCACGCGAACACACACACACACACACACACACACTTTCTCCCAAGTGAGGTAGCAAAGGAGCTTATTGACAGTACTTTAAGTACATGTAACTCAATGGCTGCTGCTGGGGAAGAGCACTAAGCCCAGAGACCCAGTCAGAGCAGGTAGCTGCAGGGTCCCTTAGAAGGCAAGAGGGCTGCAGACCAGAACAGGAGGCAGAGTGGAAGACATTTGGAAGCCCCTAGAGTCAGGGACATCAGTGACCTTAGACTTTCCAGATAGCCTCCACTGTTTTGCAGAGTTTCAAGTATTGTGTCCAACAAATTGAAAGCAAAAGTCTTGGATTCATTTACAGATGTTTGTTGATATCAAAACACCAAAGAGAGAGCCGGTAAGTACAGAGGTCTGCTTCAAAACCCTCTTTCAAGAGCTGAACCAAACCAAATCGCATCATTGAGTCAAAGGCTAACAGAGTGGGGGAGGGGGGTTGCACAGCACTAACCTTGCCCTTGCCTGCTCTTTCACCTCTTCTCTGACCCAAGAGGAGGTGGGACGATGCTGGGATTTCAGCTATGCCCTGAACCTCAAGACCGAAAGAGCACACAGACACTCCCCCATTTCAGTATGTGGGGGCTTTCCAAGCTGCCCTTGGCTCCTGCGCCCTCAAGCATCCTAACACTCTAACGTCCCTCCTCCTGGGATGCAGGAAAGACGGTCCTTCGGTCCTTCGCAAAAACAGCCTCCGGCTGCCGGATCTCGGACTCCTTAGTCCAGTACAGCTGGGCTCCTAGCTTAGCTGCCTCCGATTCCCAGAGGAGCCTCCCAGTACAGCCCAGCCCTGGAGGGTCCCCTCTTTTGTTTGTAGGGAGAACACTGCTGCTGTGCAACACTGGAAGCCCAGCTGCGGGGGCGCTTCCCCAGTCTGCCCGCCTGCGTTCCGGTCTGCTCGAGGGGGCCCCAGTTCAGCACGAGAGTCCCCAACTGTCCCCACCCGTTCCCTGCCCGAACACTCACTTCCCAGTCCCTCCGCTTTCCATGCTGTCTCCTCCACCGCCCCATAGCGCCTCAGAGGCTTCTCGGCTTCCAGATGAACAGACAGGGATTGCTTTAACTCCATTGCTGTTCTCCCCCGGGCAGGTCCAGGGGTCCGTTTCACTCCATCCCTGCTGAAGGCTGCGGGGAGGAAGGCAGCTCAGATCGGCAGTGTTTTAATGGGCCCAGCGTTGCTGAGGAAGCTGCTCCATCTCTTCAGTCTCCAGCACCTGAAAGCTCCCAACTGGTACCCAGGATGGGGGAGGGATGCATAACACATGCGCAATGGAAGCTGGAGGGGGGAGGTTTGGGGGCTGGGTAGGGAGAGAGAGGGACAGATGATAAACTCTCTAGAACAACAAAAAACAAAAACAACTAAAATAAAATCACCCCCAAATGAAGCAAGAATAAGGCACCTGCCCACATTGAAGCCAGTAGATAGGCTTTCTGTGGATGGATCTAGCGTTGTGGGTGGCTGGGGTTCTGTTAGAGGGCTGGTAGGTTTCAAGTGTGATTGCTGAGCCAGAACGTATCTGTAGATGATGATCCTTCTTTGTAGACAAGCCCAAGTATGGACCGCTGCTTTCAGATTCTGTTGTTTGCATTTATGCATATGATTTGAATATAAAAGGGGGACAGCAGCCACTGTGTGTGTGTGTGTGTGTGTGTGTGTGTGTGTGTGTGTGTGTGTGTGTGTGTATACACACCTATGTCAATCCTGTGTATTTGTATGGAAAGGAACAAGAGAAGCAAATATTTTGTATATATGGCCAACAAAGCTGTTCAGAACACTGATCTTTACAAACCTGGAAAATAATTATAGTGACCAAACATAACAGCAATAAAAAAAAAAAAAATACAGTGTCAGGACTGGCAACGGAGCTCAATTGGTATAACATTCACAGCTTAAGCATGAGGGCCCAAGTCTGATCTACAGGACAGAGCAGGTGTTAAAAGAGCAGGTACGGCTCTAGTCCCAATGCTAGGAGCGAAGGCAGGAGGAACCCCACGGCTTGCTTTCCCCAAGATACCTTATACCAACTTCTGGCTTACACATGCAAACTTTTTTGGTTTAAATATAAAGTTAAGGGATGAGAATGCAGCTCAGTTGGCAGAATACTTGCATAATATGCACAAAGCTTTGGGTCCTATCCCTAACACTACATAAACCAGGCGTGTGATCCTAGCACACAAGAAGAGGCAAGAGGATCTGAAATTCAAATTCATCCTTGGATACATAGGGTGTTTGTGTAGCAGCCTAGGTTACACAAAACCATGAATGAATGAATGAATGAATGAATGAATGAATGAATGAAGTGTAATCAGCAGCTATTGATAAAAGTTAATACTACTTTTTGAATTACTGCTAAACATAGACCATTTCCCAGTGCAAAGACCATTTCCCAGTGTCTCGGTGAAACCTCACACTCCATTCCCGCCTGCTCTACAGAAGACAGAACTAAGGTGCAGAGAGATCACTTACCATATCTCCACACTGCCAGGGACCCGATCAGCCCTTGAATCAGGCGAGACTGTATGAATTCGGATTCTGCCTCTTACTGTGTGGATTTCCTTGTCTGGTTTATTCAAAGAGCCTAAAAAATATGTATGTGCATGAGCTGGGATTGATGTGGGGAGGTTTATGTGAATGTATTAGATCTCCTGGAACTGGAGTCACAGGCAGTTGTGAACCACCTGTCATGGCTTCTGGAAAACCAAACTTGGGTCATCTGCAAAGGCCATGACTGCTCTTAACTGCTGAGCCATCTCCGCAGCACCTTAACTGTAGTTATGCTTTGTATGGAGGGAGAGGAACAAAAAAAGGCTCTACTAGGTCGGGGGATGCGGGTGTGCTGTTTAATAGTTATCTTCTGATGCCACCTGGGACACTGGTGTCTATTTTTATGAGTTGGAAATGTGAAACAGTGCTAGTTTTCCAGGAAGATGATTTTACCACTTAAAAGGGTTATTGTTTACAATGAACTCCTAAACAGCTTCAAAAAGTTCTAAAAATGTAAACCTAGATTACAGCAACAAGTTTTGTTCCGTTTCGTTTGAGTTGAGATGGGCTTTCACCATGTGGTCACTTCTGAGAGGCCCTAACCTAATTACATAAAAGCATAAAAATAATATTTTATTTTATTTACTAATGAGGCATAAAAAATGAAACAAGGAGGCCAGAGTCTCAGCTATTCTGAGTACTGGCTGTTCTTGCAGAGAACCAGGGCTCCATTCTTTATACCCACATGACAGCTCACAATGTTCTGCAACTCTAGTTCTAAGGTACCCAATGCCTCTCTTGGCCTTCAAGAGCACTGAGCGCATGTGCACAGACACACAGCCAAAATACCCGTACTTACAAAATAAAAATACTTTTTTTTTTTTTTTTTTT
>NC_034601.1:9952112-9960383 GCF_900095145.1 Mus pahari | reverse complement strand
ACACCACACACACACACACACACATACACACACATACACACACAGTGTATGAAGGAGGCAACTAAGAAAAACACAATTGAAAAAGTTGGACAGATGAAACAAACCCCGTTGGAGAAAAGGCCGGCCCACTGCGCAGCAGGCTCTGGACTTCTCAGCTTGTACCACCATTCTCATTCCTTCCTTATTCTCAACTCTTCCAGCCTCAAAGACCAAGAGATGCCTAAGGATCAGAAAAAGGTGGTTGTCCTGGGGTCGCCCCACAGCTCAACTTCTTCGACAACCACCACAATCAACATGCCTGAGATCTCCAAGCCTGATTATGTGGTCTGGTCCCTGTTCAATACACTCTTCTTGAACATCTGCTGCCTGGGTTTCATAGCCTATGCCTACTCTGTGAAGTCTAGGGACAGGAAGATGGTGGGTGATACGACTGGGGCCCAGGCCTTCGCCTCCACCGCCAAGTGCCTGAACATCAGCTGCCTGATCCTCACCGTCCTCCTGGTCATCATCTCCATCACTGTCTATGCCCTTAGAAAGTAGCCATCTTGCAGCATAGATAACAGATTCTGGGGCCTCCCGGGCTTGCTATGTGTTCCCTTGTCTATCGCTGCCCCAAACCCTAGTCTTAGTCCTGACCATTTACCCCATACATATGCAAATGTGACACTCACATATCTGTCCATCGTGGATTCAATAAAGTGCATGTGCTGTGAAAAAGAAAAAAGAAAAAAAAAAGCTGGACAGATGCTATGGAAGAGTGCTGTCAGTACTTTACAATGAAAAGATATTTTGAAGAGGGTGCACGTTTGATTCTAAATTCTAAAACACTTCACCACCCATTAAAGAGACTCCATACCCAGGAAGCTGTACTGTCACCTTCTGCTCTCCTCCAGTTCCTAGCAACCACTCTTGCTCTCCTCTCCTAAGATTGCGTGTCCTGAGTATTTCATAGGAAAGGCGCCTTCACACGTGGGCTCCTGTGTCTACCTGCTTTGCTCTGGCCCACTCTTTTTGAGGTCCATCCACATTGAAGCATGTGCTTCTGTAGTTCCCCTATGACTGAATACTATTTCTTTGTATGGCTATGTCACAATTCATTTATCATTCTGCCATTGATGGACAGTTCAGTGTTCCTGCCCTGTAGCTACTGTGACTTGTTCTAGTACAAGCCCTGTCTATAGCATTCTGTGTGTGTGTGTGTGTGTGTGTGTGTGTGTGTGTGTACCTGTTTATTTTCTTTGGGATATGTACCTAGAAGCAGAATTGCCAAACCATCTGGTAATCCTGTGTTTATCTTTTTGAGAAACTGCCAAAACAATTCTACTTTTCCACCAGGAATGTGCAACATCGAATCTTTCCACATGCTCAGTAATGTTTAAATTGTTTGGAACCATCAACATATCTTATTGTGGTTTTTTTTTTCTATTCTTTCTCCTCCCTCCCTCCCTCCCTCCCTCCCTTCTTTCCTTTCTTTCTCCCTTTAGCATTTTACTATGTAGCCCAGGCTGGCTTTGGATTCATTGTGTATCCCAGAAAAATCTAGAACTTTTGATGGTTTTGACTCAGCCTCTACAAGAGCTAGGATGTTAGGCCTGTGAACCCAGGTCCTGTTTGTTCTTGACCTTGGTTAACACTAAATGGACATTGTGATCTCAATCCTGTTATTTCATAGACTAGTACTGGTAGAAATTAAATAACATCTTTTTGTTTATATTTTTTTTTCTTGAGACAGGGTCTTTGTAGCCTTAGCTGACCTCAAAGTTGCTAGGTATCTAAGGATGACCTTGAACTTGAGGAGGTCTCCTGCCTCCTGAGTGCTGGGATTATGGATAATGTGTCACCTCAACCAGCAATGATTCTTCACTTTGTATGTTACATAATTGCTCACCTCACCAAGAAATGACAAGCAGCAAAATATTGATAATGGTTACCTATAAATGTCATAACAAATATTTTGTTTGTATTCTCTGATATTCCTATGAGATAATATGTATTACTTTTGTAATCATAAATCTGAATTTGTTTGTTCTTTTCCTTAGTGTAATTTGTTCTGACATTCTATACATGTATAAAATGCATTCTGGATACTCTACCCCTGCCAACCCTCAACCCTCTGAATCCCAACTCCATATTCATATCTCTCTGTTTTGTCTTGTGACAAAATTCATTGCATTTAACTAGGGCTATGTGACCATAAGTTTGGAACAATTGGAGCTTGATGGGCTCACCAACATGTATACAACTGAAGACAGTGGCTGCCCCCTCCTCAGTAGCTGGTAGTAGTACAGCATGGAAGGAATAAGGCCCCGTGGGCCACTCTCTCATCCATGATTGTGGACAAGGACAGTCTTTTGGGAGCTGGTTTATTACATTAGTGTGTGTGTGTGTGTGTGTGTGTGTGTGTGTGTGTGTACATGTACTTACATAAACACCAGAGGACAATTTTCAGGAGTTGGTTCTCTCCATCTATTGCATCTATTGTACCTGTGATCCAACTTAGGTCTTCAGTCTTGGTAGCAAGCACCTTTACCCATTGAGCCATCTTGCCAGCCCCAAAGAGCCAGCCTTGTGCAGGCCATGTGCAAGTCACCACAACTGCTATGAGATGGTTGCAGGGGACTTGACATGGTCAAAAGGTGGCATTTCTTACTGGTTTCCCTATTTTCTGGGTCTTACGTTTCTTCCCCATCTTCCCTGATGTTCCTTGAGCTTAGAGGAGGTAGTAATGTGACACGTGAATGTTCAGTCCTAAACTTTGTTTTGTTTTGAGAGAGGGTCTCCTATGTTCTATTGGCCTCAACATCACTGTATCTAACAATGACCTTGATCTCCTGCCTCTACCTGTTCAGCACTAGGCTCACAGACATGTAACACCACACCTGCCTAAGTAATAAGGTTTATAGTAGATGGAAGAAACCTAGGAAAATGTCACCAGTGGTTGTCTGTAGAGCTGAGATAAGAGGAAAAACCCTCCTCTTTCAATTTTTCCCATTTCCCAAGCATCTGTAGGGAGCAGGTGTTGCTGTATCACTTTAAAATGAATGGACTCAACTTCTCATACTGTGTGAGGACACAAGGTCTGTGACCATGGAGGATGAGGCCATCGCTGCAGTACTGTGGCTGAGCCAGTCTGTTCCTGTTAGCAGTGGGCAACAAGGCTTCAAGTTCAATAGCTGGCCACCACAGCCACCTGTGCAGAGTGAGGCACTCCTCGGCCAGCTCCTTGTCCTGGCTAGCTGCCTCAGCTCTGCTGGGAAGGCCAAGGACTCAGAGAGATAAGAGCTGATGACTGAGAGCCGGGCCAGCAGGGGCTAGAATGAGACACTTGCACACCTGCCATCTCAGCTGACTGAAAAGAATACTGCAGTATCACCCTGATAAGTTGGTACTTTATCCAGTGTGGTGACAGTTTCAAATGTGAATGATATGGCGCTTATCAGGTTAGCATGGTTTTCAAAAGTACAGGCTTTGAGATATGGAATACTGGGTTGTATGGACCCCTAACCCTGCCACTTGCCAGCTAGGGTAGGTACCCTGTGTAATGTATCATTTAATTTCTCTGTTTATTTTTTCCTGCTGCATGTGGAGGGGGAAGGGGGCACACACGCACGCACACCATATATATCACATACACACACATACACAAACACAGAGAGAGAGAGAGAAAGAGAGAGAGAGAGAGAGAGAGAGAGAGAGAGAGAGAGCACTGATCTCAATCTGTACTACCATAAACTGGCCTCAAACTCTCTTGCTCTTCTTTCCTCAACCTCCTGGATGCTGAGATTGAAAGTGTGTGTTGCTACACCCAGTCCTAAGTTTCAGTCTGGCTTTTGTTGTTGTTGTTGTTTCTGTTTTTTTGTGGTTTGTGGTATATGTATGACTATGCATTTGTGGGTATAACTGTGCATATGTGCATACACATGCATGTACAGACAAGAGATTGATGCTGGGTTTCGTCTTAAACTACCCTACTTTACCTTTTTTTTTTTTTTCAAGGACTTTTCTGTATAGTCCTGGCTGTCCTGGAACTCCCTCTGTAGACCAGGCTGGCCTCAAGCTGAGAGATCTACCTGCCTCTGCCTCCCGAGTGCTGGGATTAAAGGCATGGGCCACCACCGCCTGGATCCTTATCTTTTTAATTGATTATTTTATGTGTGTGAGTCTTTTGCTTACATATATGTATGTACTCCACCTGGGTATCTGGTGAGAGGGGAAGTCAGAAGATTCCCCAGAACTGAAGGTTGGATGATTTTGAACCGTCACGTAGGTACTGGGAATTGAACTTGGGGGTCTCTACAAGAGCTACTAGTGTTCTTCCCTGACAAGCCTTCTGTCCAGCCCCATCCACCTTACCTTCTTTTAAAACAGGCTTTGGCACTGCAACTGAGTCTGCTGACTTACAAAGCCAGCAAGCCTTGGGATTCTCCTGTCTCCATCTCCTCAGCATTAGGATCCCTGGTTCACTCTACTCTCAACTTTTACGTGTACGCTGGGATCCAGGCTCAGATCCCTGTGCTGCAGGGCGGATGGCTGAGCCATCTCCCTAGCTTTTACGTTTCATTTTCTTTGTCTTTAAGAATTCTAATGCCCTTAGACTAGAGATGTGGCTCAGCTGATGGAATGCTTGCCTAGGGTGCAACAACCCTGGGTTCAATTCCAAGCACTGCATAATAATAATCCCAGTGTTGATGAGGCAGAAGTAGGAGGCCGTCCTCTTCTGCTTAGTGAGTTTGAGGTAGGCAGGCAAGCTAGAAATCATGTCAAAAATAAGTAAGCCTGGGCATGGTGGCATATGCCTCTAATCCTGGCATTCGGGAGTCAGAACCAGGCAGATTTCTATGAGTTTGAGACCAGATTGGTCTACATAGAGAGTTCTAAACTATCTAGGGTCACATTGTTAGGCTCTGTCTCATAAACAAACAAACAAAATTTGAGAGTACTATTATGACAAGTAAAAGAGATGGTGTAGGATCTCACAACCTTACATAGCAAGAGAGCAATGCCACATGCTATGACACAGGGTGGATGCGAGGCATGACATTCTGAATCACAGTGAATTGTTGCAGCATTAACAAGATGACCAGGACACTACCTGTGAAGGTGCCACTTAATCCTTGTGTTGCATTGTCCCAATTCGCAGAAAATGAACTGAGCACATTCCTCCCACCCATCACCCTCTACTGCTCTGAGACCGTGCTTAGGCCAGGGTGAGGCTTTGCAGAACTAGCCATTTGCTCCCAGGGAGGTACAAGTTCAGGGACAGCCTATGTGAGACCAGGATTGAGCCTACACTTCTACATCTGGCAGTCATAGACCAAGTTCCTGCTGCACACAATACATTCATAAAAGAACATCAGAAAGACAACTGATTCCCATGTTGTCTCCTTCATTCCATTTTGAATCACGAAGAATGGAGAGAAACTGAATGACCTGCATCCATACTGTTCTAAGGCTTTCACTCATGAAATTGGCTTAGCAGCAAATGAGATGGTTCAGCTGGAAAGGATCTTGCCACCACGCCTGGCAACCCCCTCTTGGTGGAAAGAGAAAACAGATCCTGGCCTCCATAGCAGCACTGTGGTGTATATACACATGAGCACACACAAACACACACACACCCACCACAAAATAAATAACAATCCTTTATAAAATTTATGCTGAGATACACTCCCCAGATAGGTATTGGATTGACAAGTACCCAAGCGTAGGGACATGATACAATCGTGATCCATTCTCTTTCAAACTGTCGGAGCAGGAATCTCAATTGGCCTGAAGTATGTAGTAAGATGGATTAGGTATGCCTGCACTCACATGGCTGGCTTATGGACAACTGATTTCAGTAGCCTCCTCTTGCATTTGGGGCTAATATCTCTAAGTGCTCCAAAGTCCTACTTAATTCAGGCAATGTATCCTTGTACCCTACCCACATATAATGTGTTTGAAGAGTCCTAACCTTAATTTCCTCTATTTCCCATCCTCACTCACATAGGTCATTACTCTCTAGAAGACAGTTAGCCTAAGCCCAATAGGAAATGAGTAAAGAGTACTTAAAGGTTAATAAGTCTATGTTCCCAGATGAATCTGCGTAACTTTATGTTGTCAAGACAACTAGTATAAATGTCCCAGACATGCCTTGAATTCAACCCGACATCCACAGCCTGCCTCTTAGTGGGCTGGGGAATATAGCTCAGTAGCAGGCACTAGTCAGGCATGTGCAAGGCTCAAGGTTTAACCCTCAAAATCACAACTCTGTGTGTGTGTGTGTGTGTGTGTGTGTCTTTCTAGTTCTGTGTGTGTCTCTGCGTGTGTCTCTTGTCTCTGTGTGTGCGTCTGTGCATGTCACTGCATGTGTGTGTGTGTGTGTGTGTGTGTGTGTGTCTGTGAGTGTCTGTTATCTGAACTAGATTTTGTGGAATGAATAAAAAATATTCTGATAATTCATGAAGCTGATGAGTTTAGAAAATCCAAGGTGTGTGTGATGGTTTGTATATGCTCTGCCCAGGGAGTGGCACTGTTAGAAGGTGTGGCCCTTTTGGAGTAGGTGTGGCCTTGTTGGAGTGGTATGTCACTGTGGGTGTGGGCTTTACCTCATCCTGGCTGCCTGGAAGCCAGTATTCTGCTAATAGTCTTCAGATGAAGATGTAGAACTCTCAGCTTCTCCTGCACCATGCCTGCCTGGATGCTGCCATGTTCCCACCTTGATGATAATGGACTGAACCTCTGAACTGTAAGCCAGCCACACTTAAATGTTGTCCTTATAAGACTTGCCTTGGTCATGATCTCTGTTTATAGCAGTAAAACCCTAAGACAAGTGTGTATGACACACACACACACATCACACACACACGTGTGTGCATATGTAGATTATAATTTTGTAGTTTCTATCACATCTTTGTTTTAGTTATTGAAACCAGAAAATAAGTGTGTTGGCCCCCAGATCTCATTGCTTAGGGACACTCACTTTTACTGCCCTGTAATCAAGCTCTCTTTACCCTCTCCTCCCATAGAACTAAATTGAGCTCACATTCTTCCCCCTGGTACTATGATCTCCATCTAACACACACTCTTTCCACAAGTACCAGTAACACCTCTTCTGTGACAGAACTTTGCTAGCTGCCAGGAATCTATCATTCAGACACTGCTGGGGAGAGCTGAGGGCTGGGGTGGGGGCATGGAACATATCACTTATGTTATTCCCAGGTGCTTATTAGGGACAGAAGCATTCTAAAACCTCAAGGCACTGTCCAGCTTTCTGTAGCCTATGTTTCCCATGCTTCTTTGAACAGATGAGATCCATGAAAGCCTCAAAGCCATATTCTAGAAAACTCACACTTCTGAATCCACATTAGAGAGAATGCAAGAGATGCAAAAGTCCCAGCTAAGCACTGTTGTTGTTGTTGTTGTTGTTTGTTGAGTTAGGGTTTCAACAAAATCCCATGCTGGCCTTGAACTCACTACATAGCTGAAGAAGAACTTGAACTTCCTCTTTTTTTTTTTGAGGATCCAGTGTGATGAGCATCGTTTTACTGAAGTGGTTTGTTCTGTGGCAGAAACGTACAAAGGAGTAAACTCTATAAATAAGTCTCCATGCTAGGTCATCAGGATAAATAACAACCATTGGAGAGCTATGAAAATATCACTTCTTCACATTTCTGAGTATGAAATGAAAACAACATTGGTTAAGGAAAAGGCATCTAATAATCATTGGATCAAACAATCATTGGTTCTCAAACTGTAGGACTTGGCCAAATTAAAAAAACAACGAAAGCATTCACTGTACTCATTGTATAACAAGTGTAAGTTACTAAGCAGATCCTTTCAGTGAGCAGAATTCTACCTTCAAGAGACAGTTCAATTTACCATTAGCAAAATACATCAAAAATATATTAAGGCACTAAAATAAATACACAATACTACATTGTCAATGAATGGAAACACCATGAGGTATACTGCATGAGTGATAAAGCACGATTACTTTAGCTTTGATAGTGCATAGTAATCTAACTAGCAAATTATGATGTGTACAATCAGATATGTATCTCAATGTCTATCTCATTTGCAAGACAAGACAACAGACTATGACAATTCTGGAACAATGACTTGGGTCAACCTGTATTCTACACCTGAGATGTTCACTTACTTTAAATTTTGCTTTCCTTGGCAATTAATTCTTTCAAAATCAACCTGCAAAAAGGAGTCTATACATTAGCCACTTTACAACTTTTGAATTTTCAAGTAAAAAGATTTATCAGATGATTATCTTTAAGGAAA
>NC_034601.1:9895264-9951547 GCF_900095145.1 Mus pahari | reverse complement strand
CTTGATCACTAATTGAGAAAATGCCTTACAGCTGGATCTCATGGAGGCATTTCCCCAACTAAAGCTCCTTTCTTTGTGATAACTCCAGCCTGTGTCAAGTTGACACAAAATTAGCCAGTACACCATTATAACTATGTAAATAGAAAGGTGTCAGGATAGGCATATATGAATCACTCCTTTAGAGGTTCCTGGGCATCAAAAGGTTTTGCCTATATCTGAAAAATTAAACCATTGATTTTACTCTCTCCCCTTTTCATTAAGGAGTTACTTATATTGCTAAAAAGCGTTGACAGTGTTGTGTAAATGTTATCGACAAATATTTAATCTTCCTATTATATACCTGCTGCTTTCCTAGGTAAAGGGCAAAATAAAGGTGCTCTCCTTCACCCTCTATTCTGCTGGCCATGTTCCATCTACTTTCTCTCTCTGCTCTGACTCTTCCAGATGGCTCTGGCTGTTCTCTCTCTCTCTCTCTCTCTCTCTCTCTCTCTCTCTCTCTCTCTCTCTCTCTCTCTCTCTCTCTCTCTCTCACATCTACAATAAAACCCTCCCCTCTAACCACACCACGGCGTGGTCATGTGCTCCATTGTAATTACTGAGACCAGCTTTCATGTATCCCAGGCTTTCGATGAACATTCTATGCAACTGAAGCTGGCCTTGAACTCCTGACCCTCCAGCCTCCACCTCCCAAGTGCTGGGATTACAGGTGGGAACCACCATACTTGGCTAATCTTCCCGTTTTATG
The DNA here is from genome assembly GCF_900095145.1 of Mus pahari. Taxonomy (NCBI): domain Eukaryota; kingdom Metazoa; phylum Chordata; class Mammalia; order Rodentia; family Muridae; genus Mus; species Mus pahari. The sequence goes on along the minus strand of NC_034601.1, from coordinate 9,950,802 downwards.
AGACTCCACAAATTCAGAGTTGGCAGAGTTCTGGCTAGAGAGGTCTTGTTCTTGGGGTCCTAACAGAGCAGACCTGACCACAGTGGATAACCCAGTAATGGTGAAAGCAGGACCAGGCAGCAGGTACATTTGTCTTTAAGGCACTGACAGAAACGTAAGGATTATGAAGGAGAGGGACAAAAGTGGGGATCTATGGGCATATCCGTGGCTGATGAAATGGCTCAATAGGTAATGGCACTTAATGCCAAACCTGACAATCTGAATTTAATCCCTGAAACTCAAACAGTAGGAAAAAAAAAGAGAGAGAGAGAGAGAGAGAACCAACTCTCAGAATTTATCTTCTGACCACTGTATGTAGTTAGCACGTGTGCAGACATGCACAGATGTGCATGTTCACACACACACATGTTTTTTCTTTAAGTTTTAGTATAAAATTCTCTAAGTATTCAAACCCTTTGGATATCTTCAAAGTATCCCGTAGACTATTAGTTTGCACTAATCTAAAATATCACAGAAATTTCTTCCTTTTAAACATAAAAACGGTTGTAGTAGAGAAAATAGAAGCATTTGCACCTATGTCATTGGTGAATGAGCAGTTACTGTTTTCTTTCCTTTTTTCCCCCCCCCGGATCCTGAGAGCTTCATTCCCCAGCACCAACTGTTACACAGAACAGCCAGAGCAACACATACATGATCCTCACAGCTCCTCCAGTCTCACACCTAGAACACACATGTAAGGGGCTTCACACCTACTTCCCTCAGCCTATAGAAAGGAAAGAGTTACAATCCTGGCCATTCAGTCAGTCTGAATGGAATCTCCTGCCAGAAACGAAAGCCTTGTTTTAAGAGACTTATTCTCCAAAAGTAATGTATTCGGGAATGTTTGCTTTTTATCAGACCAGGACAGATGCTCCTCCTGAGTTGCTATGGCTCTGGCCACACATTCATACTGAGGGTAAATATTTGCTCTGAAATGAAAGACAGGTAGTCTGATCATTGCTGCTGTAAATCTCAGAGGCGTCTGAAAGCCTCGGTCATCCATTTTCCTCAACAGATTCCAAGGAGCTTGTTTTTCACTTATTCAATAAATATTTTACTTCAAGCCGGTATTTTCATCTATTTAACTCCTACACTGGCTTTTTACTGTCTCTGCTTCTGCTCTTAACCAGCTATTCCATCATCTATGCTATTAAATACAAATAACAGAGGCCACTGTTCCAGACTAAGCTTTGGCATAAATCAGGCTAAAAATCAAAATGGAACCACTTGTGATAAAGGGCCACATCATCTGGCTGAAGTGAAAGCTCTTTATCCGATCTTCCTGCAATTAGGATTAGAGAGATCGATTAGCATGACAGTGGAAGTCCCCGGTCCTAATACTAACACAAAAGGAAACTGAAATAAATAGTCCTTTATTTTGTTATAATTGTGTCCCCCCCACTTGACAAAGCAAAGTTGATTTAAGATGCCAGCCTCAGGCTGGGGGCCATCATTCCCTGTGACCTATCCCCAGAACTGCATACATAATCCTTCCAAGATGGAGCATGGCTGTAATCTCAGCGCTTAGGAGAGGGAGGCTAGAAGATCACAAGTTCAATGGTGACACAGCCAGATCTTGGCCAGCCAGGGATGCATGAGACCCTGTCTCCATAAAACAAATAAAACAAATCTAACAAAGTAGCGATCTGACTGGGCATTTTGCGGCACACACACCTGTAATTCCAGCACTGGAGGGCACAGGCAGGAAGATAAAATTTTAAGGCAGCCTCTGCTAAGCAGTAAGACCTTGTCTCAAAAACAAACAAACAAAAACATGCGTAATATATAATAAAATGAGCAATCCTCCTTCTGTGTTTTATTTTCTTTCCTTCCAACCCTCCCCTGTCTAAAAACAACCTCCTCTGCTTGGCCCATCAGACCACTTCATTTTATAAAGAGAAGGATTGCTTACCCAATTCTAGAGTTGAAATGAAAGCTAATTCATGTGGTTCAACTAAATTGTTGTTTTCTTATCCTTTTATAATACCTGACATAAAATTTGCCAGTTTGACCACTTAGTAAGTGTCTGTGTAGAACATCCAGGGTCTAGAAAAAATATAAACAAGGTTTGAAAAGTCTAGCCCGACCATAAACTCTGTGATGCAAGAAAAATATCACAACCACACATCCACGTGTTTACTTCACTCCTGGAACCCACCACATTTGTGATCTACATCAGTCAATTGAACTAAATAATAATTAAGTATTCTCAGTTTCTACTGTGATATTCTAGTCCTTTTTTTCTTCTTTTAAAAGGTTTATTTATGTGTGTATCTGTGTCAGTGTGTTTGTATATGTGTGTGTGTGTGTGTGTGTGTGTGTGTGTGTGTGTGTACAGACATTTGCAGGGATGCTGGCCACTGGGATCCAAACCCCAGGACTGCACAATAAACACTGTTAACCTAACGCCTGGAGAGTTGAAGCACAAGGATTTTGAATTCAACACCAGTCTGGGCTAGACAGTAAGGCCTCCTGTTGTGTCAAACAAAAATATCAAAAATGCCCAAATCAAAAACTACTTCAGGGCTGGTGAGATGGCTCAGTGGGTAAGAGCACCCGACTGCTCTTCCAAAGGTCTGGAGTTCAAATCCCAGCAACCACATGGTGGCTCATAACCATCCGTAACAAGATCTGACGCCCTCTTCTGGAGTGTCTGAAGACAGCTACAGTGTACTTACACATAATAAATAAATAAATAAATAAATAAATAAATAAATCAAAAACTACTTCAGCAGAAGATGTGGGTGTCCTTCCCACTTCCCATAGGCGCTTCACTCCCGGGCTCCTTGGATCTCATTTTACCTCTTCCTCTGCATCACTGTTCCTAACAGAGAGGACTCAGCCATAGCACAGTGACCACCCTGTTTGAGAATGGGAAATACTAGAACTTTGTCTTCATTGCTCAGCTGGGCCTGGCTCTGCGATGGTCTCTGTGGCCACATTTCCCTTAGTTCTTCCTCCTCTTCATTTTCTTCATTATTCAATTCTGAAGAGAAAAAAACAACCATTTTTCTCTTTACTCATATACTCAGCTTATAATTCTCCTGTGTAGATGTTCGCAGAATTTGCATGGACACATGCTTTTCTTCAGTGGACCCCATCTGGGGTTCTATGAGCAAATTCAGTACATACACCCTATACCTGGAGGGGATGTCAGATCCCATATATTAAGGGGCTAGGTCCTACATGTCTGCCCTCACTGGAGGCACCAGGGGCATACAGAAAATGTCAAATAGACTTTTGGGAAAGTCATCAGAATCAAAAGGGAGTTTTCTGTGTCAGTCCTAGCCTAATAGAAAATAACACTGAAGCTATGAAGCCCATGTAAGCAGTGGTAGGGTAGGGGCCAGAGACACACCTGAGAGATGATGCAGACCTCCACCCTGGTGAACCTGGATAATTGATGTCACAGCATTTCAGGAAGATTTCACAGAATTTCAAGAGGCGTCAATATGGAACAGAGTTGGAGTTTATTCAGAAGGTAACAAGAGAGCAAGGGCTCTTAGGAAGAGAGTCCTTAGTGCAGACTCTAGTGTGGGCTTCTCAAGAGAGAGCTGGATCAAGTATCTTTATAGTAGCCATATATAAAATTCTTGTGACTTCTGAATGTATACCTATAAGGGTTTCTCCACACACACACCTTAATGAATAGGTGTTGGGGTGTGTGTGTGTGTGTGTGTGTGTGTGTGTGTTTATGCAAACGTGTGCAGTTGCCCATGAAAGTCAGAAGATGCCATTAAATCCCCTACAGAGAGGGTTGTGAGTCCGCTGCTCTGGGTACCGGGAACTGAACTCCCATCCTGGTTCTCTACAAATGCGAGAGGAACCACTGAGCCATCTCTCCAGCCCCTCAAAAGGTTTCTAAAAGTCTTCTTTCCTCCCAAGTAAATGAGGTCATAGAGAAGTCCCCTAGATGCCTCTGACGGAATTACAAAGCACTAAGGTAGAGCCACATGTCACAAGTTGGTGGTGTATATTCGAAGGCCTCATTCTGGATCTCCAGCATGATTCGTTGCTATTTTAACTTTCTTATTTGCAATATGACTATCTTAGTCGGGGTTTCTATTCCTGCACAAACATCATGATCAAGAAGCAAGTTGGGGAGGAAAGGGTTTATTCAGCTTACATTTCCATACTGCTGTTGATCACCAAAGGATGCAGGACTGGAACTCAAGCAGGTCAGAAAGCAGGAGCTGATGCAGAAGCCATGGAGGGATGTTCTTTACTGGCTTGCTTCCCCTGGCTTGCTCAGTCCACTCTCTTATAGAACCCAAGACTACCAGCCCAGAGATGGCACCACCCACAAGGGGCCCTCCCCCCTTGGTCACTAATTGAGAAAATGCCCTGCAGCTGGATCTCATGGAGGCATTACCCCAGCTAAAGCTCCTTTCTCTGAGATAACTCCAGCTGTGTCAAGTTGACACAAAACTAGCCAGTACAATGACTATATGAAAGGAATATTGTCTCTGTGTTGGCAAGCATCACAATTGTCGCTAACTGTACTGCACTTGGTGGCTCTCAACTGGTGAGAGGCTTCCACCAGCTTCTTGAGTGTAAGGTTCCTTTCCCTTCCTGCATCCCCTGAATTTCCTATCCTTCTATCCTGCCTCAGGAATAAATATCCAAAAGGCTACACATTTTCACAGAAGCCATCACACCTTATAGGAAAAGTAGTTCTGCCAAGAATGGTGACTTCTGCCTGTAATGTCAGGCAGAGGCCGAGGGAGGAGAATCGCTCTAGAGTTCAAGCCTAGCTTGGGCTATATATAGTGTGAGACCCTGTATAAAGAAAGGAAACCGAGGGCTCATCAGTTAATAGTTCTTACTGCTCTTGCAGAGGCACAGAGTTTGCTTCTCAGCCCCCATGTCAAGCAGCTCACGAGCATACGCTGAAATTCCAGCTCGAAAGAATCCGATGCCTTCTTCTGGCCTCATGGCAGCACACATTTATGGACATACTCCCACACATAAACACAGAGACACACATAAAATTAAAATAAAGCAACATAGCACATCTACAAGAATACATGCTCAGACTGACATCTTTATCAAGAATCATGGATCTAGGGCAAGAGAGACAACTCAGAGATAAGGCCGATTACTGCTTTTGCTGAGGATCAGATCTCCAGCACCTATATCAGTCAGATTCATGGGTAACACACACACACACACACACACACACACACACACACACACACATGCACATATACATATAGACACATAATTGAAAAATACACTTTAAAAAAGAATTATGTAGCCACATCTGTCCATCACGCCAGGGGAGAGCTAGGAGATGTTTGTCTGCTCATACCTCAGCAGACTAAGAAGGAGAGAGCTGAGGGGAGCTGGGGCCAGGCTACAGTCTATAAGGCCCACCCTCCAGCAGTCCATTCCCTTCAGCAAGGGTCCACCTCCAAAGCTTCACTCCCAAAACAATGCCACTAACTGGTGACCAAGTGGTCAAACACATGAGATTGTGAGGGACATTTGACATTCAAACCACAAGTCTGCCTTCATCCCTCCATTTGTTACCACCACAAATATCTTCAAATGAACCAGTGTTGTTGTTGTTGTTGTTGTTGTTGTTGTTTTGTCCATCAGAAGATAAAGATCACAAAGGTCTAGCTTAAAGTCATAATTGGTTTTATTTCCAACTCTAGGATTAGGCAACATTAAAATAAATTAAGTATTCCAATGGGCTAAGCAGGAGAGATTGGTTTTATAGTTAGAAGAAAGTGGGAAAAAACTGGGGATTAAAGTCACCTAGTAAGGCAGGGAGGGACTAGGAGGCAGAATAATACAAAAATCCCCCCAAACCCCCTAACACCAGGCTCCTTTAAGGATGACTCGGCATGTCCTAGTTTGCTTTCCCGTTGCTGTAATGAAAAGCATAATCAAAAGCAACGTGGGGGAGGAAGGTTCTATTTAGCTTACAGGTCACAGTTCTATTCACTATTGAGAGAAGCCAACGCAGGATCTCTAGCAAGAGCTTGAAGCAGAAAACAAGGAAGAGCAAAGCTTACTGGCTTACTCCTACACTCACTTCAGCTACTTCTCTTATACAGCCCAGACCCAGCTGCCTAAGGACGGCATCACCCACAGTGGGCTGCCCACCTCCTGCTTGTTACCTGGGGACTAGGGATCAAACTGAGGTCTTCATGCTTGCACAGCAAATACTCTCACCTATTGGCTGTCCCCTCAGGTTTTATACTGTTTGAAAGCCTCTGGAACAGACAGCTTCCCTGAAGGTTGTATTTGTTTATGTGTTTGACAAACCTGTTTAGACTGACTCTGACAGGAGTGGAAGTAGAATGTCCTTTTTCTTATCAGAAAGCCTTTTACTGGACAGCAATTTTACAGGGCGTAGAGCTTCCAGATCTAGGTTTAGATAATTATCAATATGTCGCCTTCCTGGCAATTAGGGATGTCATATCTCCCAGGGCAAGAGAGAGGACTCAGGTCCCATACTTCTGACTGGTAATTAGAGTCCTGCAATTCTGGTCTTTGGTTTTACAAGCTGCTAATTATGAGGGTAGGGCCCAGCAGCTGATTATCGAGCTAACACTAGCAGTTTCTAGGCTGCTCACTCTTCTTTTGTTCATTTTCTCTTCCCTGGCTTATCTCTAATTCCAGGTACTCTAATCCTTTCCAGAAATTATTCATGATGGGAACGGAATTCCTAACCCCCTAAGCACTAACATGTGGCTATAAGCAAGGAAGATGGCTATTAGAACGCAAAGCAGGCAGGTGCCTATGACAAAGGGACTGGAGCCAGCCTTTGAAAACCAACTTTAGAGGCTAGACTATAGATCATTTGGTAAGAGACGGAGTTTCGCCATGCTTCTGATGGATAAGTGTTGAAGAGCCATGTGCGATCTCAAAGCGGAGTGGCCACACAGGCCGATCCTCCAGGCAGGTGGTCAGGGGCATTTAGCAAGGGCTAGATGGGACTAGCCACTAAAGATTAGGACAGGTGGGAAGTGGGGAGCTAAGAGTAATGATAAGGGCATGCTTTTCCAGGTAGGAGATAGTAGCACCCAGCAATTCTGCCAAGAAGACAAGGTGAAAATGAACAACTCTATGCGCGCGCGCGCGCGCGCACGAGCGTGTGTGTGTGTGTGTGTGTGTGTGTGTGTGTGTCTTTTATCCGTGTGTGTGTGTGTGTGTGTGTGTGTGTCTTTTATCCGTGTGTGTGTGTGTGTGTGTGTGTCTTTTATCCTTTTATCCATGGATTCAAGGGATGCTGGGTGGGGGCTCGTATGAAGGCCTGATCCTAGAGCTTAGGTGGGTATTAGCGAAAGCTACACACAGTAGGAGAGCACTTTGGCCAGGCTAGCTGAGGTGATCCCTCCTGCCTATTATACTGCATCATTTTATAAAACACAACAAGAACCATCTTCACATGTGGGGCAAGTGGACCATGCCACCAGACAAAAGAACTGGTAAGGCTGAGCAGGGTTAAACTCCAGGGAATCTCAGAATTGAGAACAGCAGGCATGGAGCCAGCTCCTGGCCAAACTACCTGATCTGGAACGTGTAACCATGACACCCCGCTGAGAGGACCGTGACAATTGCTTACATAGCATAAAAACCTCCATGCTAATGAGGTATCCAGATAGACCCCACGTGTTCAGCCAAAAAGCTTCCCTCTCCACAAAAGATATTTGATCCCTGGTTCACACTGAGTAAGCTATATGCATTCACATTTACCATCAACTAAAACAAGCAAGGACCATCTCTTTCATCAAGGATAGGGGTGGCGGGAGGTCTCTGTCATAAAGAGCCTCACCTAAATCTCTCAGAGAAGGCCTTCTCTCTTCCAGCCCCTCCATACTCTTGGCACTCACTGGGAACCAAACTGGATTCTACACTCCCCCCCCCAACCCCTTCACTCCCCACCCCACCACCCCCATCCAGAGCTCAGCCTTCCCCTTCCTGACTGGTGTTCCCAACTCAGGAGGCACCTGGGTACACAGGAGTCTGGGAACCACACATCCATCTCAGACTCTGCTGTTTCTCACATGGGGAAACACAGGCTGGGGACCCCTATTCTGGACTATGTCCTGCCTCCCCTGAGTGACTTGCTGGTAGTGCTTGGGCACCCCAGGAGCAAGGCAAACACACAGTCCAGTATTTTGCACTGAGGCAGAGCCTCTCATTCAAACCCAGAGCTCCATGATCTGGCTGGTTTAGCTGCCTAGCTTGCTTCTCCGTCTACTTTTCAAGGTTGGGATTCGTCTTTCCAGCCTTAAAGTGAATTCTTTAGTCAGAACTCTTCTCCACTATTCGTCATTTAGATATCCCTGACAGCTCTGGGGAAATAAGAGAGTCAACAAAAAGAAAAAGCACTGACAATCTAGAAGTCAGTCAACTCTCGGCTTTGGGATTTTAAATGATTGTGGGAATTCATCAACTGAAGGCAATGCCATGCAAACAGTACAGGCATACATCAGGGACAGGGCTCAATGACACTCAATTGCTAGTAAGCCTTAGGACGGCAAGCACCAAAGTACTGCACCAGCCACAATGCATGCCAGGGACCACTCATTGCCCTGGCACCTTTCCCACAAGATACACCTTTCTGTAGCCCAGAACTGGCTAGTCCACTATGTTCTCTGGTGCACACGGCCCTGATTAACAGTGAAAAAGGGAAGACAAAGACTTTGGAGCTGACACTGAAATGGAGCAGGCTCCAGGACTCCCCCCCTCCCCCCAGCCCACCCAACCCCAGCTGACAGTGTAAACAGCAATAACCTGGCAATAACAACAACCAAAGGGTTGATCCACACATAAAAGGAAGCAAGACAAATGTCCTGGGGAGGAAAGGAGCAGGATGCTCTGATGGGATGGAAATGGCCAGGCTACGTGGAGAAAACAGAATAGAGATGATAAGATATTATTTGGGACTGTTCATATTTGTCTGTATGGTTTGCCTCAGAGAGGATTCTCTTAGGTGCTGGGAACCCAACTCAAAGCTTTGTCATGATGATAGAAGACTTTAAGGAGGACATAAATAACTCCCTTACAGGAGAACACAGGTAAACATCTAGAAGCCCTTAAAGAGGAGACACAAAAAATCACATAAAGAATTACAGGAAAACACAAACAAACAGGTGAAGGAATTGAACAAAACCATCCAAGATCTAAAAATGGAAATAGAAACAATAAAGAAATCATAAATGGAGATAACCCTGGAGTTAGAAAACCTGGAAAGAGATCAGGAGTCATAAATGCAAGCATCACCAACAGAATACAAGAGATAAAAGAAAGAATCTCAGGGGCAAACGATACCATAGAAAACATTGACACAACACTTAAAGAAAATGCAAAATGCAAAAAGCTTCTAACCCAAAACATCCAAAAAAATCCAGGGCACAACAGAAAAACCAAATTTAAGGATAATAGGTATAGAAGAGAGTGAAGATTCCCAACTAAAAGGGTCAGTAAATATCTTCAACAAAATTATGGAAGAAAACTTCCCTTACCTAAACAAAGAGATGTCCATAAACAAATAAGAAGCCTACGGTACTCCAAATAGATTGGACCAGAAAAGAAATTCCTCCCATCACATAATAGTCAAACACCAAATGCGCAAAACAAAGAAAGAATATTAAAAGTATTAAGAGAAAAAGGTCAAGTAACATATAAAGGCAGACCTATCAGAATTACACCAGAGTTCTCACCAGAGACTATGAAAGCTAGAAGATCCTGGACAGATGTTATACAGACCCTAAGGGAACACAAATGCCAGCCCAGGCTACTATACCTAGCAAAATTCTCAGTTACCATAGATGGAGAAACCAAGTTATTCTATGACAAAAACAAATTTACACAATATCTTTCCACAAATCCAGCCCTACAAAGGAAAATAGAAGGAAAACACCAACACAAGGAGGGAAACTACACTCTAGAAAGAGCAGGAAAGTAATGTTTCAACAAACCCAAAAGAAGACAGCCACACAAACATAGAAATAACATCAAAAATAACAGGAAGCAACAATCATTATTCCTTAATATCTCTTAACATCAATGGACTCAATTATTCAATAAAAAGACATAGACTAAAACAGCCTGGATATATAAACAGGATTAAAACCCAGCATTTTGCTATATGCAGGCAGCTATATGGTTGATATATACAGAACAGAATGTGAGATGCCATTTGGAAGAAACCATTAAGCAATGAAGAACCAAAAAACAATTGTATCTCAGTTTTCAGTAAAGACCATTAGGGAAGAGTAAACATATCACCAATAACACAAATAAGCCAGTCACTTGCCACCTTTCATTCATATTCATGTATTTTTCATATGTACTAAGTCATACAGTTTTAAATTTTTAAGACACACATTCTACAGAGGTCACTTAGGCTATTAGCCACCTTCAGTCCTGATTGTAAGGATCTAAGGGAGCCAGATGTGGCCTCAGTCATAGTTAGTACAAAGATCACATGCTATTAACCACATCCATTCCCAGCCTTCTAGGCAGAACACAGGTTATATACATCTCTTCCTTCGAGGAAACAACCCTGCATGTTTAACATTCCTGGTTCCCCTAGTGTTTGTCCATGAGCACATGGTCCCCATGCCCTCTATAAGTTATGATCCTTTTACGTATTTGGCTAGCTGCTGCTCATGTCTCTTCATGTTTATCTTTAAACTTTAAGTTTCAGATTTTTTTTGTTTATAGGCTGCTGACTATATTAAGAGAAAAAAATTCAAAAGTGTTTGCCAGATTTATAACAATTTAGTCCCTCTGGATTCTAAGACATGCGAGTGAATTCTGACACTTGGGAAACAGGCAGAAGCATCTCTACTACTTAGTTTCAAGGGCAGGCTGGGCTACATGAGAGCCTGCCTCATAAAAATAATTCAGGCACAGAAACCCTTTAGCTTTTTAACTCTCAGAAGATGAACCTAATTGCAAATAAAAGCTGCCTCCTGGATATGTTAAGTATGTATTAGACATAATGTGTTTTGGTAAACACTGTAGAAATGTACATAGTATTCCACTGACCTAAAAGTAAATTATCCATGTAGAAAAAAAAATAGTTTTTTTCATAGTTCCAAATGCATCCTGAAGGATGATGAATTTTAGATGAAAAAAATAGTAGTCAAGGCAGCCAGAAAGGCAGATGACTTGAGAGTTGTGGCTTCTCACCTAAAAAAAATGTTCGACATCCTTAATCATCAGGGAAATACAAATCAAAACAACCCTGAGATTCCACCTCACACCAGTCAGAATGGCTAAGATCAAAAACTCAGGTGACAGAGATGCTGGCAAGGATGTGGAGAAAGAGGAACACTCGTCCTTTGCTGGTGGGATTGCAAGCTGGTACAACCACTCTGGAAATTTGTTTGGCGGTTCCTCAGAAAGTTGGACATAGTACTACCAGAAGATCCAGCAATACCACTCCTGGGCATATACCCAGAAGATTTCCAACTTGTAATAGGACACATGCTCCACTATGTTCATAGCAGCCTTATTTATAATAGCCAGAAGCTGGAAAGAAACCAGATGTCCTTCAACAGAGGAATGGATACAGAAAATGTGGTACATTTACACAATGGAGTACTACACAATGATTAAAAACAATGAATTCATAAAATTCTTAGGCAAATGGATGGCTCCAGAGGATATCATCTTGAGTGAGGTAACCCAATCGCAGAACACACATGGTATGACTCACTGATAAGTGGATATTAGTCCAGAAGCTCAGAATACCTAAGAAACAATTTGCAAAACACATGAAACTCAAGAAGAAGGAAGGCCAAAGTGTGGATACTTCGATCCTTCTTAGAAGGGGGAACAAAATTCCCACAGAAGGAGTTACAGAGACAAAGTTCAGAGCAGAGACTGAAGGAAGGACCATCCAGAGACTGCCCCACCTGGGGATCCATCCCATAAACAACCACCAAACCCAGACACTATTGCAGATGCCAACAAGATTTTGCTGACAGGAGCCTGATAAAGCTGTCTCCTGAGAGGCTCTTCCAGTGCCTGGCAAATATAGAAGTGGATGTGCACAGTCCATTGGACAGAGCACAGGGTCCCCGATGAAGGAACTAGAGAAAGTTCCCAAGGAGCTGAAGGGGTTTGCGGCCCTAGAGGAGGACCAAAAATATGAACTAACCAGTAACCCAGAGCCCCCTGAGATTGAACCACCAATCAAAGAAATCACATGGTGGGACTCATGTCTCTAGCTGCATATGTAGCAGAGGATGGCCTAGTCAGCCATCAATGGGAGGAGAGGCCCTTGGTCTTGTGAAGGTTCTATGCCCCAGTATAGGGGATTGCCAGGGCCAGGAAGCAGGAGTGGGTGAGTTGGGGAGCAGGGGGAGGGGGAAGGGGATAGGGAATTTTCGGAGAGGAAACTAGGAAAAGGGATAACATTTGAAATGTAAATAAAGAAAATATCTAATTTAAAAAAAAAAGAGTTGTGGCTTCTATATTTCTAGAGAAGTGATACATTTAAAATTTGGTTCAGTCCATTCACATGGTTAAGGGGAAGGCCCTATTTTGACACAGTCCAAAGGCAGAAGTTAATTTTCTTTAACTCTAGGCTTTAATGTATAGGAAATGGAGTCTCCCCTCCTCTAAATCATCAAAAGTAACAACTGTTGGTAAAGCACTAGAATGTTAGAGTATTTTCTTCTTCATACCGTAACCATAACTTTTAGTAACTGTAATTTCTTAGTTTCATTTTGTAACCCTGATTGGTCGAGAACTCAGAGCTCTGACTGGTACACCTGACCTCTTTCTCAGAGACTTTTTAAAACTTTATTTTTATTTGATGTGCATGAATGTGTTGGGTGCATGTCTGGTGCCAGTTGTAAGCTGCCATGTGTGAGTTAGGAACCAGCCTCACCACTAAGTCTGCAAGAACAGTCAGTCCAGGCTCATAACCATTGAGCCATCTCTCCAGCCCCTCCTTTTCTTTTCTCTTCTAAATTGGCTTTTGTTTTGCTTTTGCTTTGTCTTTTAGACAGGGGCATAGGTAGCCCAAGACAGCTTTGAATATGCTGAGGATGACCTTGAACTCCTGGTCATTCTGCCTGTGTCTCCCTGCTGTTATGACAGGGGTAAGCCACTACATCGGCTAAGAATCTCTAATTTCCTTTAGTCATTAAATGATTTCTTCTTCTACAGATCCAAAGAATATGCACACCTCTAACTGACAAACTGCATTGACTCTGCTGTAGGCAAATATTCCTCTCTCAGTCATCCACTAAACAGATATTTTAAAAATATGGAAATACTGAAAACAAGCTTTCAAATTCAGTTCTTACAAAAATTTGCATCAGATCTCAAACTGTCTAATTCTCACCACACTATGATATAGATAAGGCAGTCACCTGTCAGTTTTCCCTCAAATGAAAAGGACCAGTAAGGTACTATTTATGCATGGATTTTAATTACAAAGATGCTTTACAGAAGCACTAATTTTTTGCAAAGATAAGAAATGATCAGAAAATATACATTAGTTCTCCCTTCTTCTCTTCCTTCTTTGACTAACCCCTGAGCAAGCACTGTGCCATTGAGCTACATCCAAATCCCTAAGTGCAAATATGTATATTTATACATATTACAAATATTTATATATTTGTAATATGTATATTTATACATATTACAAATATTTATATATTTGTGTGCATATGTGTCAAGCAGGAGGTCAGGTTATCATCTTCATCATCTTGTGTGTGTGTGTGTCTGTGTGTGTACTTTAATTTGTGTGTATGTGAAGGTAGTATGCATGTATGTGTCTGCATGTTCGCGGGTGTGAATGTGCACACAGAGGCCAGAGGTCGACATAAAGTATCTCCTTTTATCTCTCTCCACGTAAGTGATTGTCTTAGTCACTGTTCTATTGCTATGAAGAGACACCATGACTACAACAACTCTTAGAAAGGAAAGCATTTCATCGGGGCTAGCTTACAGTTTCAGAGGTTTAATCCATTATCATCATGGTGGGAAGCATGATGGAATGCAGGCAAGCATGGTGCTGGAGATGTAGTCAAGAGTTCTACAACTGGATCCACGTGCACTAGGAAGACAGAGAGAGAGAGAGAGAGAGAGAGAGAGAGAGAGAGAGAGAGAGAGAGAGGAGAGAGGAGACTGGGCCTGGCTTGGGATTTTGTAACCTCAAAGCCCACTCCCAATGACATGTCTTCCAATAAGGCCACACCTATACCTACTCCAACAAGACCTTATCTCCTAATCTTTTCCAATACTTCCTCTCCCTGATGATTAAACACTTAAATATAATATCCTATGGGACCATTCTCATTCAAACCAATCCACTGATGCAATATCTGCCATTGATCTAGTGAAACTAAAGCCACTTTGCCCCAGGGATACCATTTCTACCCACCAAGCACTGAGATTATAGACAGGCTTCCATAACTACCCAACTTTTAAAAGCATGCAACCATCAAGAAATGTTCTTCCTACGGCCTGGACCCCAACATTCACATTAGAGATTACCTAATCCTTCTAGACAATTTCCCCCAGCCCTCCATAAAAAGGGGCCTGTGAGTTCCTCCATCATTACCATTTTGATGAATGGTTGACTCTTGCATGCTGGTTGTTTCTGCAGAATAAACACTCTTTGTCTTTGTATACTATTTGACTCTGGGGTACTCCTTCAGCCATTTTCAGATCCTCATATTATCTGTCTCAGTTTGGGTTTTATTGCTGAGAAGAGACACCATGACCAAGACATCTTTTATAAACATTTAATTGTGGATGGCTTACAGTTTCATAGGTTCAGTCCATCAAGTTCATAGGTTCAGATCATTAAGGCAGGAAACATGGCAGCAGGCAGGCAGACATCGTGCTGGAGAAGGAGCTGAGAGTTCTATATCTTGATCTGAAGATGGACAGAAGGGGATTGTTTTCCACAGGCAACCAGGAGGAGGGTCTCTCCTCACAGAGCAGAGCTTGAGCGAGCATAGGACCTCAAAGTCCACCCCCAAAGTGACACATTTCCTTTAACAAGCCACACCTTATAATAGTGCCACTTCCCATGGGCCAAGCGTATTCAAACCACCACAACATCTCTCCACATGGCTCTCACTTCATGCTTCCTGCTCCATCCATCCCCCTTCTGCCTCCTTCCTCACTTTTGCCTCCTTCTAACTCCCCTGCATCTGTCCTTGTCTCCCGCATCTCTGCCTGTGTGTCTGCCTGCACAGAAGTTATGCCCCATACTTCTGCCCCAGTTCCAGCTGTCAGCTCATTATTATACAAAAAGTCACATTACAGTCTGAACCAATCAGCATCAATCTTGTCAGGACAAGGAATCAATCGTTTAGGGTTGCCCTTTGGCACTGAGGCCTGCTTAAGAATCATCTTTTTGGGCAGGTAGGAAGGACAAACACTTGCACATAGAAAACTGGAGATGGGCCATAAAAATGACAATACCCAAATCCTGCCAGCAAGTAGCTTAGGGCACAGCAATTTACAAGTGAAGATACAGGGATATACTTTCATGCCATCCCAACAACTTCTATTACATTCCATAACTTAGACCCTTAGAAGGTACATGCTTATAATTTATACAAACATATTACAAACCATATAAATTAATTGCTTAGAAATTTAAGCATAAAATTGACCTTATACATTCACAAGATAAACTCAGAATTCAGTGTTTCATATCTCAAAATTTGTCATGTGTGCCAGTGGAAGCAACAGAACCATGGGGGCAATTTTCAGGTGAGATTGCTGAAATTTCTTAAGACATTCACAGTTTTAAATTTTTTAATCTTTGTGGTTTTGAGACAGAAATTTGCTGGTTTTTCCAGTCTAGTCTTGAACTCCTGGCTGAAACGATCCTCCTCCATTAACTTTCTGAATAGACAGGCACACACCTCCATGTGTGGTTATCAGTAGACAGGCACACACCTCCATGTGTGGTTATTTGCATAACTCTGAAACCTGAAGGCTCTGGCTGAGATTTGACAAACTGAATAAATGTGAAAGACAGGTTGAGGATTTGTGTGTCCATTTTAAAGTGTAAAGATAAAGAATTTTAAAGCACTGAATTATAAAAGACTACAATTAGGATCCTGGGATGAAGTCAGTGACAGAGCACTTGTTTGTGCAAGATACCAGTTCCACTTGAGTACCGCATACACACACAAAGTCAGGCATGGTAGCTCATGTTTGTAATCCAAATATTTGGAGTGCAGAGGCAGGAGGGTTGCTACAAACTGTGTAGACTGGTCTAGTATGGATTAGAGTTCTTCCTTAAGAGAGGAAAGAAACAATTAGTTTTCTAGAATTTTCATTTGCTGTAATTCATTCAGAAACCAAGTATTTTATTTCATATATCTAAGAATAAGGGCATTTGGTCAACTGTATCTTCTCAAAGCTAGAAGACACCAATTTTAAAAACCTGTACTTGGATATATAATATAAAAGCAGAAGGGTAAGACATGATGGTTCATGCCTGTAATCTCAGCATTTGGAGAGCTGAGGCCTCGCTGGAGTCTCTAGTGAGTTCCATGGCAGCCTGAGAACCTTCTTTTAAAAAAGTAGACAGTATCAATAAAGTATTCTATACAGAATACATACAACACTATTCCTCCTTTGAGGGTTAAAAACATCTTCTTACAGAATTTTAATGTTGGCATAATAATACATTATTATAAATTATCTGGGGGGGGACTGATTACTCAACCTTCTTAACTGAATTTTATATGCATAGAAATTTACTATAAGAACAAAAGACAATCAGATTCCACAGTGTGTAGGAAATAGCCTGAGAGTTTAGGCTAGAAATACAATCTAAACTGGAGGGTTTTTTCTGTTTTGTTTTGTTTTTTAAATTCAACTGGCCATAAAATATTAGAATAGAAATATTAATAATTCTAAAATGTCACATATCACTGTTGTAGTTTTTAACCAAAGCATTAAAGATATGAAAATACCAGAGAATAAGACTTTCAGACTGGAATGACTGGGAAAGGTTTGGATAAAAGTTAAAATAATCATTGATAATTCCAAATCAAATGGGCCTATGGAATGTTGGGCTTCATGTATGGAGCCTGTAACTGGTGAGTAAGGCAGGCCTGCTGCAGGTGATTGAGACCGATGAAGGAACAGAACTGAGTCCCAGGAAAGGAGTCCAGACTCGTCATTTCTCTGAGGACTTATCACGCGCCTCCTTCCTGCGAAGGAAGATGAATACGGACTTGACTGTACCATCGCCGCTCTGCTGCGAAAAGCATAGGAAGGTGGCCCAGAGGAAGCCACAGAGTCCCGTATATGCCGTCCTCCAGTGCACAGGGACAAGGCTGAAGTTGGTCAGCTGCAATGCAGACAAAGTCTGTTAGGAAGACAGGCAACAGAAGCTGCTTTGGGCTTGGTTTTTGACTCCACACTAGGGACTGCACTCAGGACCCCAGCACTTACTAGGTGACTGCTCTACTTCTGCACCCAGGCCTGACCCCGGAGTCTACCAAGCTTGGCACTCACCTGCACAAAGGGCCAGTACATGAGACCACTCTGCAACGAAGGAAAGCCTGGTTAGAATGCTGTGCAGGTACAGAAAGCAAACACACAGATCACTCTGTAAGAGAGTAAGAAATGCCCGGTGGGTAGGGTGCCCAGCTAGGACTGGATGGCACTTGGAGCACATTAAATGAAGACTGCTTGAAGCCTTGAGAGAGCAAGAGACTTGAAGGCGCAGCTTGTAAGCCAATGCTTACTGGTTATAATCGTAAGAACAGAATGAAAAGTCAGTCAGAGATTCTGGAAGAAATCCGCACTTTTAAAGTAATCACATATATTTATACATTATAATTTCCAAGTGAGTATCAGCATATGATATGCATGATACATTTATAATTACTAAATTCTTTAAAGTATATTTTAAACAAAAAAAATTTTCTTTTGAGACAGGATATTACTATGTGTCATTGGCTGACCTGAAGCTTTAGTTGGCTGGCTTAGAATTCACAGAGATCTACCTGCCTCTGTCTCCCCACTGCTGAGACTAAAGGCATATGCCACTATGCCTGGCTTATCCAAACAATACTTTATGGGACAACATGCAAAGACTACATCTAAGCTATCTCTTGGTACAGAACAAGATAGGCTGGCATTACAAAGTTCTTACATTTATTTAGTGTGTACGTGTGTGTGTACATGTGTGTGTGTGTGTGTGTGTGTGTGTGTGTGTGTGTGTGTGTGTGTGTAGGTCAGAAGATACTTACAGGAGTCTTTGAGACTGAACTCAGGACCTCAGGCCTGGTGGCAAGCACCTTTATCGACTGAGCCATCTTGCCAATCTCTTAATTTTTAAAATCGTTTTATTTTTATTTACTTTCTTTTGCAACTGGGTCTTGCTCTAAAGCTCAGTTTAGCTTCAAACTCATGGCAGTCTTCCTACCTCAGCCCCCTGGTATGAGCCACCATGTTCTAAGAAGTAATTTTTTTAAAAAATAACATGAGCCAGGCGTGGTGTTGTATCTTTAATTCTAGTACTTGGAAGGTAGTATATATGAAAGACAGGAGATGCTGCAGGCACATAGAAATCAACTAGAAGCACTTCCCACTGACCAGGTCTGGAATGCTTGAGAATACCAAAAATAATTTAACATAGTAACGAATTATAAACCACTAGGAGAAAAAGAACCCACAGTATATGCCCACGATAAAGATGTTGCTGGGAGTGAAGAACAAGCCCATGCTCACAGCACAGTGCTGAGCAGCACCTGGCGAGCACTGGTGCTGGGGAGACTCGCCCCCCAACAACCAGCACAGCAGTCAGTTCAGGCAGAATCACTCTCATTCCACTAAATAAATACTGTTATTAATTTTAAAAAGCTAGGGAGCTGGGCACCATGACATAAGTCTGTAGTCAGCTCCTGGGAGGTGGAGGCAGGAGGATCAAGAGTTCAAGGCCAGCTTGGATTATGTGAAACCCCATCTCAAAGCAAGCAAATGTAGGACAAGCATGGAATTCAATGGTAAAATTCTTGCCTAGTTTTAGGCATAGGTTCAATCTTCACTGGGGAGTTGGGGGGGGGGAGAGTTGTATTAAAGTGTTCCTTTTTTAAAAAATCACATTCATTTATAATGTGTGTGTGTGTGTCTGTCTGTCTGTCTGTCTGTCTGTCTATGCACTCACAAGTCTACTGCACGTTCATGCACACGTGCAGGCAGGCCACAGAAAGTATGTGGAGTTCAGGAACAACTGTGAGAGTCAGTTCTCTCTTACCACCATGTAGACCACAGTGATAGAACTTAGGTCCTCAGGTTTGGCAGCAAACTCCTTTACCCTCTAGGCCTTCTCGCCAGACCCTCAAATAAGTATTCTTTAATGTTTAAAATATTTAAAAGATATTATATTTTTCAGAAGCCTGTCTTACCTTATACGTATTCCAGAATTTCTGCTTCAGGTCCAAAAATATGTCATCCTTCTCCTGGAGAATGCTCATACCTGTTTACGGGGACACACCCGAAGGATTTTAGAAGTAGGAATAATTACTGTATAACAGTGTGTGTTCAAGTTTCACATTCCAACCTCATCCAAGTATATCAAATTCCAATCATTTACATGTTGCTGTTGACCCAATAGGAAAACAAGAATATCTCTATTTTAAAACTGTTTAGAGGAACCCCAAATAGGAAGTGAGAGCAGCCAGGTATAAAAGATATGGCAGAATGATTCTCTATCTAAACAAAGAAGCCACAAAATGCAAGCTAACACTAGCACTGGCCAATAAGGTTGTTGATGACTTCCTTGTTTATGTTTGTTTTACACTTATTGATTGATTGGTTGATGGTGTGTGCTTGCACTTTCCACTGCCCAAGTGTGAAGGTCACTTGCTGGGATCAGTTCTTTCTTTCCACCGTGTGGGTTCCAAGGGTCATCTCAGGTTGTCAGGCTTGCCAGCAAATGCCTGTACAAGCTAGGCCATCTTCCTGTCTCCTTGCTTGTTTTTTTAAGTACGTAAAAAAAGTTTTAGATTTGTTTATGTTATGTATTTGAGTGGTTTTGCATACACACAGACACACATATAATCATATACATATACATATACATATACAGTGTTGTGGATGGTTGTGAGCTGCTGGGAATTGAACCGTGTTCTTTTACAAGAACAAATGTTCTTAACTACGGAGCTATCTCTCCAACACTTTCTTTTTCCCCCCTCTATATAACTTTGGTTGTCTTGGAACTCACTATGTAAACCAGGCTGGCCTCAAACTCACAGAGATCCTCCTGCCTCTGCCTCCCAAGGTCTGGGACTGCAGGTTGGAACCATTATGCCCAGCTCCATGCTGCTGGGGGGGTGGAGCCCAGCTGCTAAAAGAGCACTCTGCCAACTAAGCTACAGCCCAGCTCCCAATTTTGAAAAAAAAAAAGGAAACAAAACAAAACGTTTTCCTTTTTCTTCTTCCTTTCTTTGTTCTTTTCCTTGTTTTCTTATTTGTGCTGAGATTAAACCCAGGGCCCAAGCATGGTAAACCTACCCTCTACTGCTGAGCTACACTGCCAACCTCCCACACTAACCTCATTCCTTTAAAAAATAAAGGATCCTGAACATTCCAGCAACTACACATGTCCTATCAGTATATTCGAATCAGAGTTTGACATCCGAGAAACAGGGCCAAAGCCTTACTTATAAAAGACAGTGCAAACATTCTCTGACAGCCCTGACTGGGGATGTGGGTGGGGCACAGGGTAAGTGTTACTAGTTAATTGCAGGAGATCCTTAGAACAAGACTGAAAGCCAAACCGAGCAAATGCTGCAAGTAGGACTCTGAGGGGCTTACCCACGTAAATACTAAACACGTATATGCAGCACATCATTTGACCCTCCCAACAATTTCCTGAGATGGAAGAGTTAACGGGAGGAAAAGACAGCTAGCTAGTCACAGTGGTCCTACAAAATTAGCACTCAAAAAGGCTGAAGCAGCAGGAGCATCGTGAGTTGGAGGCCAGACTTCACTACACAGCGTGACTGTCTAAAAATAAAAGTGTTCAAGGAGGCTAACAGCAAGAACCTGCCCAGGTGACCCATTCCTTAATCCATCATTTCCCAAGGCAGATCTGGCACAGGGCAACATCTGACTATCGGTTTTCAAGTAGCACCTTAAACTTCCAGTGCACGCACCCACGTTCCCCTTCAAGAAGCAGAGGAGACTGAACCAGAAATCTGACAGTAAGACACAGCAAAAATCTAGACAGGTGATATACGAGAAGGCCTCAGGCCTCACCCTAGGCAACCCCCATCCCTGGGACAGCACTGTTATCTAATCTCAGAGTAATCATACACGATCACTGTGTATATCAAGATGAAGAGCGTGACTAAAATTCTGGATCACACTGTCTTCTGGTGAACTTCCAAGCCCTCCATGCCTGTGTCCTCATTATCTGACATGGGAATCGTGAGCGTATCCGCCGAAGTGGTAGCTCAAAGATTAAATTGGAATCTAGCCCATCAAGTCTTAAGTCCTGGCCCCTAACCCCCTCATCACGGCACCAAGCTACAATAAGTACTGGGATGTGTTTGCAAAGCTGGCTGGGAGATCGCTCGAGAGAACAAGGCACAGAGCTTGGGCGAATCAGAAAAAACCTCTTGCTCTCTGGTTGTCTATTCTAACTTCACTGACCTTCTTAGCCATGACATTAGCTGAGACTAGGACGGGCCACCAGGTCTTTGATGTTTCCTGTGGGTTACCGAAGGAAAGGAAGTTAAAATAAACTCCCTATAATAGCTCCCAGAGGAGGGTAAGTTTCTTCTAGATGGTTTGCCTACCTTTATTCGGTTTTAGAAGACATTAACAAGCTGAGCCTGGTGGGGCGCGAGATTGTCATCCCAACAACTTGGGAGACTTAAGTGGGAGAATCACAAATCCAAGCAACTTAGTGAGCCCCTGTCTCAGAAATCAAAACAAACTAAAGACTGCAAATATAGTTCAGTTGGCACAGCTTGAGGCCGGAGGGGGGGGGGCTTTAGGCTCAGTTGCTGGTGATCTACCATCCCCAATGCCAAGACCAGGTCCAGTCCCTGGAGAAGACTCTCCAAACATGGAGTGGCCCTCCCCAGCTGCCACTGCCTTTTAGAATACAGAAATTGCTAAGGAGACAAAAACCAAGAGACCTTTTGTTGTTCTCAGTAAACCAGGCAGAAAAGATTCCCAAAGCCAGCTCATCCAGCCCGGTGTGAAAACAGCTACCTCATAGGTACACCATCCCGTCCCATTCTCTGTGTGACCCCACCCCAGGGAAATTGTTGCTCAAGCAAGACTAAGACCCTAGAAATGACTTTTCCATAATCGCATATTTCACCCACTCTGCCCCCAGAGTCACCAATCACATCACTTTTGGGTTAATGTGTTGGCCGCAGAGCCTCAGGTGTGGCCTTTTCTAGAACAGGTGGAGTCCAAGGATGCAGCTGCTTGCTATGGGGCTAAGCCAGCGTCTCTTGAAGATGCTTCTTTCTGGAGGAAAACAGACCTCTCCCTCCTGAACTCTGTCAACCTCAGCCTCTCAGCTCGGACACCAACCCTCTGAATCCCTGGCACTTGGCATCTCCAGTTCCCAGGTCAGCGGCCCCCAAATTCTTCCTCACGGAAACCTCAAGTCCTTCAACATCCAGACCTCCGATCGCTGCTTCAGAACTTCCTTTCAGCCCTAATTCCTGGGCCGCAGAGTTGTCACGTCCTGCCTCAGCACCAGTGGCTTCAGATCTCCCGTCTCCCCGTTCCCCACCCCCACCCCGACTCCCTCCTGCCTGGCCTCCAGTGCCCGGCCCCGGCCCCTCACCGACATAGAAGGCAGAGAGGGCTATCGGCCCTCCGACAGTCTGATCGCATAGCACCTTGGCCAGGACCGTGCGCGGCGCGCGGCCTGGCAGCGCGCGCTCCAGTAGGCGCAGCCACACGTAGTTGAAGTTTCCGTGGAAGGTCATGGCCAGAGTGGCCACGCGACGCGTCTGGCGCCAGTCGGCTGGGCCTCCCCGCAGTCGCTGCTGCAGGGCATCACCCGCCGAGAAGAGCCCGGCGTAGAGCAACACATTAGTGGGCCACGGATAGCGCCGTGCGGCCCGTGGAAACGCACGCCACCAGCTCGCCATACCTGCCCCGGGTGCTCTCAGTGCCTGCACACCTGACTGCACTTAAGGCGCCAGAGCGATTGGACCTCCCTGTGCACACCCAACCCTCGCGTCCAATCCAGTGACAGCTGGCCACCGAGGGGGCGGAGCTTCTGTGGTGATGTACAGCGTCCACAGGGATGTGACAATTTCCATGAACTCTCCAGGAGGAGAGACAGACAGAAAGCAGACTGCCTAGCATGGCATCGGTTCCCCACTACTGCAATAAAAAGAATGCAAGCTAGCTCCAAAGTGTCAATGGCCTGGAGATACAGAGAATTCATTCTTTTAGCACACAATACATCATTTTACTGGGTCACTATAGGCCGGATGTCAGAAGAATGAAATAGTGCTGGATGTGCCTAGTCTGCCCTCCAGCTTATGTCTCAGTGACCCCTGACATCCCCAAACAGGCTTGGAGACCCATGGTATCAGTTTCAGAAGCAAGGGTGAGCCTTGTGCCACTCATTTTCTCCATGTCTTTTTCTGCTGTACCCTCCTTCTGTGATAGCCAACACTCCCCTCTGTCATGTTTGTTCACTGTATTTGTTTTTCTTTTTTAAAAATCTAGTACCTTTAAAAATATTTTTTCTTCTATTTATTTTTAAATATTCATTAAATTTTACTTTATGTGTATAGGTGTTTTGTCTGTGTATCACTTACCGTACTGAGTGCCCACAAAGTTACATACCATCATTAGCTGCCATGTCAGTGCTGGGAATCAAACCTGGGTCCTCTGGAAAAGGAACGAGTACTCTCAACCACCGAGCCATCTCTCCTGCCTATTTCAATTACTTACAATCTCTCAATCTCTCTGTCTCTGTCTCTGTCTCTGTCTCTGTCTCTGTCTCTCTCTCTCTCTGTGTGTGTGTGTGTGTGTGTGTGTGTGTGTGTGTGTGTGTGTGTGTTGTGGAGGGGTGATCAGAAGACAATTTTCATTTCTCTCTTTCCACTATGTAAAGTTCTGGGGTCTGAATTCAGGATGTCAAGCTACTAAACCCTCTCACCAACTCGGTACTTGAATTTTGAAATATTTTCAGACTCGGGGAAAATGTAGAAAAATTATACAAAGGAAGCCAGATGTGAGATAGACCCTCTCATCCCTGCACCTGGAAGGGAGAAGTGCTGAGGCAAATTGCCCAGAGTTTAGGACAAATTGCCCACTCTAGGCTATAAAAAACAAGACCCTATCAAAAAAACAAAACAAAAAACAAAAAGACAAAAGCAAGAAAACAAACAAAAATATACAAAGAATTCCCATATAATCTTATTTGTTTTGTTTTGTTTGAGTCAGAGCTCACACTGCCCAGCCTAGCCTCAAATTCCTAATCCTCCTTCTGCTTCCTAAGAGCTAAGGTTACAGGCTTGGGCCACAGTGTTCAGCTACCATATGTTCTTTGCTTGGTCCTCCCCACATGTGGCATCTTACGTAAGTGTAGTATGATTATCAAAACAAGGAAAAATGTGGGGGTGCAATACAATCACCCAGTTTACATGCCAATCTTACTTAAACTGATGCGGGAAGTCACTTTCTCTCATCCAACAACCAAAGCTGCTCTGCTGTAGTGTTTCCTTAGGTCTCCAGCCTGAACCATAGACCAATTCTCTCAAGGATTGTTACTAATTACAAGTCATTTTTTTATAAGCTGAATTGTGTCCTATCATAATTTATACATTGAGGCCCTAACTTTTAGCTCTTCAGAATGTGACTGTATTTGGAGACCTTAAAGAAGTGATCCAGTTAAAATGAGGTCCTGAGTTAGACAATACAGTCTATATGGTGCCTTCATGAGAGGCTACAGATGCAGCAAGAGACACCATGGTGGATTCACATAGAAGAAAAGCTAGGGGTGAGGACATAAGATGATAACTGGCTATTTGGACTATTTGTGGTGTCCTTGCTTGTATTTCTAAGTGGGAGTGGAGGCATAACAGTCAAGGGTTCAAGATTATTTCCAACTATGCAGTGAGTCTGAGGCAGGCCTGGACCCTATAGACCCTGATTTTATAAACCAAAATGAGGGGCAGCAAGGACAGCTCTGGGGTAAATGCTCATGACTACAAAGTGTCCTATGACCTTCCCAAACGCCGTGTGCACTTATATATGAATATTCACACAGACAGAAAGACGCGGACACGGAGAGGCAGGGAGGAAAAATTAAAAAGGAAGGAGAGGGAAACTGAAAGGTAAGGGAGAAGAAGGGGGCAATCTGTAGGCCAAAGAAAGAGGAGTCAGAATAAAACCCATCTAACCTTCCTGAACTGTTTTGGTTTGGTTTTTCGAGACAGGCCCCTGGCTGTCCTGGAACTCACTCTGTAGACCAGGCTGGCCTCGAACTCAGAAATCTGCCTGCCTTTGCCTTCCAAGTGCTGGTGGGATTAAAGGCATGTGCCACCACTTCCCGGACTTTTTTTTTTGGCTTCCTGAACTGTTAAAAAAAAGTTGTTTAAAAATGTATTTCTACTGCTCCTAGTCTGCAATGTTATCATCACAGTGTACACATACTAATATATCCTTCCTCTCCAGTCCCTGGGATTCTGCAGGTGCCTGTGTGCTTTTATTGTACCTGTTTTGTGAACCCCAAAAGACCACTAAAGAGTCGATTCTGATGCAATCGCACTAGGGTCTCTTTATTACGAGCCCGAGCTCAGGCTTACTCACCACTGACCCTGACACAGCAGGACAGGTTGGTGAAGCAGCCCTGTGCTAGTTCCAGGACAGTTGAGGCTACACAAAGAAACTGACTCAAAAAAAAAAAAAAAAATCAAAGTTATCCTTGGTTGTATAAAATTTTCAAGACCAGCCTGGGATACATGAAACTCTGGTTTCCAGGAATAAACGAAATAAAATTCTTTTTTTTATGTAGATAACACACTCTCAAGTCCTGAGGATTAAGATGTCTTTATTCAGCCCCCTATAACCCCCTCTTTCTTGTGTCTTCTCTGGTCTCACTTAATATAAACTCACCGTTTTAGCTGAAATTGCACTCCCTATTTCTCAACATATTTAGCACACACATATTAGAACTGAGTCCATATGTGCTTACTAATTTTTTGATGTTTCATAATAGCAACAGTAATCCAAACTAAGACAAATTGGCACCAGGACTGGGGTATTGCTGTGACAGACCAGACCATGTTGCTTTGGGAATTGTTTCAAGACTTGGGAACTATGGTTAGAAGAACATCAAGTGTTGAAAGCTCAGCTCAGCAAGGTGTTCTGTAGGAGCTTAGAGGAGTATTGAACACTATGCAGATGATGGAGGCCTAGTTTGTGAAGTTCAGAAGGAAGCAAAGACTCTACTGGGCCATTTGTGTGCAGAATCTGTGTTTTCTGGTCAGCTAGAACTGAAGAATCAGCTGTGATTAGCATGCAAATGGAACCACTAAAGTAAAACCTTTGTTTTGTTGGGACTGTTAGGGTCCAGGAGTCACCTCACAAACCTCACAAACACCAATCTCAGTCAGACAGGGAGAGTTTATTGAGCACATGCCCCAGAACTGATTGATCAGGGCCACGGTTTATACTCAGTAACTGAATCGCAACATTAAATCAAGATCCAATAGGACTTCTTAAGCCTAAAATCTATAAACATCTGTGCTAAGTTATTCTACCAATCAGGATTTAGGGATGCAGGATTTCCTTAGAAACATGTCTTTGTTGTATACTTATCCCACTCCTACTGGTTGGGGTATCCAACTGTGACAGGGGACTTGTCCTGCTTAACATTCATGTCTCAACTTGTTAATCAGGATGGGACCTGTCTTGTATAACATTCATGTCTTAACTTGCCAACCAGGATGTCAGTTATCAGGAAGGTCTTGAGAACTTACTTATTCAACCTCTACTCAAAAGGAAAGTCTTATTTCAAATATGATGTAGCAAGCGTCCCTCTTATGTTGGCGTCCATCTCAGGAGCAGCTTATAAAAGCAAATACCATAAAAGCTTATGCTCAGGTCCAGGGAGTGCTGCTGGATGGTTAGTTTGGGTCCAAGGTTATTGTGGGTCACTATACAAAGCAGGTCTATTGATTTCTATTATGGTTGGTTTCCAAAGACACAAAACAGAATATTTAATCAATTTGGGCATGAGAAAGTTTCCTAGACGACATGAGGAAGTTTCCTTACAATATTAGTAACAGCACAAAATGGCAGGCTATCTAGATAACAATTACCTAGATCTTAATATTCCATCTAGGCCTTAATATTTTACCCAGGCTTTAACAGGGACAATAGATGTTGATCAGCTGGAGCTGAACAATCAGCTATAATTAAGAAGAGGCCAGTGTCACTGAGGTGTTGGAATCAGCACATGCAACCTGTGTTCAGAGTGAACAAGGCTGTACCTTGTGCTGGCAACCAAATTTGATCATGTGTAAGAGTCTCCCAGATGTAACTGGTTTTGAAGGCATGAAGGGGTCATGGCGAACTCTAAGGCTTGGCACTCTGAGAGCCCAGGAGAAGCCAACGGTGAAGGTACAGGCAGAATAGCAGTGGAAGTCCCATGATTGAAGAGGTCAGAGAGAAAAGTTGAAGTTTTGCATGATGAATAGAGCCCAAGAGAGAATATTGGTGAAAAGTGCAGCCCAGTTGAGGCAGAAGACCCCAGAATTTGGAGATGCCAGTACTATGGTATGACCACCAAGAACAGTAGCAGCCAAAAAGTAGAACCTGTGTAAGCTCAGAACATAGATCGTATATACTGCAGAGGGTGGAGATAGAGAAGAGACCAAAGCTCCTTGGAAGAGCCCAGATGATGCTGACTGAATCCCAAATATTGGATATTGAATTAATTACACTTATGGGAGTGTGGTTTTGTTCTGTTCAGGTTATGACTGTGCCCGGGTTCTTCCCTCTTTAGATTAGAAAGTAGCTAACGTATTTTTGATTTTATAGGAGTCGGCAGTTGAGAGACTTTGAATTTTTTTTAAAGATTTATTTATTTATATATGTTGAGCACACTGTCACTGTTGCTGTCTTCAGACACACCAGAAGAGGGCATTAGATCCCATTACAGATGGTTGTGAGCCACCACGTGGTTGCTGGGAATTGAACTCAGGACCTCCGGAAGAGCAGCCAGTGCTCTTAACCGCTGAGCCATCTCTCCAGCCCGAGACTTTGAATTTTTAAAAGAGGTTTTGAGTGGAGATTTCCCTGCAGGCTCTACAACAGACAGGGAGAAGATTATCAGGGTGAGGTAAGACTGAAACTCAGCTCAGCCTGATTGTAGTGTAGCCAGTGCTGGACCAGGACTTCTAGAGTCTGGCCCACATCTTGTACTTCAGTCATGTTTAAGTACCGCATAATTTTGGAAAAAAATGTTTACATAACAATTAACTCAGTCCCAAGTGCACAACCATTTAAGACATGTTTACAATGAGATTTTTTACAATGTTCATCTGGCTTCTTTCACAAGAATGTTTACTGTTGACTCAGAGATAGTGCCCAAAATTTAGGGTCTAGGGAGAATGGTTCTTTGAAAGTCAGTTGGATGGTGTTTTGCTGGGGCAAACAAGTGAAGGAACACTTAGCTGAAGTGAACACAAATGAAAGACAGAGAGAGAGAGAGAGAGAGAGAGAGAGAGAGAGAGAGAGAGAGAGAGAGAGAGAGAGGCAGTTTTACCAGGACAGTTTTACAGAGACAGGTTACAGTGAGAACAAGCTAGAAGAGAGAGAACAAAGTGAAGACAGAATGAGCCAGAAGGTTAGAACACATCTCCAAAGTTAGTGTGAGGCCCGGCAGAACAATTCAGACAGAAGCCAAGGCAAGCCAGATTGAATTAGTCATCTTGGAAGATTAGATTGTTTGGAGGCTAGAAGCTTCCTGGCCTGGGGATAGCTAGAACAGAGAAGGAAACACTCGGGGCTCAGTCCACACTGTGTATTCACACAGCTTGGGTACAGCTCTCTTCTCAACCCTTCATCTGAGAAGTCACTTAGGACTTCTAGTGATGTCACTTGTAAGAACAAATTTTATGGTCTAAAAGTAGTGCTCAAGATTTATGGGAAAGGGTCTAGACTAAGTAAAAACACAATTTCTGGGAGATACAGACAGAGTCTGCCTCACCAGTCAGCAAGGAGCTATAAAACTACATCATTCCCAGCATTCCAGGAAGAGCAGCTGTATATCTCATTACATTGAAGAGGTGAGTTATGTGTTTAACTGGCTTCTTCAGGGCTGATCTGTGTGCACAAGGCCTCTTTGCTGTATACAAGATTGGCTTTTAAAAGACTTTGAATTTTTATAGAGACTAAACTTTTAAAGTGTTTAAATTCGTAAAGGCTATCATATTTTTAAGTTTGCAATGCTTTATATTTGTGAAAAATACTTATATTTCATATTTATATTTACTAACATGAGATCTTTGGGACGGGCCAAAAAAGGAAAGATTATATTTTAAAAAGCATTATGTGGCCGGGTGTGGTGGCGCACGCCTTTAATCCCAGCACTCAGGAGGCAGAAGCAGGCGGATTTCTGAGTTTGAGGCCAGCCTGGTCTACAAAGTGAGTTCCAGGACAGCCAGGGCTATACAGAGAAACCCTGTCTTGGAAAACAAAAACAAAACAAAAAAAACTGAATTCTTAAGTGGGTGGAAATTATTCTGATTTGTGAAAATAAATTTCTTTTAATTATTCCTACATAATTCTCTTAACCAAATTCACTAGCAAAAAAAAATAAAAAGCAAAATTCAGCTCTTTGGGATGTATGTATATGTGTTTGTAGGTTTATGCACTTGTATGTCCATGACCAGGTGAAGACAACAAGTATCATCCACCTTACTTTTTGAGACAGAATCTCTCACTGAACTAGGAGCTCATTTACTCATCCAGACTAAATGGACCATGAGTCCCCAGGATCCTCCTGTCTCCCATCTCAAAGGCTGGAGCTACAAACACACTTTATACTGTGCCTAGCTTTATATGTAGGTGATGGAGATCTGATCTTACATCCTTATAATTGTGATGCATTTTATTGAATGGGCCATCTCCCTTGCCCCTAATTCAGTTTTTGGAAAAGGACACTGAGAATTGCAATGTGGGAGAAGGAATGGTTGTTAGGCAAAATAGAAGCTGTCAAGTTTCCTTTGAATATCAAATAATTTTTTGGCATAATAATATCCCAGGAAATATCTGGAGCATATTTATACTAAAGATCATCTGTCCAAAATGTAACAATAACTGAATACACTGTATTTCTAATCTCTTTTGGTAAACTATAGAGGAATGGGACTAATGTTTGTTGGGAACCTAATGTGTGTGCCCATTCCTTGTGTTGACATCACTGACCATAGACATCCATCAGGGCCAGGAGTTGGTAACTGTCTGGAAACACAGATGTTCTCCAACATCTAAGATGTTATTTATCAAGCATGTCAGCCTATTTATTTGATGTGAGTTGAAAGAAAGAGAAATGAATATTCTGTCATCAGTGGATGTACATGTGTCATTGTAAACTGCCTCTGCTTAAAAGCAACTGAAAAATTCAGTAGCTAAAGACAACCTATGAATCAAATAAATGTTAGCATACTCATAGGACTTTCATACTGAAGATATTTCAAGATCAATGTCTCCATTACATAGTGTTCGATAATCTGTGCTTCAGAGCCCACTGGCAGTAATAAAGGGACACATTCATGTGCCATTAAGGTCCCTTAGTGGTAGGTGATGGCTAGGATCGCAGAGGCCCACTGGAATGTAAGGGGGAGTTTTGTTAGGAACTCTTTCATTGAGGAGTGAGCCATTAACATGGGAACAGGGCTTTCAATCTTGGATAACATTAAAACACATTTAGACAGTTACAATGAAGCTTACTGAAGGGACTCTGTTGGCATTTAGTCTATGCTCCACCCCACAGTTACCTGGCAAGAGGCAAGTGTGCCTCACTCACTATAAAAGGGACTGTTTGGCCCCTCCTCTCTTTCTCTTGCTCTGTCCCATTTCTCCTGCTCCCCCCCCCTTCTTCAAATGCTCATGGCCAGCCTCTACTCCCCTATTCTTTCTCTGCCTTTCTCTGTCTCTACTCTCTCAACTCTCTTCCCTATGCCCTGCATAAACAAACTATACTATACTGTTGTCATGTGGCTGTTCCCTTAGGGGTAAGGGATGCCTCAGCATAGGCCTACAGAGGCACCTCCTTCCCCCACACCTTACTGCATCTCCACCAAACATATTCTCTCTATTTTTATAAAACACAATGGACTCTAGCCAGCCTAGGCCTGGCAAACATGGTTCAGGAAGGCCTGCCCTTCTCCCCAATCTCCTCTGCCTTGCTAAAGAGCATTAGGTCACATTCCTTAAGCTAGCCCAGAAGTTTTGTTCCCTTATTTGTCTCTTCTTGAGGCTGACCACCAAGGTCCAGCTATCAAAGTCTTGAAGTCTAGCAATTAAAAGCCCCTTTGGTTCACCTAATTAGCATGTCCAATTAAAATTAAACACCTCATCCTAACATGGGGTTTCTCCTTTTACCTTTATAAAAGGTAAAAGCTTTACCTATGGGCCATGTTGGTCTCCTATCCAGAGGCAGACCTTTGTCCTCTGGGACAAATATCCCTGCCCTCTTTCCAGTGTTACCTTCCCCTTCTACCTCATCCTCTATCTCCTGCCTTTGTCCCATATACATACTACATATATATATATATATATATATATGTAGTATGTATATATAAAATAAATCGGCCCTGTCCTGAGAACTTGGTCTTGGAGGTCCTGAGCTGATATTAATCCTTTCACTTACAATAGCTGTTATTATTATTTCATTTTGTTTAAGTGTGTTGGAG
Organism: Mus pahari; assembly: GCF_900095145.1. Classification (NCBI taxonomy): domain Eukaryota; kingdom Metazoa; phylum Chordata; class Mammalia; order Rodentia; family Muridae; genus Mus; species Mus pahari. Next base: position 9,918,871 of record NC_034601.1, on the reverse strand, counting down.
CTTAATAAGAACCACCCACTGGACCACAGTATCTGAGATGTAACTTCTCTTGCTAATGTTGAAGTCTGTTACTAACACAGAAACACTATTGTGCCTAAATGGCATGTCTCGCCTCAGGAGAGGTGACAAAACCCAGGGAGAGCCCAAATGAGAGCTTTTAAAGCTGTTTCAGAAGTCACAAAGTTAAGCAGTACAGGCACTCCTACCATGAGCTAGATGCAGAACACTCTCGCTGATCATGCTATAGACAACCTTTCTGATGTAGCCCCAGATGACAACAGTTGCCTAAGAGGCAACCTCTGTCTATCTCAAACTGACTGAAACCACCGCACCTTTGCTTGGGCCTATTAAAGTATATCCTGAGAGTGACTCTGTGAAAAGAGACTAGGGAGGGGGAGAGACAAAAATAATTTTAGTATAGGTCAGAGAAAAATACTAGAAACACCTGACCCAGGACAACATGTAAGCGACAGAGCATGCCCAAAAGGAACCCTGGTCCATTATCTGACCCTGTCATCTGTGGTAGGATGTCTTCGAGGACTATCTCTGCCACCGTCTGTGCAGTCTCCTGTTTGGTAGGAAATATTTCAGTCCAACCTGAAAAGGTGCCTACAAACATCTGTACCTGTATTTTCCAGGTTTAACCTCAGAGAAATTGACTTCCCAAAATGCACCAGGTTGGGTGCCTCACAGCTGTGTCCCTTGAGTTGTGCTGTTCTTTATTGCATTAGTGAGCTAGCAGGCTTTGTAGCTGGCCACGATTTTATCAGTTTTGTTAGTGGAATCTTGGAACCTGAGCTCTGCATGATGAATCAGATCCTGCATTCATTCTCCAGGCGCCCATGTGAGTGGATTGGTGCATCTTGGTTAGGATTTGATCACCTAGATCAGCAGGCAGGATAAGCTGTCCTTCCACTGACTGTCACCATCCCTCCAGGAACTGAGTCATGGGCAACTGCTTGATCCATCAGAGGTCCTCTGCTGTATATGTGGGATCAACTGGTAATTGAGAATCCTCTGAATCTGGAAATGTGATGGCTAACACGGGCTCTGTTTTCAGGGCTACTTCCTTAGCTGCTCAATCTGCTAGGTTATTGCCTCTGGTGACTGGATCATCTCCTTACCAATGCACTGGGCAGTGGATAAAGGCTAGTCTTTTGGAGAGCCAAAGAGCCATTAACAGGGCCAAGATTTTTTTTTAACATTATTTATTTATTATTTATACAAGTAAACCATAGCTGTCTTCAGACACTCCAGAAGAGGGCATCGAATTCCATTACAGATGGTTGTGAGCCACCATGTGGTTGCTGGGAATTGAACTCAGGATCTCTGGAAGAGCAGTCAGTGCTCCTAACCACTGAACCATCTCTCCAGCCCTTTTTTCATATTTTTAATAGTCTTTCCTTCTGCAGTCAACAGTCCCCTTTCTCTGTATATTGCCATGTGAACATGAACAATTGCAAAGGCATACTGACTGTCAGTGTAGCTCTTTAGCTTTTTGTCCTTTCCTAAAGTCAGAGTCTTTGCTAGTGCAACTGGCGCAGCCCGTTGAGCTGATGTTTCAATAGGTAAAGCCTCTGCCCAGATGATTTTTCTTTGATACTACCATCCTGCATGCAGCTGCTGCCATCAGCGAACCAGGTTACCTCTGCAACTAAGAGAACTGTGTCTTGGAAGTCTGCTCAAGTGCCATGTACTTGTACCAGGATTTCCACACAGTCATGAACTAGTATCTCCAAGTCTGGATTGGGCAGCAGAGTAGCAGGGTTCAGAGCAGCAGAGATCTGGAAGGAAATCCTGGTAGGGTTCCGAATAGAATCTAATAATGTGTCATGCAGGCATTACTAAGACAGTGGTCTGGAGGTTGCTTTATGATTCCTTAGATAGCATGGGGAGAGGTAATAACCAGGGTTCGTCCCAAAGTCAGCTGATCTGCATGTTTCACCAGGAGAGCCACTGCTGTCACTGTCTGGAGGCAGGGTGGCCATCCTGCAGCTACTAGATAGGATTTTTTGGACAGATAACCTACCAGGTGGTGCCATGGACCCAGATGTTGGGTTAGGACCCCTTTGGCTACTTCTTTGTGTTCATCTATGAACACATAGAAGAGCTTAGATACATCTGGCAGTCCTAAGGCAGTGCTGACAAGAAGGCTTCTTTCAGTGCATCCAGGGCCTTCTGACAGCTATCAGTCCAAGTGAAGCCTGGCTGTTCCTTGGTGGCTTCATATAGGAGCTTTGCCAACTTGGCAAACCCAGGGATCCATCAGAAGCCCACCATCCCCAGGAATCTCCTCAATTCCCTTGTATTTTGGGGTGTGGATTTTCAGGATTGTTTCTTTTCTAGCTTGAGTTAGCCATTTCTTACCTCCTCTTAGGATGTAGCCCAAATATTGCACCTCCTTTTTGCAAAACTGGGCCTTCTTGGCTGATGCACGGTACTTAAGAGTCTGTAGAAGTTGTTCAGTGCCTTTCAGGCATAGTTCCTGTGTGCTGGCTGCAATGAGCAAATCATCTACATATTGCAGAAGGGTTATTTGGGGGTACAGGGAATGAAACTTACCCAAGTCCTCATGCAAAGCCTTATCAAAGATGGTTGGAGAGTTCTTAAAGCTTTAGGGAAGCCAGGTTCAGGTTAGTTGTCCATTAATTCCTTTGCCAGTGTCATACCATTCAAAAGCAAAATAATCTAGAGTTTTGGGGGCTAAAGAAAGCATCCTTTAAGTCCAGTACTGTATAACAAACATGGTCTGATGGTAAAGAACTCATTGAGGTGTATGGGTTAGGGACTGAGGGGTGAATGTCCATCACCTGTTTGTTAACGTCTCTCAGATCTTTTACTGAATGGTAGTCATTGGAATTAGACTTGCAGATTGGTAACAGGAGTGTATTCCAAGCTGACTGGCAAGCTCACAAGACACCCCCACCCCCACCCCAGATCTAATAGTCGCCTGATGTGAGGCATGATCCCTTCAAGGGCTTCCTGCACTGGATCTGCCCCTGGTCTGAGCTCAGCGAAGGGGCAGTGTTTGGCTGCTAGTTCCATACTGCCTGTTTCAGCCCCCACACACAGAAATCACCATAGCCAGGTCTTCATGTCATGGCTTGGTTCTCTGGGAGTCAGGAGCAACCTGTATTCATCAGTCCACAGTCAGCACTGGAGTGGGATGCCGTGTTCCATTCAATACTTTGGCTCCTTCAGGGGTAAAATGTATCTGCACACCCATCTTGGTTAATAAATCACACCCAATAGTGGGTATGGGTTAAAGATTACTAGAAAAGAATGGGATACTCGGTCCATACCAAGGTTCCAGTAGTCCATGCATATTGTTTCATCCCTGTAGTGTCCTGTACCAAAGATGTCTTAGAGAAGGACTGAGTTCTGGGCTCCCATGTCCACCATAAATTCTGTGAGCTTCCCCTACACCTTAAGGGTTACCCTGGGCTTGGGGAGGGGAACCAAGCCCTGTTCTCCCTAGTCACTGTTTTCCTTGATTGCCATAGTTGTCACTGTCTCTCTAGACCTTCCTTTCTTGGGACATCCTTTGGCCCAATGGCCTTCTTCTTTACAATAGGCACATTGATTTTTTGCTTAGCTAGGGGTGGATGTCCCCCCTTTTTTTTGGTCCTCCCTTACCATTATCTGATTTAGCTGTTTGATGGTGTCTCCTCTGATCCTCAAGCTCGCCTGCTGCTGCTGCTAAAATGATCATAGCCAAGTTCTGATTCTGTCACTTCTCAACCCTATTTTTTCTCAGCACTTTCTCTATTGTTAAAAATGTTTTCTGCTATAACCACTAAATCCTACAGATTCTTTTCTCTAACTCTCTCCAGTCTCTGAAGTTTCTGTGAATATCAGAGCAGACTGGCTAATAAAAGCCTTGCCCACTGCTGACGTTTCTTCCTGAGACTCAGGATCCACAGGAGTACATTGTCTAAATGCTGCTATGACTCGCTAAAGGAAAGCAGATGGGCTTTCTTCTAGTTCCTGTCTAATATTATATACCTTGGTCATACCGGTTGGCTTACAAGCTGCAGCAGCCTAGAAACACTCCACCCTCCCAACCCTGAAATAGTCTAGTGATAAACAAGGAAGTTTCCCTTTATTTTCAGCACTATTATAATCCCAATCAGGGCGAATGGTGAGGAACCCCTCATTAATTCAAATTGGGTGGGTGGTAGGAACCGCAGTGTCACCAGGAACCAACCTCTGTCTGGATTCTCTCTCTCTCTTCTGATGTAAAAAGGACCTGTAAAAGGTGTTGGTAGTCATCCCAAGTGGGTTGATGGGTAAAAAGGACAGTTTCTAGCAGTGTTATCAAAGCACAGGGGTTCTCTGAAAAGGGGGCATTCTGCAATTTCTAGTTATATAAGTCACTAGTAGCAAAGGGCCAATAGAGATGAGGTTGGTTGCCTTGATCATGGGAGGGGGCAACAGCTCCCAGGGGGAGAGCTATAGAGTTGGGCCCAACTGTTTGTTCTTCTGGTGTGACACCCTTTCTACTCTGTGTTCCTCTAGAGGGTCCCAGCTCCCTCTGCCCAGGGTGTGTGTGGGGGGAGGGGTTTGTGCTTTGTAGCCAGGATCAGGGATTCTAGTGCAGTTCCTTATTCTATGGTAGAGTCCTGTACAGGTTGGGAAGGGGATTGATGGGGACAGGGGGAGTGGAGGAGATGAAGTCTCCATCTTTCCTTTTCTAAGCTTCACTGACAAATTGTGTCTGTGGACCTTGGCCTCCTTAAAATGCCCTAAAGACCAAGTCTATTGGGATAGAAATCATCAGTCCCTTTCCTTCTGTTTTAGTCACAGAATAGTAAAGATGACACACACAAAACAACCACAACGGGGTAGTAAAGGCTAGCCAACAGATTCTTCTGCTAGTATGAAGGAGACAATGAAGATAGGACAGCGGCTGGGAGCCATGTAGCAGGGTTCCATGCCTGCTCCATCCTTCCCAGAAATGAACACAAACGGCACTCCTTCCCGTAGAATGTGTTCTAATCCTCCATGGCTACAACCCTTCAGCATGTCCACTGAAGCGGGGTTCCTTGTCTGCTTTAGTCATCTCCTGCCACAATGAAAATCCAACATCTAAGGCACACAAACACAAGTCTGACAGATATGGCATTGACACAAAGACCAACAATGAGACTTTTTATTTTTTACCAGCCCACCTTCCGGCCATTTGGTGAGTCCTGGAGGTCTTGGATTCCTGGTCAATGCACCAAGATATTATGCCCAAGTTGTGGGATTCCAAATACCACCGATGAGCCAATTCTGATGCAAACATATATGGGTCCTTATCTCAAAATAAATAAATAAATAAATAAATAAATAAATAAATAAAAGCTAGAGAGATTGCTCATGGTTAACAATACTGGTTGCTCTCGCAGAGGACTCATGTACAATTCCTAGCACCCAGATGACACTACCAATTATAAATTCAGTTTCAGGTGATCTAATGCCTTCTTCTAGCCTCCATGGGCACCAGTCATTCAAGTGTTTCATAGACATACATGTAGGAAAGCACTTATACACATAAAATAAGTACATATGATAACACAGAATTCATCTCTTCCTCCCACTCCCTCTGTATTACCCTCTTTTCCTTCCAAATTACTGCCCCCCACACACACACAGTTTTTCCTCTTCCCCCTCAGAGCACCTGTATTCTACTATCCTCCTCTCTACAGCTTCTTTTCCCTACTTCCCCCGTGGTCCCTTTAAACTTTCCAGGCTCTTGCAGCTACTCTGGGTTATATATGCAAATCTAGAGATTTAGAGATAGGATCCTGCCACAGACTGGACTCAGTCAGTCCCTCAACCCAAGGGAGAATCAGGGTTCCAGTACTCAGGTGGACAAGGAGTCGGTGGCGTGACAAACAGGCACAGACACCAGAGAGTACTGCATCTGAATGTAATTTCTCAAAGTGAGCATCAGACTTATAGTACAGAAGAAAATAAGTTAGGTGACACATCAGCCAAGGCACATTGAGATTACCTGATGCATGCATACATAAAGACTGACAGGAACTAGGCAATGTAACAACTGAGACAAAGTCTATCCTATCTAAGGTCAGCTATATTCTTAGAAGCCAGGTGTGAGATCGTTATGCTTCCAGGGCAAGGTCTTTCACGCCCAAACCATAGTTCTAATTCTGATTTATTGTTTAACCCACCACCAGACAGCTCTTAGTAAATACCTAACTATGCTATTCCTCTGGGCTAGTTAAATTATGTGCTAGGAAGTTCTGCGCTAGCTAACCTTCTCATGAATAATGCAATACTTTAGTTTTTCCTTAAACAATAGCCCGATCTTCCTAAACCATTGTAAATTCCTGTATATGAGAGTGACTCAGCTGTTATTCTAAGTGATTTTGTAGGGGACTTTCTACTACTAAGTGATGTAGTCTGCCATACATAGCTATAATAAGAATTCTAAACTTACTTTGCTAAGCTTGCCCAAAATTTCTAACTCTATGTAGTAGAAAGTAATGCCTGATTTCTTTCAATATCTCTCTTTCAATACTGGAGGCAATTTGTCTGAATAAGTAACATTCTTACTAAATTCCAAGCCCAGGGTAGGCTCAAGGACTGCCTAGGACATTGGTGAAGGCTAGGACACAAAGTTCAATCTAACTTAGGTATTTGTCAAATCATTCCTTGGAGGCACCTGTAATAAAACAATACTGAAAGAAAGCACACAGATTCATTTACCAACTGACACAGGACAAATTTGGAGCATTTGTGTTACGGGATACCTAGGCCCCAAGAGACTAGTTTCCATGAAACTTTTTGCCTCAGAACTGTGTCCAAGCTTTTGGGCCTGGCATGTGGTTTTCCCTGGAGTGGATGTGACAGGATCCACATATAAGAGAGAACAGTCTTTCTGGGTTTGAACTACTTCACTAAGCATAATATTTTGACTTTCATTCACTTATATTGTGGTTTGAATATGACTGGCACTACTACTTGGTTGTAGTTTGTATGGCCTTGTTGGAGGAAGCATCTCTATGGTGGTAGGCACTGAGACCCTCCTTCTAGCTGCCCATGAAATAGTCTTCTCCTGTTTGCTCTCATAACAAAATGTAGAACTGGAGGAACTGGAGGCTCCTCCAACACCATGCCTACCTTGACCATAGTAGACTAAACCTCTGAACCTGTAAGACAGCTCCAATTCCTTGGTTATGGTGTCTGTTCACAGCAATGGAAACCCTAACCAAGACAACTTACCTATACATTTTATTCTTTGTTGGGCCTTATTCAGCCAGATACTGAGGCCAAGTGAGGAAACCTGAGCCTTTGCTGGAGTTTAGAGACCTGGCTTAAAATATGACCTGCTTAAGCCTGCCTCTGCCTAGCTACCGCTGATGTGTCAATTTCTTATAGGTCCCATCAGATCACCCTACATCCCTCGTTACCTCACACCACCCATATATCACCATGGGCAGAGTGAGGCAGAGTAGAGAGGCTGCCTCACCTCAGTATGTACCACAGGGACCATCCTGTCTGTGCTCAGTACTCAGGGTGGCAGACAGGGCACACCCTGGTCAGGCTTGCATGGACCTCCCGCACTGCTGGCTCCTTCAGATGTCTTCCTCATGCTGTACTCTTCGGCGGGACAGCAGTCCCCTGAGACCCAGGTTCCCACCAGGATCATCACATCATCTCGAACATCCAAACCCAAGGCACCAAATTTGGAAAACAAAGAGTCAACTTTGCCAACACCAGTTTTCCCTGGCCATTCAGAAGGACCTTCAGGGCCTGTTTGATCCCTCCACCCCAGTGCTGCTGTGGGACGGCCTCTTCACTCAAGAGCTGTGGAGTAATCTGTGCCAGCACAAAGTCCCCTATGGAGGTCAGGGCCTCTCCTGCAAAGTCACTGCCTCTACCCTGAGACTCCTGAAAAATCCAGAGAGTGCAGAGCTGTTTGATGCCTCCAGGAAACTACCTCTAAGCTATAATTGCTGTGCCATGGTGGCTACCAACACATGTGGGACTCTGCCCGAGGAATACTGCATGAAGACTGGGGTGACCAGAGTCACCAAGTCCTGTCACTGTGCAACGTTGGCCAACAACACCTACAACATGGGGCAGCCTTCCTAACTACAACAAATAGACCTATGCCACCTGGTAGCAAAGCCAGACTATGCTGGCCAGGGGACAGTACCACAACTCCATCAACCTCATGCTACATCTGGGAAAGGCTTGTAAGGTCATTTACATGGGCCTCAAGTTCCACACCAGCTGCCCAGGGAGTTTTGCCATTCATAAGCGCACTGGGGAAGACAGGCCCTGGATTCTTTACCAGTACTACAGTGGGTCCTGTGAGAACATGTGCTCAAAGGCAAACTGTGGCTTCATCAGGAGGCAACGAGCAACAGGCCTTGTGTACTGATAAATTCAGTGACATTTCCCGACTCACTGGTGGCAACATGGCCTTTTCAACTCTGGAAGGAAGGCCAAGTGCCTATAACTTTGACAACGGCCCCATAATACAGGAATGAGTAACTGCCACTGACATCAAAGTGACACCTTTGGAGATGAAGTGTTTAATGATCCCAAAGTTCTCCAAATCTTATTATTATACAACCTCAGACTTTGCTGTGGGTGGCAGGTGTAAATATAACAGACATGCCAGTGAGTGCATAAAGAATGAGTTTAACAAACTCGTATACAACTACAAATAACACATACGGAGTTGACTTGACAAGTGTAATATATAACAGACTTGCCAGTGAGTGTATAAAGAATGAGTTTGACAAACTGGTATACAACTACAAACAACACATATGGAGTTGACTGTGAAAAGTGCCTGTCTTTCTTCAGTGACCAGCTGTGGAGGAGGGCAACTGCAGAGAGAGCCAGCGAGTACCTTTCTAGTAGACTGTAATGGCCCGTCCCAAGAATGCTACTTTGACCATGAACTATACCGTTCCACTGGACACGGTGGCCACTGTACCAACTGCCGGGATAACACAGATGGTATCAACTCCTTTTGCCTTGGGAACACTAAAGCCTGCTCTCCATGCAACTACAGCCTTGTTGGTTCTCCCAGCACAGTGTGACAGTTAACAGCAGGTGCAGCTGTAAGCCCAGAGTGATGGGTGACAGGTGTGACCATTGCCAGCCTGGGTTCCGTTCCCTCACTGAGGTAGAATACAGGCCATGCCCCTGCGATCCTTCTGGCAGCACAGATGAATATAATGTTGAAACAGGGAAATGTGTTTGCAAAGACAACATTGAAGGCTTCAGCTGTGAGAGAGTCAAACCTAGATTTTTTTTAAATCTGGAGTCATCTAATCCTAAGGGTTACACACCCTGCTTCTGCTTTGGACATTCTTCTGTGTGCACAAATGGCGCTGGCTAGTGTTTATGACATCTCCTTGACCTTTCAGATTGATGAGGATGTGTGGTGTGTGGCTCAGAGGCATCTCTGTCTCTCGAGTGGTCTTCAGACAGGCAAGATATCGCTGTGATCATAGACAGTTACTCTCCTAGATACCTCATCGTCCCTGCAAAGGTCCTGGGCAACCAGGTCCTGAGTTACATTAAGAATCTTCTCTCCTTCCGAGTGGACAGACAGAACACTTGCTTCTCTGCAGAGGACCTTGTGCTTGAAGGAGCTGGCTTAAGAGTATTCGTGCCCTTGATTGCTCAGAGCAGCTTCCACCCTAGCGAGACCACTGTGAAGTGCATCTTCAGGCTCCAAGAAACAACAGATTACACTTGGATTCCCACTTACCTTCAACACCTCAAGGGTCACCAAAATCTCCCAGGCTTTTTGTCAAAGGGAAACAGCCTGGCTGACCAGGCGGCATCCTGACTCCAATGTCACACTGTCTCAGAGGCCACCTGCTTTCACCTCTTGACCTGTACTAACCGGAGAGGCCTCCGTCATAGGTTCCCTCATATACCAGGCAAAGATCTTAAAAAGATCGTCCGCACGTGCAAGTCCAACCTTTCCTCCAGGCTTTGGGGAGCAATCTCCGTGGACTTTGATCCAACCATTTATGGCATATAGATGTCACTCATTATTCTTCTGGAAAGCTTAAATGTTTTTGTATCCGTTGATTCCCGTGCCTGCTGGGCTTCTGCACATATTGGAGAAAAGCCAAACATGCCATAAGTCATATACTCCAATGCTTTGCTAGTCTTGTATTGCCCGATCAGATAAAAACTGATAATGGCCCCTGCTTTGTAAGTCAGGCCTTTTTAGGGTTTTTAGGGATGTGGAAAATTACTCACTCAACAGGGATTCTATATAATCCCAGGGGATAAGCCATTGTAGAATGCTATATAACCAAGTCCTTAAGACCCAATTACAAAAACAAAAGGGGGAGTCTCTACTCCCACATGATCAACTGAAAAAAGCACTATTTACCATAAATACTTTAAATTTTTCTAAAGAATATCCACATCTGTCCCTATTTCAAAGACATCGGTCTTCATCAGTTTCCTACAGTTCCATTTGGGTCAGGTGGAGACACCCACTGATTGGAGCTTGGAGAGGACCAGACCTGCTCTTGACAGCAGGAAGAGGGTTTGGCTGCATTTTCTCCCAAAATGAAAAAAGCCCAATCTGGATATCAGCCAGAGACATAAAATACTTGCTCCAACAGGGTAGTGATAATCACTCCAGGGAAATTCCAAGCCCTGAGAGCCCTCCTTCTACTTCCTCCACAGATTCATCAAGAAAAAAGAACGAAGATCTCCCTGTCAGTGTCAATGAAGATCCTCCAAAAGATTGATGGGAGAGTCAACGATCCAAGAAGACTTAGAAGAGGAGTTTCAAGACAACCCACTGTGGACTGGCCTCCATGGCTTCCTGCCTTACCTATTTTCCCTCCTTGATCCCTTCCTCTTTCTCCTTCTCCCTCTCATGGTGGGGAATGTTTACTTAATAAGATCATACAGTCCTTCCAACAGTGTCTAGAGGTAATCAGGCTTCATCAGGTCAAGGTTCATTATCAAAGGCTCAAATCCCAAGAGCCAAGGAGGCCAACATACAATTAGCCCTCAGAATATGAGTGACCCTCTTAGGCTTTCCTTTTGACCAATGACTGGTAAGATCTCAGACCTAAGACATGGGTCATTCTCCATGAGCCAGAATGCTACATGGTATCCAGAGACGGATAAGATTCCCAGGCGGAGGACAACTTAAGGCAGGAGCCATGTAACCTGCTCATAAAAATAAAAAAGGGGGGAAGATGTTGGGCCTTATTTGGCCAAATACTGAGGCCTATGGAGGAAGCCTGAGCCTTTGCTGGAGTATAGCGACCTGTCTTGTTCACTTCCATACACGACCCGCTTTAGCCTACCTCTGCGTAGCTACCGCTGATGTCAATTTCTTATAGGCCCTGTGAGGTCACCCCACACCCTTCATCATCTCATACCATCTCATATGTCATCTCACCCCATACCCTCCGTCACTCTTGCCCACCCCATATGTCATCTTACCTCACCAAAAATACCCACCTCCTTCCTCAACCCTATATAAACAAAAGACTGATACAATAAAACAAGTTCCTACTCTGACAGACTCCCAGCCCTGGGTGTGTTTGTTTTGGGCTGAGGCAATCACCATCCTTCTTCAGCTCCGGACAGATTCAGCTGGATCAGGTTCTTGCCTCTCAGCCTAGGCTAGACCAGGTTCTCTCCTCTCAGCCTAGGCTAGACCAGGTTCTCTCCTCTCAGCCTAGACCTGCCAGCAGAGAGCCAGCAATTCTTCTTTACAGCTGAATAGAATTCCACTGTGTAAGTGTATCATAATTTCATTATCCAATCATCAACTGATAATTAGGCTGATTTCATCTCTTTTGAACAGAGTAGCAATGAATATGGCCAAGCAGGTATCTCTGTAGTTTGATAACTAAGTTTTTTAGATATATGCTGAGAGGTGGTATAGATAGCTTCTATGGTAGATCTAATTTTAGCTTTTTGAGAACTCTGTATACTGATTTTCAGGGTGGCTGTAGAAGTTGATAGTTCATCAATAGTGGGTGAGAGTTCCCTTTTCCTCACTTTCACAAGCATTTGTTGTAAGTTGTTTTCTTGATCTTTGCCATTTTGGCTGGAGAAGTTGAAATTTCAAAGTAGTTTTAACTTGCATTTCCCTGGTTGCTAAGGATATTGAACACTTCTAAAGATATTTTTAGCCATTTTTATTTCTTCTTTTAAAAATTCTCTGTTCAGATACATAACCCTTTTGTTGTTTTTTTTTTTGTCATTTGAGACAGGGTTTCTCTTTGTGTAGTCCTGACTGCCCTGGAACCCTTTCTGTAAATCAGGCTGGCCTCCAATTCACAGACAAGTGCTGGGATCAAAGGCATGTGCCATCATGCCCAGCTATAGTCCATTTTTTAATTGAGCCTCCTCCTCCTCCTCCTCCTCCTCCTCCTCCTCCTCNTCTTCTTCTTCTTCTTCTTCTTCTTCTTCTTCTTCTTCTTCTTCTTCTTCTTCTTCTTCTTCATTATTCTTTGGTTTTTTTAGTTCTTTGTATATTCTGGGTATTAATTCTCTATTGGATGTAGAGCTGACAGAGTCTCTCTCATTCTGTGGGCTTCCTCATCATTTGACAGATTGCTTCCTTTATGTATTAAGGGTTCTCTAAGGGAATAGAACTGATAGACTGAACACACACACACACACACACACACACACACACACAATTTAATAGACTGGCTTTCTGTAGTCTGAGTAGTACAGCAATGGCTATCCTACAGAAAAGCCAAGGATCTGTCAGCTGTTTCAGTCTACGAGAATGAACATCTCAGAAGTCCCAATCTGCTGAAGAATAATATGGCCCAAGTGGTTGAGTAGCCTGAACCTTTTGGAGAGCTTTCTCCTGTTCTAGACACCACGAAATGCTAGCATTTTTCTGAGTTACTTGGTATATGGGTCAGAGTAACACACTAAAGTGAGGAATATGTTTCCATAATCCAAATAAGCCCCTCGAATTTTATTTGGATTTATTTCCTATCATCTGAGGCATAAATGCCTTCACTTGGTCAAATCAGCATGATGTCATCCAAGTAGTGGGCCAGTATGATCTTTTTTTGGGGAGAGACAGATAATCAAGATCCCTTTGAAGTGAGTTATGACACAGGGCTGAGGGTTAATAGACTCTTGAGGTAAAACCATAAAGGTATATTGCTAGATTTGCCAGCTGCAGGTAAAATGCTTCTTGTCTTCCTTGTGAAAAGGTACCCAGAAAAAGCATTTGCTAGATCAATAGCTCCATATCATATAGCAGGAGAAATGTGCTAATCTGTTCAAGTAAGGATATCATATCTGATAAAGCAGCTTCAGTCATTGCTTGTTAAAGTTTTCAATTGTTACCTGTCATTCTCCTCTATCCATCTATATTCTACATTGGCCTGATAGGAGAACTAAAGAGAAATATAGGAACCACCACCCCTGTGTTTTTCAAGTCCTTGATGGTGGCACTAATCTCTGCACTTCCTCAAGGGATGCAACACTATTTTTGACTTACTATTTGCCCTTGCAGAGGCAACTCCAATTGCTTCCATTGGTCTTTTCAACCACAATAGCCCTCACTTCACAGGTCAGGGAACCTATGTGGGAATTCTGCCAACTTCTAAGTTTAGCTATCTCACTTATACATTCTGGAACTGCGGAAATGACCACAGGATGAATATCAAGATCCACTGGACCCACAATAAGTTGGACTTTAGCCAAAACTCTATTAATCCCCTGACCTCCAAGCCCCTACTTAAGCTGGAGGGCCACGATGTTTTGGGGAATCTCCTGGAATCATCAATTCAGAACAAATATCACATACAAAAAGTCTGTACAATAGCTTTTTTGTTTTATGACAATTATTGACCTAATTTCTGAGCAGATGAAGTCCTATTCAGAAAGCCCTTTCGTGTACCTGTATGTTATAGAGTAATGGCTCTACTTTCTTTTAGCAGTTTCAATATTTCAGGATATGAACTGATATATTTGGTTCATTTGGAGTTGGTTTTGTGAAGGGTTTTACAAGTAAGTCTAATTTCATTCTTCTGCTTATAGACATTCAGTTCTTCCAACACAATTTGTAAAAGATGCTGTCTACCCTCCAGTGCATATTTTTGGCATCTTTGCCAAGAATCAGAGGACTGTAACTATCTGCACTTAAGTCTGGGTCTTTATTCTGTTCCATTGATTTACATGTCTGCTTTTATGTCAGTACCACACTGGTTTTACTACTGTAGATGTACTGTTGATTTTCTTGTTTTTGTTTGTCAACCTGACACAACCGAGTCATCTGGGAACAGGGAACCTAACTGAGAAATCACCTTTATCAGACTATCTATAGACAAGTCTGTGAGGCACTTTTTAAAAATTTTTTTTTTAGATTTATTTTTATTGTGTGAGTGTTTTGCCTGTATGTATATTTGTGCAGAACAAGCTTACCTGGTGCCCAAGAGGCCAGAAGAGGGTGTTGGATCCCATGTAACTGGAGTTATGGACAGTTGTGAGCTGCCATGTGGGTGATGAGAATTGAACACCAGTCCTCTGCAAAAACAAGCGCTCTTACCTGCTGAGCCATCTTTCTAGCCCTGTGAAGCATTTTTTAAAATTATTAATGATTGAGGGTCTAGCCCATTATGAGCAATGCCACCTGTAAGCAGGTGGTCCTGGGTGGTATAAAAAGTAGGCTGAGCAAGTCATGGTAAACAAGAGCATGCAGGTACCTGCGTTGGTTATAAAATGCAAAATTAAATAAATCTTTTTCTCCTCAAACTGCATTCGACCATGGTCTTTGTTTTAGCAACAGACAGTAAATTAGAATGATAACTCTATAATATAACTTGATATAACTTAATAAAACTCTAGCACTGTTCCAGTGCCTTCTATACTTCATATGAGCTTTATGATGGTTTTCTATTTCTATCATTTTTATTAGTATTACATTGAATCTGTAAATTGCTTTTGGAAGAATGGTAATTTTCACAATATTAATTCTACCAATCCATGAGCCTAAGCAATCTTTCCATCTTCTAGTATCTTCCTCAAGTTCTTTCTTCAAAAATATAAAATTTTCATTGTAGTGGTCTTTTACCTCTGGTTTAAAAAAAAAAAATAACACTAAAAATGTTTGAGGTCTGCCCGGGAGCAGTCTCAAGGCCAGAACCGGTAGGAGGGCCATCTTTGCTCCAGTGCACTGCCAGGGAAAGGGCGGCCTGGAGAATTGACACAGCTTCTGGGAAAGATCCCGTTTCCGGCTCCAGTCACCCAGCACCTTTCCTGCACGAGGAGGGGTGTCTGCCCGAGAGGAGTCTTCAAGGCCTGAGCCGGAAGGAGAGCCATCTTTGCTCCGGTTCGCTTAGGCTCCAGTCTGCACTAGCAAGAGTGTGGACCATAGAAGCTACACAGCTTCGGGACAGACAGAAGCAACCTAACTTCTGGGACAGACCCTGTTTCATAGTGAGACCCTATCTCAAAAATACTAGTGATGTAAACATTTCACCATATACAAGCCATATGTCCGTAAAGGTTGAGTCTACTTGGGGGTAATGGCGGGATGTTGGTTGTTTCTCTATGTGTACATAGGCTGAGGCAGAAAGAGTGCTGTGGGTTTGAGGCCAGCATGGGCTACTTAGAAAAACTCTGTCTCAAAAACAAGTAAAACCCCTGGCAAAATAATAATAGGCATAAAGCTCTGTCTTCACTCGGCTCTTTCTCCAAACACCTACTTATTCTTAGAATAAAACTGAGGACAGTTTATTCATTCTTTATTCAACTTGTTCTTCCCTCACAGCTTTTGATAGTTATCATTTTTTAGAAGAATATCAGGTTATATGTATTTATTTGATGTGTGTGTGTGTGTGCGCGTGCATGCATTCTTGAGTGTGTATGGAGGTCAGAGGATAACTTTAGGGAGTCAGTTCTCTCCTTCCACACTGTAGGGTCTGGGGATCAAACTCAAGTCATTAGGCTTGGTAGCAAACCCCACATTTTTGCATTGCTGTAGTGAATATTAAATCACTCATGTATATCACTGGCTTATTTTAAGATTAAAATATTTATTTACAATATGACTGTAATAATTCACAGCAAAATTATGTGGTGGAATTTAAAGAAAAAAAAACTACATACCCCCCTCCTTTGTTTCCTTCTGGTTTACTCTTCAAGAAAAAAATCTCTTTTTAACATTTTATTTATTATTTTTATATATATGGATTTTTTTGCCTGCATGCACAGTGGAGGCCAGAAGAGTACATTAGATTCCATTGGGACTAGATTATGAAAGCTTTGAGCTGCCACGTGAATGCTGGAAATTGAATCCTGTTTTTAACTGCTGAGCCATTTCTCTAGCCCTCAAGGAAATTCTTAATTCACTGTGATAGCTCATACCACTTGGGAGACAGGAGGATTGCTTCAAGTTCAAGGCAGGTTGGTCTACAAATGAACAGCAGGACAGTCATAGTGAGACCCTATCTCAAAAATACTAGTGATGTAAACATTTCACCATATACAAGCCATATGTCCGTAAAGGTTGAGTCTACTTGGGGGTAATGGCGGGATGTTGGTTGTTTCTCTATGTACACAAGGGTGGCCTGGAACTCACAGAGCTCCACCTGCCTCTGCCTTCTAAGTGCGAGGATTAAAAGCATGCACTACCAGGTGTGGTTTGAATAAACTTAAAAAAAAGATTTATTTATTATTTATATGTAAGTACACTGGAGCTATCTTCAGACACATCAGTAGAATGGGTCAGATGTCATTACAAATGGTTGTAAGCCACCATGTGGTTGCTGGGATTTGAACTCAGGACCTTCAGAAGAACAGTCAGTGCTCTTTATTGCTGAGCCATCTCTCCAGCCCCCTTGAATCTACTTTTTAACTACTTGGAGGTAATGCTACATTTATCAGCCTTTTTTAAAATCTTTATTACATTTTTATTTTATGTGTGTGTGCCACTGTCCACATGCAGAGGTCAGAGGACAACTCCAGAGTTGGTATTCTTTCCACTATGAGTCAAACTCAAGTCTGGGCTTAGTGGTAGAGGCCTTTACCTCTTAAGCCATCTCTATAGCCTGTGCACAGTTTTTGTGTGCTTGTATGTATTTTGCTATTTGCTTTTTTAAAAAAATTGTGTGTGTGTAGGCATGCACATGCCAATCAGAGAACACCTTGCAGGAGAGGGTTCTCCCTATTCATCAGACTTAGTGGCAACCACCATTACCATCTGGCACCTTAGCTGTTTTGTTTGGAGTCACCAAACCAGATAGGTTTGGAATTCGGCATCTATCCTAGTCTAGCCTCCATACCATGAGGTGGGGGAGGGGACGCTTCTTGTACCTCTGCCTAAAAAAATAAGTCTTTAATAATATTGAAGTGTTCAGAGTTGTAATGTACCAGCACATATATTGATGGATAGTTATCTGAATACATATGTGATAAAAAGAATAAGAAAATAGCAACTAATTTAGCTAATGGGCACATGATTGTTCACTGAAATTCTTTCGTCCTTTCTACAGGTTTGGAAATTTTCATAACATATTGTTTTGTTCAAGCAGGAGCACATTCAGTTTTCAGTCTTTGAGAGGCACCATTTCATTCTTTTTTTTTTTTTTTTCCAGTTAACTGGAGAGTTACTCTAAAGCAGCACACACGATTTCTTTGCTAGGAAATGTTATTAACACAAGCAGGCCATTTATCCAAATACAAAGTAGAGACCTCCTGCAGATTATTACTACACTGACAACCCGACCCAAACCTGAGGGCAGGAGCGGGGAGGGTGCATGCTGCATAAGAAACAGGAGAGGGTAGGGGTAGCTTTGTGGTTTTTAGCATCATCAGTGCAGGAAGTTTCACTGACCGCAATGATGGTAAGATCCCATTTCACCTACCCATCAGTAGTCGAGCGATGTAGGAAACAAATCCCGCCGGCTCTTACTCACTAGAAACGCACTACCCCCACCTAGCGGGAGTGAAGCGGAGATAATGCGGCGTACTGCCGGGCTGCAAGGGACTAAACGTAAGACGGATAATAATGATCTCCATATCAAAAGTCTGCTGTGATATAAAACGGAAAGGCAACAGACCTACTATTATCATTATTATTATCATTATTATTACCCATCCTCCGACAAGCCATCATTGTGACATGAGGGAGGACGCCAGACCAGCGGCCTCGAATTCCTTTCCGTCTGGACTTCGGAGGAAAGAGCTGACAAAATTACATTCAGCTCTGACCAGCATCCCTTCCAAACAGCAGCCACTAAAGAACCGAGCCCACCACCCAACCCCACCAAAAAAAAAAAAAAAAAATCCTCGAGCGCGCGGCAGCCGTCATCCCGCGCATGCGCAAGGGTGGGCTCTGGGCTCAGGCTGCTAAGGCAAAATAACAACTCCATTTCTGACGGGTGTTGACGGCGGAGGACTTGAAAGCCAGGCTTGGGCCGTGCAGCTGAGTCGTTAGTGTTTAACCTGGTGGATATCTCATTGCGACGGTCGTCACAAGCTTCTGGCAAAGCTGGACCGCCCTATAGACGGGGTTCTGCCCACCAGGCAGCGTTAGGACCGGCCGGCGTGACGCCCGAGTACGGAAGCCCGGAAGGCCCCGCCCCAGGAGGCCCCGCCCACCCGCCGGGTCTAGCCCCGCCTTCAGCAAGCCGCAGGATACCTGCGGGCCGCGCTGCGGGGCAGCTCCTCCTCCTCTCCGCCCCGCCGGCTGCGGGCCGGGAGGACGTCAGCGCTGCCAGCGTGGAAACCGCTGCGGGCCGCGGGAGGCGGAAGTAGTGCCCAGCACCGCGGGCCCAGCACCGGACGCCTCTGCCATGGACGCCTCCCTGGAGAAGGTACGGAAGGAGCGGGCGGCGCTGCGGTCCCGGGTCTTCGCCACCCGGGCGACTGGTTTCCCCGTAGGACTAAGGAGTCTCGCCGGACGAGGGCGGCCGGGCCGGGCCGGGCCGGGCCACGTCACGGGGCCCGGTGGCAGAGGGGAGGTGGGCCCGGCGCTGTCGGAGCCCGCTTTGGCTTTACCGAGGCTCGGCGTAGGACCGGGCCTGAACCCGCGCTGGTCCTGTAGGGTGACAGGAGCAATCGGTGTGGGCCCCAGAAGCGCACGGGAAGAAGTCCTAGTTGTCGCGGAGGCCACTGCAAAGCCACAGATGTCCAGTGCTTTCCAAGTTAGGAGACAAATTGTAACTTTTGGCGGGCGTGGGAATCACCTGGGGACCTTGGTGAAAACATGGCTTTGCAGCCTCGGGTCTCAAGCTCGGGTGGGCGGGAACTCGGTTTGTAGAGTTCAAGAAGTTTCCCCCACGTGATTCCGATGCTGTAGCACGCAAACCCCAGGCTAGAACCCCTGGGATCCAGAAAGGGGTGGGTATTCTGTAACTGGTGAGTTTATTTGGGGGCTGGGGGGAGGAGGTGTTCTCAGCTGGTCTCTCTACGTTTGGGTTCCTCTTTCAGAGAATCATGAGAGAGGCCTTCAGGTCAATCCCAAGTCCATGGGAACCTGTGTCTAGCCCTTGGGGCAACAGCAGCTTGATGGACCTGGCTATCTACTCGGGCATGTTAAATAGACTCTAATTGTTCCCATCTAAGGGCTGGCAATTGAGAACAAACAGGTCCTTGGGTTTCTTCATGGACTGTGCTTGCAATGCCTAACGTTCTGTCCTCCCAGTCTTTTCTCTCTGTCCCTTCTCGAAATTCTGCTTATCCGGTATGATGTAAAAACCTAGTTTCCCTACAAGTGAAATCAATCCTTCCTTCCATCCTCCCCCACCAACCCCGCCCCCTTCTTCAATCTCTCCTTGTTTCGCCCCTCTCCCCGGTTTTGTGAAAGTAACCCTGGCTCATCTGTAACTCTCTGTAGAATAGGCTGGCCTCGAACTTAAAGTGATCCTCCTGCCTCTGCCTCCCAAACTGCTGATATTACAGGACTTGTTGAAAGCAGTAATTGTAGAAATTAAGCCAGATGTCTTCATGTGCGCACAGTAGCATATCTTGTTCCTTGGCTATTTCAAGTATAAATTGGGTGGAAAGCAATCAGAGAAAAAGATGGGATTTTTTTTTTCCTTGATTTTTCTGATGAGCATAGGGTCGACTTTTTGGTACCATGAACTTCACTTGGATTGGCGATTCTCAACTTTGGGTTAGGTTTGTTTCCCGGGGACATTTAGCAGCTTTTGGAGGTGTTTTAAACTAGAGTCCTGGGAGTACAAGGGGGGGGGGCTACTGCTGGAACCTAGTAAGAAGAACCCAAGCATACTTTCGAGTATTCTCTGCTGCACAGGCTAGTTCTGCACATGGGAAAACGATCAGCGATTCAGAAGCTCAGAGAGCTAGTTGAGATTGTGTAACTCCAGTAGCTGAATACAAAATGATGCTGAAAATATAGTTCCCCATTTCTTAACAAGGCTTTAAGTCATTCCACTAGAAACCTGAAAGAACAAAGGTGATCTTTCCTTTGAGAGTATATGAAAACTAAAAGTGGATAGGAACTCTTTTGTAAATGGTATGTTTCTGTATATTAAGTGATGGTAAAATATTTTAAGCCCTCCAAAGAAAATCTAAGGAGGTACTGAAACTCCAGCATGCATAGGATGGAACTTTAATTGCATTGAACTTTGAGAAATTCATAATATGTGGGCTGAAAGTTGCTGCCTTAGGCCAGTGTGAAAATTATAAATGTTTTGTTTTAAAAGCTAGGGCTCAGCCAAGTGGTGGCACACAATTTAGTCCCAGCATTTGGGGAGGCAGAGGCAGGTAGATTTTTGAGTTTGAGGTCAGTATGGTCTACAAAGTGAGGGACAGCCAGGGTTATACAGAGAAACCCTGTCTTTTAAAAAAAAAAAAAGCTAGGGCTCTTATTTTTATATTCCATGAAGTAATAGAAAACTTTAAATATAGTGAATAATTTCTGTTGATGCTAAATGGACAGAAAAGGCTTTGATGTAATATGAATTTAAATGACTGTGTTCTGAGAAATAGTTTGAAGTGAAATATTAAATTATGTCTATTGTCCAGTTTCTTTGAGGATTAGGCTAATTTGGGCTAGATTCTACATTTTAATATAAAATTGAGAGCTATTTGAGTAGTTCCGAATGATCCCACTTCATCTGATCCATGCATACCTTATAGAACCACAGAAACCACGGTGTTATTTGATATTCATCCTCTGAAAGTTCAATATCTTTTCCTCTAGTACAGCAGTTGTCACCCTGTGGGTTGTGTCCCCTCACAGGAATCAGATATCTTACATATCAGATATTTACATTATTATTTATAACTAGCAAAATTATAGTTATGAAGTAGCAATGAAATAATTTTATGGTTGGGATCACCACACCATAAGGAAGTGTATTAAAGGGTAGCAACATTAGGAAGGTGGGAACTGCTGCTCTAGGGTGTTGTATGTGATCATTACTCAGTAGAATCACTCTGTACATCTCCCTTGATCAAACCATAACTTTACCCCTGCTTTTTCTTGAAATAATATGCAAACTTGCAAATATGAATGGCCGTCACTTTTCTTGCCTTAATTTGGTTTCTTTCACAGTGGTATCTCCATGTCAGATAGGCCAAGTGAAAGGACAAGGAATCCAAACTAGGAGAGTAGAAAGAGGGGGGCTGGGAAGAACTGAGGTCACCGTGCCAAAACAACAACGACAACAAAAGGTGGGTGAGGTGGCTGCATTTAGTGGTTAAGAACACTTGTTGCTCTTCCAGAGGACCCAAGTTCAATTCCCAACACTTGGTGGCTCACAACAAGTTTATACGTCCAGCTCTGTGCGATCCAGCATCCTCTTCTGGCCTCCTCAGGCACCAGGCATGCATGTGGTATACTGACCCACAACATATAAAATAAATCTGAAAAAAAGGTTTAAGTGGGTAGGTATCCTTTAGCATCTTATGTTCAACATGTAAGAAGCAGGGTTCTGGAGCTGGAAAGATGACATGGTCATGAGGCGTGCGTACTGCTCCTTCAGAGGACCCAAAGTGCTTCCTAATCACCTGTAACTCCAGCTTCATATCTGACATCTTCTGCCTTCAGAAAGTAGTTATATAAACATGACATACATACATATGTACATGTACACATAAATAACAAAGAACAAAAGGTCCCGGATAATAGTTTTAATATTATGTTAGCCGGGCAGTGGTGGCACATGCCTTTAATCCCAGCACTTGGGAGGCAGAGGCAGGCAGATTTCTGAGTTCCAGGACAGCCTGGTCTCCAGAGTGAGTTCCAGGACAGCCAGGGCTACACAGAGAAACCCTGTCTCTAAAAAACAAAAACAAAAAAAAAGTTAATATTCAAGTTAGTTCTAGCACAGGACGTAGTTATTGTGGCCACGAGGGACCATATTCAGTTATTCACTGCATACACTTTTTCAGTAATGTCTTGCTGCTTTAAACCTTTTCACATTGAATGAACAATGTCATTCTTCTAGGATATTCTGTTTTGGCAAGGGGTGTGCAGTTTGTTTTGTTTGCTTTAACTCCACCCTTGAACAAACTATGGATGGAGTTTCTCAAGTTTCTCAATTGCTGATATTTGTTTCAACTGTGATTCTGTGTGTGGGAAGTTCATTGCAATGCAACATGTTCAACAGAAGCCCTGGCCTCCATCCACGCAGCACACTCCCAGCTGTGAAGTTAAAAATGGCTCCAGATGGAGTGGAAGGGATTGCCTCTGAGTGGAAATCATTAACTGACAACCCAGAGCTGCTCTTCAGTTAGGGAGCCACTAGTTACACTTACCAACCTAAATCAAGATGTACTGAAATTAAGCATAATAGACAATTCATTTCCTTAGTATTCTAACCACATTACTAACCACATTCTTAATGCTCAACAGCCCAGTATGTATGCTACCATACAGGGCAGTACAGGGCTGCAGTAGTGCTGGGTAATTTAATTAAAGCTACTTAACCTCTGAAAGAGGCAACTTCAATTCTGTTTTCCACTAAGCCAAGGGATATCACTATGTAGCCAAGGATTACCCTGAACTCAGTGTCTGTCTTAACCTCCTGAGAGCTAGGATTATAAGCATGTGCCATCATACCTAACTTTGGATAGTACTGGGGACTTGTGAGTACTAGGTACATAGTACACTCTATGCTGTGTCACAAGCCCCCATTTTTTGTTCTTGTCCTTACCCTAAACTGTACATTTATTTCTCTTTTGAGTATGATTTTGAAAAAAAATTATCTTAGAGTTAGATGTTTATAAAGAGGAGCAAATGCAGCATCATTAGAGCTTCCTGATCATTATTGATAAGGATGGCCCAAACTTTTATATTTTCCTTTAAAAAGCACAATACAGGGGGACTGGAGAGAAGGCTAGTGGCTAAGAGTGCTTACTGCCCCTGTGGAAGACCTGATTTTGGCTCCCAGTGTTCATGTAATGTGGTTCACAACTGCCTGTAACTCCAGTTCTTTGGGGATCTGACCGATGTCCTCTGGCTTCTGAAGGTACTTATATGCTTGTTGTACTCTTAAATTCACGAAGCCTCACATACATACACATAAATAAAAATAATAAGTAAATCCTTTAAAAATATTTTTTAATCACAAGCAAATAATCCCAATGAGGCAGGTTTTTTTTTTTTTTTTTTTTTTTTTTTTTTTTTTTTTTTTTTTA
>NC_034601.1:9886647-9895213 GCF_900095145.1 Mus pahari | reverse complement strand
ATGGTTATGAGCCACCATGTGGTTGCTGGGATTTGAACTCCGGACCTTCGGAAGAGCAGTCGGGTGCTCTTACCCACTGAGCCATCTCACCAGCCCGAGGCAGGTTTAAAATGATTGGTTTCTGTGTCTACTGAGGCAGAGTCAACTCTTTCATATATTATAGAGGAACTTCTGTGTAGACGTGATGACTGACATTTTTACTATCATTGAAAGTGCGGAATTTGCATACAGGTGCACGATAGGTATGACAGTAAATGATTATCCATTGGATGGGATTTGCTATGTTAAGAGTTCTCCTAAAAATGTATAGCCTTGGCTAGGCACTCAGATGGCAGAGGCAGGTGGATCTCCATGAGCTAGCCTGGTCTACTTAGTAAGTTCCAGGATGGCCAGGGCTATGTAGAACCTGTCTCAACAAACAAGCCCTTGAATGGCCTTGGTGATTCCGATTTATTCTGGGTTTCTGAGGTGTTAGTGGCAGGGCTTTTGGTAGTCTCCTTCCCCACCCTATCCCTCTGACCCCAGGCTTGATGTTATAGTTAGCATTGTGAATTATAGCCTACATTGAGTGTTTTTACTTAAAGAAGAAGTATGTTCTGATCTGTGCGTTCTTATTAGTTATGGTATAGTGAATGAAAACATTTCTACTTTGTTTTGTTTTATTTTTGAGGTGAGATCTTGCAGTGTAGTCCAAGTGGGCTTCAGACTCAGACTAACTTTCCATGTATTGAGATTACAGGAATGCACATAACAATGGGCTAATAGGTGCACATTTTAAAATATTGGTCATTGTTGAAGAAGGAGGATTAGAACATAGTGTAGAAATGAAAAAGAAATGAAGATGGCCAGTCAAGAATTTTGAAGAAGAGGGTGTTTAAGGTGTGTTTTAAAAATTGTTTTTGTTTGGGCTTGTTAATATTATTAGTTATTATCGTGTATGTGACCGGTGTGAGAGAGTAAGTGCAGGTATGCCACAGCATTAGTGTGAAGGCCGTGGTTAGTTAACTTCCTGAAGTTGATTGTCTCCTTCCAGTGTCCCAGGTGGGACAGTCTCTGGGTGGCCTTTCCTTCAGTCTTTGCTCTACACTTTATCTCCATATTTGCTCCTGTGAGTATTTTGTTCTTCTAAGAAGGACTGAAGCACCCACACTTTGATCTTCCTTCTTCTTTAGCTTCATGTGGTCTGTCATTTTGTTATTTTCAAGATAACATGCCAGTGTTAATTCTTTATGATTCCAGTACAGGTTTGAAAATAGTAATAATGCCAAATACAATAAATCCCTTCATTGTTATTGATGTTGGGGATTGAAACTCATAGACCTTTCATCCCAGGTAAGTGTTCTACCACTGAACTGTATATTTAAGATAGTAGATAACCTTTTTATCTTCCTGATTTGATTGCCTACAGACAACTCCTGGCAACACTTTGAAGAAGCTTATCTCAGAGAGTTATCATACTTAGGACAGCATGTTGTTCTTTAAGGATTTTTTTTTCCTTGTGGTATTAGGCATTGAACCCAATTTCTTGGTTTATGTTGGATAAATGATCTCACCAAGTTACATCCACAACCTAGGAATTGCAATTTTTTTTGTTCCAGAATAAGTTTGATATTCCAGATAAACAAGAACTTAGAAATAAATCTTGCCTGCTATATATATATTATTTATTTTGAAGGTAGTATTCATTAATGTCTTAAGTGATAGATTTTAGAATCTGATTTCTAAGAGGGAGGAGAAAATTTTTATTTAGACTTGAATTTCTTGGTTTCTGTGTACCTCTGATGGTTATTTGGATACTGTATTAGTTACTCTTCTGTTGCCATGGTAAAACACCATGACTAAGGTAACTTGGCTTATTTGGGGCTTACATAATGGCAGGGACAACAAGCAGCAGATACAGCAACTGGAGTTGGGAGCTGAGAGTCAACATCTTAGACCACAAGAAACAGAGTCAAGTGGGGTTGGCAGAAGACTTTAACACCTCAGCTCTCGCCCCCAGTGCATAAGTCCTCTAGCAAGGCCATACTTCCTACTGGGATGCCCTAGATTATAGGGGGCATCTCATTCAAACCACCATGGTGCCTTTCTTGTCTTTCCTTGCACTATTGTCATGTTACTAATATCATTGTTCTTTATCTTTGCAGATGTATATCTCTGTCGCATACTTTTGTTTTTTTACATTCTTCTCTACTTATAAATGTGTAGGTTAAACACTCGTAATTACACCTTGTCAATAACTATATATTCCTTTGAAGTTGGAGATTATGATGTTTTATGAATAAATAATTATAGTATGTCTTCATGTCCTCACAGACACACTCAAACATAGAAAGAGGGTTTTTTCTGTGTGGTTTTCTTGTTTTGTTTTTTGGGGTTGTTGTTTTTTAAGATTCTAGTGTGGGTATGCCTTTGGAGGTCAGAGGATAGGTTGTGGGGGTGATCCTCTCTCTACAGTGTGAATTCTGAGGCTTAAACTTGTGGCAACAAGCATGGCCGCACGCACCTTTACCCATTCAGCAATTTCAATAATTGTGTTTATTATTTTGAAACAAGGCTTCATAAGGTCCAGCAGAGATTAGCCTTGAACTCCTGCTCCTTCTGCATCAGCCTTCTAAGTCCCTAGGTCATAGACGTACACTACCACAGCTCCTGGGTTTGTTTTGTTTTCCTTTTTAAAAATAAGCATACACAGAGACTGAAGAGATGGTTCAGCAGTTAAGAACACTTGCTGCTCTCACAG
Organism: Mus pahari; assembly: GCF_900095145.1. Taxonomy (NCBI): domain Eukaryota; kingdom Metazoa; phylum Chordata; class Mammalia; order Rodentia; family Muridae; genus Mus; species Mus pahari. The sequence continues at coordinate 9,892,473 of NC_034601.1, read as the reverse complement.
AGGACCTGGATTCCATTTCCAGCACAAGACAGCTCACAGCTGCCTGTAACTCCGTTTCTAGGGGTTCCAATACCTCCTGACCTCCACAGGCACCTGTACTCACAAGGTGCATGCACATTGTGACATTTTTCTTTTCTTCTTCTTCTTTTTTTTTTTTTTCTCTTTTCTTTTTTGAGACAGTTTCTTTTTGTAGCCTTGGCTGTCCTAGAACTAGCTCTGTAGACCAGGCTGGCTTCAAACTCATACGGATCCGCCTGCCTCTTCCTTCCAAGTGCTGGGATTACAGGCTTGTGCCATCACCACCCAGCACATTGTGACATTTTCATACATATTTATCATTTTTCTATGTTCTCACTTTTTTCCCTTACCCAGTTGTCCTCCCCTATGTCCTCTCCCCCTCACTCTCAAGACCCTTCTCATCCTTCAAATAACTGCTTTTGTCTTCAAGTTGCATGTACATCTCAGACAATCAGATTATTTTACTCAGGATTATTTATTTATAAGTTATTTGTGTAATATTTACAGGTGAAGACTCATGCCACAGTACACATGTGGAGTTGATAAGTTTATGGAGTTGATTCTCTTCTTTGCATGGGTTCTGGGGATAGAACTCGGGCCGCATCATCAAATGGTTAAACACTTACCTCCTGAACCATCTCACAGGCTCTTTTCTAGGATTTAAATAAAGAGGAAGGCAGAAAAGTCAATATTTTGTCCAATTTGTGAGGCCCTGGTGACACCTTCATGGCAGGTGTGCTGCCTTCTCCGTGTATGCTCTTTCATTTCCCTTAGAGCTCATAAACTGCCACCACCACCACCACATAAATCTCCCTGGCTTTTACCGGAAGGAACAAGGTTTAAGATCTGAAGTAAACATTTAGTTATGGGTAGGGTGATTAGATCCTGGTTTCCCTAGGCCCATCCCAGACTACACCTTTCATTCTAGTTTAATTATTAATACTCTTAAAGTAGATCACTTGCCACTCTTGCTGGCAAATGCTTTTACCTATGAGCCCTCTCACTGGCTCTATTTCCTTCCTTCTTAACTAAAAAGACTTTTAGTTAAATCTTTTTTTTAAGACTTTTTCCTGTAAGAAGATTTTGTCATCTAGTTGTAACATCGTATGATGGAAATTTTCCCTGAATGATATTTTTTCTGAGTCAAAACCAGAATTAAAAAGATGATCATAAATCAGGCATGGCACACACCTTTAATCTTAGCATTCAAGTGGCGGAGACTAGAGGATCTTTGTGAGTTTGAGGCCAGTTTGGAGAGAGAACCCCCCCCCCATAAAAAATTAAAAGTGAATTTTAGCTATATGATTTTGGAGTATGGCCCTTTCCTCGAATGTGAGTTATTTCATAATCTTATGATATTGATAAGCATTATTGCCTCATAGTTAAGAGAGCATGGTTCTAGAGTAATAATAACTTTAAAATGTTAAGTAGTAGTAAAGTGTAAAGTGTGTCAAGTGGTTAATAGCACAATGCTTGATGATTTTAAGCAACTCAGTCATTATTAAGGATCATCTTGCTTATTCTCTGGCAGCCCTTATGCTTGGTGTTAAAGCACAGTGGAATTATGACCTTTTTCCTAAGAATAGGCCATAGAAAAATACTGTTTTATCCTTAATATCATAAAATAGTACCACTTCTATTTCTCCCCTTCTGTCATAAAACAGATCCTTTCTATTTATCAAAACTAGGCTTCTTTGCACAATTTCCGAGTTGTTTGCTTTGGGTGTGGTGGTGGCGATGATGGAGGTGGTGGTTTGTTGTTTGTTTGGACAGGATCTGATGTATTTCAGGCTGGTCTGAAATTCAGTGTGTAGCTGAGGATGGCTTTAAACTTTTATCCTACTGAAATCACAGCTATGTGCTACTTTAACGGGTTTCTGCAGTGCTGAGGATCAAACCCATGGCCTTGAATTGATAACAGTTCAGTTTTGCCTCAGCTTCTTAAGTATGGGATTGCAGACATGACCCAATCCAATTCAATTGCATTCTTTTTGTTGTGTTTTGAATTGAAGTTTCATAGACCAGGCTGACTTGAAACTCCATATATAGATGAGATTGGTTTTTGAACACTTGACCCTCCTACCTCTATTTCCCAAGGGATTCTTCACTACCACACATGGTTTCAGTTCTTTTTTTTCCCCAACAACTTTTTTGATGGTTTCACCTCTTTATCCATGTAGGTTTTATGTATGGTTTTGGCTTTGCTTTAGTGTAATCATGTAGTTTAAACACCCAGCAATATGACAAGAGACAACATATGAAACAGGAATAAGAAAATAGTGGCTATTCTTCATAGAAATTTCTTTTCACATGGTTTGTAGTTTTAAGGGACTCAGTAAATATACAAGTCAGTCGTGGTAACATGACTGTGATTCCAGCACTTGGCAAGGAGAGGGCTAGAAGGTTAAGGTCACAGGCTAAAAGTTCAAGGAGATAGTTCAGTCAGTGAAGTACCTGTCATACAAGCGTTAGGACCTGAGTTAGGATCCTTGGTACCTACATTTTTAAAAAGCCAGATGTGACTATGCATGTCTTAACCATATCACTGTGGGAACAAAGACAGGTAGATCCCCAGAGCTAGCTGACTAGCCAGTCTAGTCTGGCTAACCATTCTAACCTATTGGTGAGCTCTAGATTCCTCTTATTCAAAAGATAATAGTGAAAGATACTCTATGTTAACTTGTAGCCTCTCCTATACTCTTGCACATAGACACCAGTGCATACACACAGACAAAAGTTCATGTCCTTATCAGCTACATAATTCAGGGCCAGTCTGAACTTGGAAAGACTCTGCCTCAGGTGATAGATAGATAGATAGATAGATAGATAGATAGATAGATAGATAGATAGATAGATAAAAATAAATAAAAGAAAGAGATATGACTGGGCATGGTGGCGCATGCCTTTAATCCCAGCACTCAGGAGGCAGAGGCAGGCGGATTTCTAAGTTCGAGGCCAGCCTGGTCTACAAAGTAAGTTCCAGGACAGCCAGGGCTATACAGAGAAACCCTGTCTCGATAGATAGATAGATAGATAGATAGATAGATAGATAGATAGATAGATAGATAGATAGATAGATAGATAGATAGAAAGGGGGGAGATATGTGCTATNGTGTATGTTTGAGGTCAGAGGATGACTTAAAGAATTGATGCTCTTCAACTCAGGCTGTCAGGCTTGGCAACAAGTACCTTTCTTTACCTGCTGAGCCATCTCACTGATTATGGTTTTTTGTTTACTGTTTAACTAGAAAGATTCGTTCCAATGCTATAGGCAAAAAATATTATGCTGTACTTTATAGAAAGGAGGCTGATGTCCAGTGCTGAAAATCATCTGATGTTGAACCCTTTATCAACAGGAAATAATAGGAGTCTGCTTCCCTGTCTATAGGCAGCTCATGATGTGGCTAAGGAGTTCACATCTGTACTGGAAAGAGCATTTGTGAAATTGGTGCTCAGTGAAGGATGTGAGGAATTGTGAAGACTAGTGGCTGAATGTCAGAATGGCCTCAGTTTCAAAAGTTTTATCCCATCATCTCCATAAATTCTATCTTTTGTTTTTGTCAGTGTGTCCAGACTTTAGGTTTAGAAAAAAGTGGTGACATATAGCACATGCCTATAATTCCAGCATTGAGGAGGGAGAAGAATCATAGCAAGTTTAAGCCCAGCCTGGCTTACATAGAAGGTTTTAGGCCAGCCTGGGATAGAGAGAGAGAGACCCTATCTCAAAAAACAAAACAAAACAAAACAAAACAAAAAGACGTTGTTAGTAGAGAGCATGTGAAAGTGGTTTCATCCAAAACGTTTCATAGAAATCTTGAATTGTGGACCTGGAAAGATGAGGTGGTTCATTAGTTAAAAGCACTTATTGCTCTAAGACCAGAGTTTGTTTTCCAGAATGTTATCAGGCAACTCACAACTGCCTATAACTTCAGTTCCAGGGGATTTGACAAAAAAGAGGGAGACCTGTATGCCATCCTCCTCTGGCCTCTACAGGTACCCAGCCATACTGGTACACATGTATGTGCACACACATAAATATCAAATTTTTTAAAAAGAATCTTGACTTGTAATTTAAAGATGCAAAGACATTCAAACCAGGCAGGTATTTGGAGCATGAAGATGTGATTGATCAAGCAAAATGGTTATCTTTTCATTGAGTAGGTGATAAGGAACAAACCAGGGAGACTTAGAAGTTAAGATAAGTTCTCTTGACTATTATCTTTCCCATTTCCCACTCATAAGTAGAGCATGGGGACCATTTTACATCTATTCTGTTTCATAGCTACACTTGTTTAAAACATCTGTTTGGAAAGATTTTAAAATGATATTTAAACATCAGAATTAGATAACCTGGATAGCTTAATCCCACCACTCAGAAGAGTCAAACAGATCTCTGAGTTTGAGACCAACCTGGTCTCCATAGTAAATTCCAGTCTAGCCATGACTACATAATGAGATCCTGTCTCAAAAAGGAGAAGAAAGGGGGGCTGGTGAGATGGCTCAGTAGGCAAGAGCACCCGACTGCTCTTCAGAAGGTCCAGAGTTCAAATCCCAGCAACCACATGGTGGCTCACAACCATCCATAACAAGATCTGACTCCCTCTTCTGGAGTGTCTGAAGACAGCTACAGTGTACTTAAATATAATAAATAAATAAATCTTTTTAAGAAAAAAAAAAAGGAAAAGAAAGAAAAATAAATAAATAAAAGCAGATATGGCTATAAGACTACTTTGTAAACCTCCTTAGAAGCCAACTTGTATAATAGAAGCCAGAAAGGGAAATAAGAAACCTTGGGTTTTCTATCATTTGTCTTTTATAAGCCCTTTAATCATCAGGAAATCTCATTTCCAAGACTTAATTCCTTCACCTCTAAAATGTTGTTAGAATCAGATGTTTTCATGATATATATTTTTACTTTTAGTGACAATTTTATGAATGAAACTTGACTTAAGATCCTTTGTGAAAACCAAAGCTGATCTACTTAATGGGGTTAAGGCACTGAAAGCCTCAATTTTATGTAGTTCTTCCTACTGTTCTTAGGAGATTGGTTAGTTGGTTTGGTGTGTGTGTGTGTGTGTGTGTGTGTGTGTGTGTGATAGAGATGTGTGCTCATGCATTCATGTGTGAGAGTACCAGTGTGTACATGTGAGATCAGACAGAAGACAGCTTGGATGTTGGTCTTCGCTGCCCATTTGTTTGAGACAAGGTCCCTTAGTTGTTTGTTGCCATACTTGCTAGGCTTGCTGACCTTCAAACTTCTGGGTATTCTTTTTCTGTTTCCCACCTTGCTGTAGGAACGGGATTACAGATCCACAACTATGGGTGGCTTTTAATGGGTTCTGGGAATTCACACTTGGGTCTTCATACTTGCCAAGCAAGTGTATTATCTACTGAGCCATCTCTTCAGACTGGTTAGTTGTTTGTTTAAGACAATATCTCACTTTATAGTTCAAGCTGTCCTCAAACTTGAGGAGCTCCTCCAGTTTTAGCTTATCAAGATCTGGGATTGCACATATACCTGGCCTCCTTCCCATTTGTTGTAGGGCTTACAAGACCTCTGAACTAGATTCTAAGGTCTTATCTAAAATTTAACATTTCATGTTTCTGATATTGATAAACTGAGTAGAACTTGTTGGTAGAGTTGAGGTAACATAGGGGTACTAAATGTGAGAGATGGTCCTGCAGACTTGCTGTAGAACATGTGAGAAGCTGCTCTAAAATTATTATGGAGACTAAGAAAACAGAAATAATGTGTGGGTTTATTTTATTCTCTCTCTCTCTCTCTCTCTCTCTCTCTCTCTCTCTCTC
>NC_034601.1:9878897-9886476 GCF_900095145.1 Mus pahari | reverse complement strand
TGTCCCTGTCTGTCTGTCTTAGGTTAGTTCTTTTTTAACATCATGTGGACTAGAAAATCAAATTTAGGTCATCAGTCTTGGTAAAAAGTACTTTTAACTGCTGAGCCTTCTCACGGGCCTTTTTGTATGTTTTAATTCTATATGAATTAATAATTTGGGGCTATATAAGGACCTGAGTTCAGTTCCCAACACCCACATCAAGTGTCTCAGAACTACCTTTAATGCCAGCTCTGGGGATCTAATTCCCTGTTCTGGACTCTGGGTACCCATATGCAAACACACACACACTAATCTTAGACTTAGCAGGTGAAATTTATATATTTATTTGAATATATGTTGTATATAACAATAATAAATAAAGAAAAAAAGCCTTGAATTTAAGGGGGATAAGGAGGAGTGGGGGGGACAGGTGGGTGAATTGGAGGGAGTGGTGAAATGATGTAGCTGAATTTTAATTTAAAAAATGAACTGCCATAAATATGGTATAATTAAAATAAATGTAAACTTTTTTTTCTTTGTCTTTTTTTTTTCCTTTTAAATGTAAACTTTTTAAGAATTAAAAATACTTTTATCTTGTTTCTTTTTGGAGGGAGATTAATGTACACATATGGCACTGCAGTTGGGAAGGAGCAGGCAGAGACAAGCAGAAAGGCTCCCTCTGACTGCTGCTCGTCTTCATACTTGCATGGTCTTGAGGCCACCACTTAGACCAGCTTTTTCCAGAACAAACCATCATCTCCAGACATTTGTAGCGGCTGGAGCAAATCACAACTTCAGTAGTGTAATATCCATATAAGTGAAGCCGGGCATGTTGGTGCATGCCTGTTTCTCGGGGGCTGTGATTGAAAGTTGTGGTGCCAGACTTGGTAATGTAGACAGAAACTATCTCAAAAAAAAAAAAAAAAAAATCAGGGTCAGGTGGGGGAAAGGAGGAAGAAAAAGAAAGACGGATTTTGCGTTTGAGTTTTCTGGGCCAGAAGTTAGAAATTCCTATCGGTGGTCTACTTAAGCTTACCAGAGCTGCACAGTCAGCTGTTGGATGGAACACAGGGTCCCCAATGAAGGAGCTAGAGAAAGTACCCAAGGAGCTGAAGGGGGATGCAACCCTGTAGGTGCAACAACAATATGAACTAACCTAGTCGGCCATCATTGGGAAGAGAGACCACTTGGTCTTGTAAACTTTATATGACCCAGCACAGGGAAAGGCCAGGGCCAAGNAGTGGGAGTTGGTGGGTAGGGGAGCAGGGGTGGGGTGGGGTATAGGGAACTTTCGGGATAGCATTTGAAATGTAAATAAATAAATAAATAAATAAATACCAGAGCTGAACTCATAAGAGGGGGACGTTCTAATAATGGGTGTTGACATTCTTCAGCTTGTGACCATGTCATTTTTAATTAATCAAAGTATAATTGCATCATTTTCTCCCTTCCCTTTCCTTCACTCAATTCCTCCCATGTATCTCTTCTCATTCCCTCTGGGAATCTGGCCTTTTTAAAAAAATCATTATTGCAAACATAAACACACACACACACTTTCCTGTATGTCAGTTAATTTATTTTAAAGACTAAAATATTTATCCACAATATGGTTATAATTATTCAGATCACTACAGAAGTCATGGTTGAAGTTCAAGGAAAACTAACCACATTTCCCTCTATATTGGTTTCCTGTCATTTCTTGCTTTCCATTACTTATTAATGTTATTTTAATTTGAAATATATTTGCATAATTTTCCCTATACAGCTTGCTCAGTCAATTTAGTGTAATTTGTACATATGTGACTTCAGAGCTGACCACTTGGTATATGATAACCAATTAGGGGTTCGTCCCTGGGGAGAACTCTTTCTATCACTCTTTCCTTCCTTCTCCCCTCCCCTTCCCTCCTCTACCCTCCCCTCTGTTCCCTCACCTCCATCTTTCTCTTTCTCTTTCTGATTTTTCAAGACCAGGTTTCTCTATGTAACAGCCCTGGCTATCCATGAACTCACAGAGATCTGCCTACCTCTACCTCTAGAGTGTTGGGACTAAAGGCATGCACCATGATGCCTGGCCTGAGAACTATTTCTAATGCTCTCAGGATTCCTTAGTTACCTGTATTTCTTTGTCTGTGTAGACTCCATGAGATTTAGCATGTCTATTGCTTTTATGTTTCTTTGGGTCTTGTTTAGGTAACCATATTGTAGTGATATCATGAGTGAAGCTTCCCTGTCATTTTTAGGAGACACAGTGTCATAGCAACTTTTCTGGTCCTCTGGTACCCTCTTCTTCCATGCTCCCTGAGTCGTCATATGTGCAGGAGTCATGTTATAGTTGGCATGGGCACTCCAGGTCACTTGTTCTCTATGTTTTGATCCATGTTTCTTTGATGAGGATAGGAGCTACATTCATCTGTGGGATATTTAGATGCCTTTTATAATTAATCCAAGAGAAGTTGCCTTGCATTTGATTTTTCCAAATGAATTATGTAACAAATGTAAAAGAGCAAGACAGATATGCTAGCTTATGCCTATGGTTCCAGCGCTTGAGAGGTTGAGACAGAATTGCCATGAGTTCTAGGGTACAAAAAAATATTATATTTTTATAATAAATAAAAAAATAGTAATAGAGGAATGTTAAAGTTTTACCCTTTTTTATTTATTTTAGATAGCAGACCCTACATTAGCTGAAATGGGAAAAAACTTGAAAGAGGCGATGCGGATGCTGGAGAAGAGCCCGAGGTGAGCATGCACATGCGTGTTGGGTGGGGAGTGTATCCATCCAGTTTTGAATCTGGTGCTTCTCCTTTCTTCCAGTGTCAGATTCCTCCCATCTCTAGAATGCCAGTTTTTGCTGGCTTTAAAGCTAGATATTGGGCAAAAGGTGCTTTGCAATGAAAGTATTTGAAATTTTGGGAAGGCCCTTTCAGTTCTGCCACTTTAGAGTTGTGTTTATGGAATACGTTGATTTGAATATTTAAATACTTTTTAAAATTAAGTATATGTTTATTTCATGTGTGTATATTCTATGTACATAAAAGACCCACAACTATTCTTTTTTTTCTTAAGTTTTTAATATTTAAATCCATTTTATACATCAAACATACTAATAACATTGAGTATTTTGAGAATCAAATAATACATAAAAAATTGTTCCAACTTTTATATTCATATCCTTTCATACCCTAAAACTATCATTAATGAGTATTTAATACTATCCATAACTGAGGATCCTATATCTAATGTTGAATACTAAATTGTTTCAAAACATACAAAATATCCTTTGGAAATTAAGCATAGTAAAAAACATAAAATATTAAAAATGAATCACTAAGAAATATATTCAAAAGCCCTTATATGATACCACCTGACATAGTGGGAGAGTATTTAAAACACACTATATACATGTGTACCTTGTGTAACAATCAGTTTACTTAAAAAAGATTATCAGTGTTTCTAGCACAGAAATTATTTTATAAATAAGTATATTTTAAAATTTTCAAAATAGAAAAAACTCTTTGAAGTTAAACATTAAGAAACTGCTAATTTCAAGCACAGTGAGAAAAATTATCAATAATATTTCCATGGTGTTTGTAAACATTTTAATATTTTTCAACTGTTGATAGTCAACAAACAGAATAATTATTTTAAGATATATTTCGTTGTTATGTCTCCCTTTTCATTTCTGATTTTATTAATTTGGATAGTGTCTCTGTGCCCTCTGGTTAGTCTAGCTAAGAGTTTATCTATCTTGTTGATTTTCTCAGAGAACCAGCTCCTGGTTTGTTTGATTCTTTATATAGTTCTTTTTGTTTCAATTTGGTTGATTTCAGCCCTGAGTTTGATTATTTCTTGCTGTCTACTCCTCTTGGGTGTATTTGCTTCTTTTTGTTCTAGAGCTTTCAGGTGTGCTGTCAACCTGCTTTTGTAAGCTCTCTCCAGTTTCTTTTTGGAGGCACTTAGCGCTATGAGTTTTCCTCTTACCACTTTCATTATTTCCCATAAGTTTTGGTATAATGTGTCTTCATTTTCATTAAATTCTAAAAGGCCTTTAATTTCTTTCCTTATTTCTTCATTGACCAAGTTATCATTGAGTAGAGTATTGTTCAGCTTCCATGTGTATGTGTGCTTTCCATTGTTTTTGCTGGTATTTAAGACCAGCCTTAGTCTGTGGTGGTCTGATAGGGTGCATGGGATTATCCTGTTATTTTTGTTGTTAGAGGTGGAGTTATGTTTGTGTGGCTATCTTCTTTTGGGTTTGCTGAAAGAATACTTTCTTGTTTTTTCTAGGGTGTAATTTCCATCCTTGTGTTGGTGTTTTCCATCTATTATCCTGTGTAGGGCTGGATTTATGGAAATATATTGTGTAAATTTGTTTTTGTCATGGAATATATTGGTTTCTTCATCTATGGTAATTGAGAGTTTTGCTGGATATAGTAGCCTGGGCTGGCATTTGTGTTCTCTTAGGGTCTGTATAACATCTGCCCAGGATCTTCTAGCTTTTATAGTCTCTGGTGAGAAGTCTGGTGTAATTCTAATAGGTGTTTATATGCCTTTATATGTTACTTTACCTTTTCCCCTTACTGCTTTTAATAATCTATTTTTATTTAGTGCATCTGTTGTTCTGATTATTATGTGTCGAGGAATTTCTTTTCTGCTCCAGTCTACTTGGAGTTCTGTAGGCTTCTTGTATGTTCATGGGCATCCCTTTCTTTAGGTTAGGGAAGTTTTCTTCTATAATTTTGTTGAAGATGTTTACTGGCCCTTTGAGTTGGAAATCTTTGCTCTCTTCTATACCTATTATCCTTAGGTTTTGTCTTCTCATTTTATCCTGGATTTCCTGCATGTTTTGGGTTAGGAGTCTTTTGCATTTTGCATTTTCTTTGACTATTGTGTCAATGTTTTCTATGGTATCATCTGCACCTGTGATTCTCTCTTCTCTCTCTTGTATTCTATTGGTGATCCTTGCATCTATGACTCCTGATCTCTTTCCTAGGTTTTCTATCTCCAGGGTTGTCTCCCTTTGTGATTTCTTTATTGTTTCTATTTCCATTATTTGATCTTGGATGGTTTTGTTCAATTCCTTCGCCTATTTGATTGTGTTTTCCTGTAATTCTTTAAGGGATTTTTGTGTTTCCTCTTTAAGGGCTTCTAGCTGTTTACCTGTGTTCTCCTGTATTTCTTTAAGGGAGTTATTTATGTCCTTCTTCAAATCCTCTATCATCATGATGAGAAGTGGCTTTAGATGTGAATCTTTTCCAGTGTGATGGTGTATCCAGGACTTGCTATGGTGGGAGAATTGGGTTCTGATGGTGCCAAGTAACCTTGGTTCTGTTGCTTACGTTCTTAAGCTTGCCTCTCAACATCTGATTACCTCTAGTGCTACCTGCTCTCACTGCATCTGCCTGGAGCCTGCCCTTCCTGTGATCCTGGGTGTGACAGAACTCCTAAGAGTCCAGCTGTTTTTGGGATTCTGGGATCCTGTGATCCTGAGATACTGGGTGTGTCAGAGCTCCTGGGAGTCAAGCTGCCTCTGGGACTCAGATCTTGGTGTGACCATGCTCCTGGGATCTTGGGATCCTGGGATCCTGGGTGTGTTAGAGCACCTGGGAGTGGAGCTTCCTCTGGGTGTTGTAGTGTTGGTCCAGACATACTGGAAAGAACCTGTGCCACTGGTCGGGTGGAGTTCCTGGGTGCCTGGGTCAGGCTGTTTCTCTGGGTGTTGTAGGACTAGCTTCAGAGTTCGCACCCAAGCTCTACTCAGGGCACTGGCCAGACTGGAAGCTATTTAAATACTTCTTAGTGTAGGTTCAGTAAGGGGAACCAATGTGAACCAATGTGATTTTGCTTTGTGAAGTGTTTTTTTTATATTCTTTTCCTGAAACTCTCAAGTGTATTTGGGATCTAAGGAAATGAAATAAATGGGTTTGAAATCTTCCATCAGTCACTGATTGTTCTAGGTAAAGTCATGTGTTCGCATGTTATATGTTAGAAACTTTATTGGTTAAAACATACAGTCAACTTTTCCTTTCCTTTAAACCAGAAGAACAGAGGAAGAAAATGGGAAGAAGCCAGTATCTGAGGATATTCCAGGGCCACTCCAAGGCAGGTAGGTGCCAGTGAGAACCAGTACCTTTAGTTAGGGTATAAATTTTTCTTAACCCAAAAATTTGCCGTTATTTTCTTATAAGTTTACTCTGAATGAGTACCAAGTTAATTCAAGTAGTTACTCAGCAGAGCACTAGAGAGCTGGCTGGTAGGTGATAGTGGAGAACTTACTAGTTTCTTTCTCTGGCCTTATCTTTCTGAGTTCTAGATTACAGACATGTCCCACCATACCTGGTCCCCTTTTAGAACTATAACCCATGATCAAAAGCCATTAATGAATTCATAATTATAACTGGGATAGCAAAATAGTTCATTCTTGTAACCTGTAATCTCTCTTGTAGACTGAGTTTAATTGTGAGAAATATTTTAGTTTGGTACAGTTTATAATTTTTGTAATACAGTAAATGAGTAGGGCACAGTGGTGTATGCATTTAATCCCAGCACCCAGGAGACAGAGACAGGCAGAACTCATCAGTTGAAAGCCAGCCTTGTCTACATTGGGAGTTTCAAGACAGCTAGAACTATAGAGAGATTCCCTGTCTCAGGAAAAAGAAAGGAAGGAAGGAAGGAAGGAGGAGAGAGAGAAAAGAAAACAAAAACAACAACAGCAAACAAACAACAAAAATAATATAGTAAATGAAAGGAAAATGTCAACTTTAATCATTGCTGGAATGATTAATTTGTTTGAAGCTAAAGCAAATTTATCAATTAGTAAAAAAGAAATAGCTGGCTGTCGTTTTCACAGAAAGTTAGTAGACAGTCTATAATTAAAGTCCTAGCTCAACTTCCTTGAGGCAAACAATTTTTCTTTTATAACCAGGAAACTGCACTTAGATTAACAGTACAACTCCCTTAAATTGTTCTTTGACCTGAATATAAGTTGTACAGGAAAAGCATTGAGGAAGTATCACACCATAAAGTAAATATCCTGCCTAACACACCCAGGTACTAATGCTTTTGTCCTTCCTGCTTGTAGCATGAATCCTGCTGATTTGAAATCCTGCAGTACTTTCTAACCGCTCGGAACAGGAAGCAGATCCTGTCTCCTGTTCCAGGTGTAACTGGACAAGGACTTGTTTATTCTCTTAATTACACAAAAGTATCTCGATCTCCCAAGAACAGCTGAAATTTTCAGAATGACAGCACATTAAAAACATTTTAGCGGTGGTCAGGAGTGTTTATATTTAATCACAGTAATGTCTAGCATATGAGGCTAGTAAGTGCTTTACAGGCACAAACTATCTCCACCCTGTTCTATATAATGCATGGGCTCTGGCACTTTGGATCTCTAACTCAGATCACAAGGATAGTAGCAAAGTTGCTTCAGTTTTTTTCCCCCTACCCTTACCTCTTTCAGTTTTAATGGATCAGAACATTTCTTTTTTTTTTTTTTTTCCCCGTGGTTTTTCGAGACAGGGTTTCTTTGTGTAGCCCTGGCTGTCCTGGAACTCACTTTGTAGACCAGGCTGGCCTCAAACTCAGAAATCCGCCTGCC
>NC_034601.1:9875533-9878017 GCF_900095145.1 Mus pahari | reverse complement strand
TGATGTTGTGCAGGAATAGAAACCCTGACTAAGACACACCACCACTCGCTGGCCACTCATTTTCTTATTAGTAGAGTATTTTTACATTTTATGCACCACAAATTGCCTTGCCACTTCATACTGTTTTAGTCAGTGACATTTTCTTCTGAGTGAAGGAAATGAACAGTTAACGGCATATCTTGTATAGAAGTCAATCAGTCTATCCTCAAAGCAAGTCTCAAATTTTCCAACTTGGATAAGAGTTGGAAGTAAATTACTTGTTTAAGGCTATTGTTTCAATTGGACAAGACTCCGGAGGAAGAAAATAAGATTGATATACCTGTGTCATTAGAGTTTTTGTTGGTTTTATAGCCTTTTAGCATTCTTACAAAGACTGGCTCTTAAAACATAACTTGTTAAAAATTCTCTCCTCTTCAAGAATGAAATGATCTATTATAGAAATATGGCTAGAGCAATATTGAAAATACTTTCAAAAATCAAATAAATTTGGATCAAATAATCGTTAAGTAAAGTTATATAATTTGAAGGTTTTTAAAAATATATAACCTGTTTTTAAATATTCTTTGTCTTCTAAGCAAGCTACCAGATATTTAAAAAGGAAAAACAACAACAAGAAAAAAATCCCTTCAAGTTAGTTTGAATGAGAGAAACAGTTGGAGAAGGGGAGGGGGTTGTGTGTTCTTTGTACCCACCTATCCTTTTTGTTCTGCAGTGGACAAGATATGGTGAGCATCCTCCAGTTAGTTCAAAATCTGATGCATGGAGATGAAGATGAGGAGCCCCAGAGCACCAGGTAATGAAGGGATGCTGGCAACTTGCCTTCAAAAGTCTGTTCTTGGCAGGGTGGTGATGGCTCATGCTTTTAATCCTAGGACTCAGGAAGCAGAGGCAGGTGGATTTCTGTGAGTTTGAGGCCAACCTGGTCTACAGAACAAGTTCCAGGACAGCCATAGCTACAGAGAGAAAGAAACCCTGTCTCGAAAAACGAGACAAAATGAAAAAAAAAAAAAGTCTATTCTTGACTTGTTCTTGAGTGGCTCAAGAAAGAAACTTCATTAAGAGTAATTAATTTCATTAAAAGTTACATTGGTGGGCTGGTGAGATGGCTCAGTGGGTAAGAGCACCCGACTGCTCTTCTGAAGGTCNGGAGTTCAAATCCCAGCAACCACATGGTGGCTCATAACCATCCATAACAAGATCTGACTCCCTCTTCTGGAGTGTCTGAAGACAGCTACAGTGTACTTACATATAATAAATAAATAAATCTTTAAAAAAAAAAAAGAAAATTGTTTTCTAGGCTCTGGTAGCACTTATGTATCCTGAGTTTAATTACCCAGTACTGAAACATACACAGGCTTCCCTACCTGGTTCTCTTTTGTGGCCATTAACAATTGCCAGTTTATTCTTCCACAGGTATTTTATGTGTTTGTGTATACAAGCAAAACATCCATACACACCCCTCCAGTACTTAAATACTATTCACCCTGCCTTTCTTCACTTGGGTCTTGGACTTCATTGCATGTCACATAAAGAATTTTCTCTTTGTTAAGAGCAACTTTATTTTACTTTGAATAGATGAATAGAATTTTATGAATAGAACTTTATTTTGTGTTTCTGTTTTACTGATACAAATATTGCTGCAGCCAATAACTTTAAACATATGTCATTTCTCACTGGGCAAGTGTATTTGTGTATAAGTCATAGAGGCAGGATGCTGGGCCAGACAGTGCATGTATGCATTTGTAATTTTGGTAGAGCCAAATATTGCTCCTAGGAGATAATACATTTCATAGGCTCACAGACCATGTGTGAGAATTCTTTCTCCACACCTTTGCTTCAATGGTATTAGCAAACTTAAGGATCTCTGTTAAGTGATGAGTGGGAGGTATAATATTTTTCTTACAAACTAGATTATGTCTTTTTATATTTTCAAAGACTTGATACTGGGGATATAGCTCAATGGTAGAACACTTGCCTCACGTGGGCAAGGTCTCAAGTTCAAGCCTTAGAATCTTTTTTGAAAAAAGACTTTTAAAAAGACTTTATTTATGTGTATGTGTCTGTGTGGATGTATGCTACATATATATATGCATGTCTGTGGAAGCTGGCACCCTACACCTGAGCTGTATTACTCTTCTGCGGTTCATCGTCATTATCATAATTGTTTTATGTAGGATTTTTTTGCCTTCATGTATACCTGTGTACCACTTGAATGCCTGATCCCTGCAGAAGTCAGAAGTGTGTGTCTGATCTCTTCAGACAGGAGTTACAGATGGTTATGACCCACCATGTAGATGCTAGGAACAAAACTGTGTCCCCTCCCAGAGTAGCTAGAGCTCTTAAACTTGTGAACCATCTCTCCAGCCTTCCTTTATAGCTCGAAAGGGTGATTTTATTTGTTTGTTTGTTTTTTGTTTTTTGAGACAGGGTTTCTCTGTATAGCCCTGGCTGTCCTGGAACTCACTTTGTAGACCAGGCTGGCCT
>NC_034601.1:9874095-9875283 GCF_900095145.1 Mus pahari | reverse complement strand
GAACTCAGAAATCCGCCTGCCTCTGCCTCCCGAGTGCTGGGATTAAAGGCGTATACCACCATGCCCGGCTTTAAAGGTGATATTTTAAGAAAATTTAAGAACCATTTGTGTTGTCAGTAAAGAGAAGGATATTTATCTTTTAAGACTCAATTTTTAAAGTACTTTTCTCCCCAAACTTTCAGTATCTCAAGAACATTTTCTGGATCTCTCTGTAGGACATGAAGTAAACTGAAAGTCTGCCAAATTTCTATGAAACACTATTTAAATTTTATCCTTACCCCCTTCTATGCTTTGGTAATAATCAATTTTTAATACTTTAATGAATTTTGATTAGCAGAATCCAGAATATTGGAGAGCAAGGTCACATGGCTTTGTTGGGCCATAGCCTCGGTGCCTATATTTCAACTCTGGATAAAGAGAAGCTGAGAAAACTTACAACCAGGATACTGTCAGACACTACCTTATGGCTACGCCGGATTTTCAGGTAAGGACGCTAGGAACTGGGTGTTGTTGCAGGGGTTTTTGTTTTGTTTTGTTTTGTTTTAAAGATCCATTTATTTAATGGTAAAGACATTATGGGCAATGTTTGTGTTTGTTTGTTTGTTTGTTGGATTTTAGGTTTACTTATTTGTTTGTGACAGGGTCTCTGTGTAGCCTAGCTATTGGAACTTGATGTATAGATCAGGATGGTCTCAAATTACAGAGCTGCCTTCCCTTTTCTCCCCAGTGCTGAGACTAATGGCAGACACCACTACGCCCAGTTCTACCTTGTTTTTTTAAACATATATGAGTATTTTGACTGCATGTATGGATATGCACCACATGTGTACAGTGCCCAAGGAAGCCAAAAGAGGGGGTCAAGTCCTCTGAAACTAGAATTACAGATAGTTATAAGCTGTCGTGTGGGTACTGGGACCCAATTCCAGATTCTCTGGAAGAGTAGCCAGTGCTCTCAATTGACCAGACACCTCTCCAAGCCACCTTTACAAGTTTTTAAATCCTGATAAAGATAAATCAGAGTCAGATGTGGATTTTGAGGAATGTTTTGTGGTGTTCCACGTGGATTTGACTCTTCTTTGGAGTTGCTTAACCTCTCCATGCCTAGGTATTGTCCTCTATTAAGTGGGGAGAGCATAGGTATTTTATTCAAGGATTAAATGAGAGAGAGCGGACTGGAGAGGAGGGACC
>NC_034601.1:9832912-9874084 GCF_900095145.1 Mus pahari | reverse complement strand
GGAGTGGGTGGGTAGGGGAACAGAGGTGGGGGGAGGGGTATGGGAATCTTTCGGGATAGCATTTGAAATGTAAATAAAGAAAATAATAATAATAAAAAATAAAAAAAAAAAAGGATTAAATGAGCACATTAATGCTTCATGTATTTTTGAGGTCTTAATGCTGAAACTCCTAACCATGTCAGCCTGTATTAGCCTTCATGTGGCTCAGTCAAGAGCCATTTTCTTCATGCTTTTTATTTCTGGACTTGTAGTCTTGTTTCTGCTCATTCCGTTTCCTACAGTTAGTGTGGATGCCAAGTCCTTGCTTCTTTCCTTTATAACGTGTGCCTGCAGGAAGTAGCCATCCATTAAAAGTGAAGGGGTTTCTCACTATGTTTTCTCTGCCTGATCTAGGAGTAGTGTCTATGAGAAAAGAATTGTTTTCATGATTTTATACTACTGAAAAAAACAGAACTAACTAGAAATAGGAATATATTAATAAGCATCTGAAAGTGACTGATGAATTAAGAACATTGGCTGCTTTTTTAGAAAACCTAACTTGCTTCCCAGCACCCATGTGGTTGTTTATAACCATGTGTAACTCCAGTTCTAGGGTTCTGATGATTTCTGGCCTCTTTGGGTACTGCACACAATGACATGCAGGCAAAAATCCGTAAAATAAAATATATTTTATTATCTTTAATCTTTTTTTTATAGTCCAGTCATTATCCCCCTCCCGGTCTGTCCTCCAACAGTTCTTCATCCTATTCCTCCTCCCCACTGTCTCCAAGAGTATGTCCATTCACCCCCCACCCCACCCTACCCCGCCAGGCCTCCCCACTCACTCACTCACTCACTCACTCACTGGGGTCCCAAGTCTCTTGAGGGTTAGGTGTGTCTTCTCTCACTAAGACCAGATCAGGCAACCTCTGCTGTATATGTGTCAGGGGCCTTGGACCGGCAAATATATGCTGCCTGGTTTACCAGTGTCTGAGAGATCTCAGGGGTCCAGGTTAGTTGAGACTGCTGGTCTTCTATGGGGTCGCCCTCCTTCTCAGCTTCTTCCAGCTTTTCCCTAAGTCAACCCCAGAGGTTCCCAAGTTCAGTCCATCAGTTGGATGTAAGTATCTGCTTCTGTCTTGGTCAGCTGCTTGTTGGGCCTCTCGTAGGGCAGCCATGCTAGACTCCTGTCTGTAAGCACAGCGTAGCATCAGTAATAGTGTCAGACCTTGGAGGCTCCCCTTGAGATGGATCCCAAGTGGGGCCATATCACTGGATAGCCTTTCCTTCAGTCTCCTCCATTTTTGTCCCTGCAGTTATTTTAGATAGGAGCAATTATGGGTCAGAGTTTTTTACTGTGGAGTGGCAACCCCATCCCTCTTTCTGCTGGAGGTAGACTCTCTGAGTTCTCTCTCCCTACTGTTGGGAATTTCATCTAAGTTCCCTCCTTTGAATCCTGAGAGTCTCTCACCTCCCAGGTCTCTGGTACATTCTAAAAGGTCCCCCCACCTCCTACCTCTCGAAGTTGCCTATTTCCATTATTTCTTTGGCCCTCAGGGCTTCACTTCACTCCTGTTCCCACCACCCATACCTGATCTTGTTCCCCTTTTTCCCTCCCTAAACCTTCTCCCCACCTTCCCCCAGTGATTTCTTCTCGTTCCCAAGTGGGATTGAAACATCCTCACTTAGGCTCTTCAGCTTGTTAACCTTGAGTTCTATGGATTGTATCCTGGGTATTCTGTACTTTTTTTGGCTAATATCCACTTAGTGAGTACATACCATGCATGTCCTTTTGGATCTGAGTTACCTCACTCAGGATGATATATCCATCCATATCTCTCTCTCTCTCTCTCTCTCTCTCTCTCTCTCTCTCTCATATGTGTATATATGGCGAGTACACTGTAGCTGTCTTCAGACACACCAGAAGAAGGCATGAGATCCCATTGCAGATGGTTGTGAGCCACAATGTGGTTGCTGGGGATTGAACTCAGGACCTTTGTAAGAGCAGGCAGTGCTCTTAACCACTGAGCCATCTCTCCAGCCCCAGGATGGTATTTTCTAAGTCCATTCATTTGCCTGCAAAACGCATGATGTCCTCGTTCTTAATAGCTGAATAGTATTACATTGTATAATCGAACCACATTTTCTGTACCCATTCTTCCGTTGTGAGCATCTGGGTTTTTTCCAGCTTCTGGCTATCACAAGGCCATGAAGAACATAGTGGAACATGTGCCTCTGTGACATGGTGGGGCATCTTTTGGGTATATTCCCAGGAGTAGTATAGCTGGGTCTTCAGGTAGGTCTATTTCTAATTTTCTGAGGAACCTCCAGATTGATTTCCAGAGTGGTTATATAGTTTGCAATCCCACCAGCAGTGGAGGAGTGTTCCTCTTTCTCCACATTCTCTCCAACATGTGCTGTCACCTGAGGTTTTGATTTTAGCCATTCTGTCTAGTGTAAGGTGTAAAATAAAATATTTTTAAAATTTAAAAGAAGAGTACATTAACATACAACATCTCTCAATAGGTACGAAAATGGATGTGCGTATTTCCACGAGGAAGAGAGGGAAGGACTTGCTAAGATCTGTAGGCTTGCCATTCATTCTCGCTATGACGACTTTGTTGTGGATGGATTCAATGTGTTATATAACAAAAAGCCTGTCATATATCTTAGTGCTGCCGCTAGACCTGGCCTGGGCCAATACCTTTGTAATCAGGTAATGTAAAAAAAAAAAAGGTGATTGCTGTTTTACACTTCCCATATTTTTTTTCATGTGTATGTGTTTATGCACGTTTTTATATGTCTATGTCAGTAGATACATACATATTCATGGAGGCCCAGGGGTTGATATCAGGAGTCATCCTCAAATATTCTTTCATTTCATTCATTGAATCAGAGTCTCTTAGTCAAACCCAGAGCTTACTCTGTAGATTCCCTGTCTATGCCTTCCAGGTCTGGCATTACAAGTCGATGACTAATCCCATCTGGCATTTACATAGGTTTCTGGGAATCCAAACTATAGTCCTTACACTTGTATAACAAGTGCTTTATCTCCGAGCCATCTCCCCAGTCCCAAAGATAGAGGCATGCTATTTTATTTTATTTTATTTTATTTTATTTTATTTTATTTTATTTTATTTGTTAAGTCACCTTTTGGAGTGGGAGTTTAACTTTCCAAATGCCCTTTAATATATACTTATAAAACTTGAATTCTTGAGGGGAGAGATTTTTTTTGTTTTTAGGTCAGGCTGGCTAACTTCAAACATGTGATCCTCCAGGCTCAGTAATAAGATAACACACCTATACCATTGTACCCCCACTAAGATCACTGTTTTTAAAGAATACTTTGTGGTTTGTCTTCACTGCTCAGGCCGACAGTCATAAGTAAACAGCGTGTTTCTTCTTGCAGCTTGGCTTACCCTTCCCCTGCCTGTGCCGTGTGCCCTGTAACACTATGTTTGGATCCCAGCATCAGATGGTGAGGACCCCTTTTGGTTAGATGGTACTATAGAATTGCATTTTGAAAGCATGTTTTTCTTTTATCTGACATTGTGTTTGCTGGCTCCCAGATAGTTCCTAGCTTACCTACTTATTGCTCCATCCGCCCGCCCGTCATGGTGCTGTGTATGTTTTTGTATTTGAATGAAGGCCAGGCTTTGTCGCTCTAAAGGAATTTTGTGTTACTTCATCACCTGCTTCTTTTGGAGTGGTGGGAGGAGGATTGTTTGGTTCTAGGGCCCCTGTATGCTGAGTATGTCCTCTTCCCCAGCCCTTTCATCATCATGCATCCCAAGTAAGCCTGAGAAATTTGTTCAAGCTCAGAGCTTTCGCTAGCTATCACTGCTAAGTTTTCTTCATTTTTCGTTGTGTTGAGACTGGGTCTTCCTGGGATCTCAGACTAGTTAGAGAACTGTGATCCTTCCACAATGTGAATGAGCAGATTTGAAATGGAGTCCTTCATTGTAATCTTAGGGTTGAATTGTGCTAAGTTTTTTTTGTTTTGGTTTGGTTTTTTAAAGATTTATTTATTTATTTTATTTATTTATTATATGTGTGTACACTGTAGCTGTCTTCAGACACTCCAGGAGAGGGCATCAGATTTTTGTTACAGATGGTTGTGAGCCACCATGTGGTTGCTGGGATTTGAACTCTGGACCTCTGGAAGAGCAGTCAGTGCTCTTAACCGCTGAGCCATCTCACCAGCCCCTGTGCTAAGTTTTTACACATGCAAGAGATAAATATCTTGACACTGAAGCAGAAAGGAAGGGAAAAACTCTAGGATTCTGCATTTCTATTTTCAAAATAGTTTACTTGTCTGTGGGGAATGAGAAATTATTTTCTTTTAATGTAAATGTTTTGTTTGTTTAGTTTTGGTTTTCAAGACAAGGTTTCTCTGGGTACCTTTGGCTGTCCTGTAACTTACTCTGTAGACCAAGCTAGCCTTGAACTCACAGAGATCCACCGGCCTCTGCCTCCTGGGTGCTGGGATTAAAGGACTGCCTCTGCCACCAGTTCCCAGCTAATGTAAATGTTTAAAACTAGAAATATTGGTCTTGTATATGTACAGTTTTTCACCTTTAATCTCTTTTAATATTTCTAATTAGTTTACTAGGAATACAGATTTTTGTCATCTGTGATTATGGAAAGCAGAATTGTTTTAAAAATGTACTTGAATAGTGTGAAATTTCTATAGGAGGCATACTTTAATATTAATAATTTAATATTAATAAATAGGAGAAAAATAACTCAGTGATACCAAAGAGAGATTAAAAAAAAATCTCAAAAAAAAATCTCTTCTTGGAAAGGTTGTAAATGTGTTTCAAGTGAACATTTAATATTATAGGAGTAGTTTTTATTTTATTATTTTATATATATGACCCTGCTTAAAATAAAATAAAATAAAAGGGGTTCAGAACTCTTAAATGTTTTAAATCACAAGAAAACTGTTTTTTGAGTGCTTCTAATATGCATTTTGTCCAGGTAGCATACAGTGACTTTAAAATACTTTTCTTACATGTATTAATAAAACTGAATAGGTTTTAATGTTTTAAGTCTGAAGTTCATAAGTAAATAGTTATCCAAACATAAAAAATGATTTGAGTTATTAATTTTGAGTCATCTGTGCTTTTAGAAGTCACAGTTTTTCATTAAGAATTAGCTTAGGTCTCTGTAGTGCTTCCTAGTATGCACAAAGCCCTGGGTTTGATCGTGAGTACCACGTAAAACCAAACATGGTATACACCTTTAGGGGGTGGAAGCAGGAATCAGAACTTCAGTGCCAGCCTAGGCCTTATGAAACTGGTGGTGGATAGGAGAGATAGCTCAACTGGTAAAGTGCTTTTTAAGAAAATGTGAGGACCTGAGTTCAATCCTTGGAACTCACCTTTTAAAAATCACTAATATTATAGTTTTGGTTTTTAAAAATAAGGGATTCAGCTGGGCGTGGTGGCACTTATTCTTTTTTTTTTTTTTAATATTTATTTATTTATTTATTTATTATATGTAAGTACACTGTAGCTGTCAGAAGAGGGGGTCAGATTTCGTTACGGATGGTTGTGAGCCACCATGTGGTTGCTGGGATTTGAACTCAGGACCTTTGGAAGAGCAGTCGGCGCTCTTAACCGCTGAGCCATCTCACCAGCCCGGTGGCACTTACTCTTAATCCCAGCACTTGAGCAGTAGAGAAGGTGGATCTCCATAAATTCAAAGTCAGCCTGGTCTACACAGCAAGTTTCAGGCCAGTCAGAGTTATGTGGTAAGATACTTTCTCAAAACAACAACAACAACAAACAAAACTAAAAAAACCTTAGGGCCAGACATAGTGGCTCATGCTTGTAGCCCCACTGCTGGGGAGATGTAGGGCCAGACATGGTAGCTCATGCTTGTAGCCCCACTGCTGGGGAGATGAGGTCAGGTTAATCCATGGGCCTTGCTGTGTAGCCAGCACAGTCTTATCAGTAAGCTCCGGGTCAGTGAGACACTCTGTCTCAAAAAATAAGCTGATTGGCTCTTGAGGAGCAACCCTAAGCTGTACCTTTGACCCCTATGCACATACATATGTGTTCTAGTAACCATATGTACATGCATTTGTGTGTATACACACACACATACATAGCTTATCAGTGCACACCTTTTATACTGGTTGTCTCATATTCTTGTGGTTTGTTTGCTGGTCCTAGGACGTTGCCTTTCTCGAGAAACTGATCAAAGATGACATGGAAAGAGGAAGACTGCCCTTGCTGCTTGTTGCAAATGCTGGTAGGTATCATAATCTGGTATCCACCAGGGCACTGAGTACTTGGCCTACGAGATAGGGTCTTGTGTTGTCAAGATGGGGTCTCAGTTCTATACCAAGGCTGGCCTGGAATTCAGAGTAGCCCTCCTGCCTTGGCCTTGTAAGTGCTGATGTTAAAGAAGTGAGATGCCCTGCCCCATCAAGGTGAGGCACTCTTGGTTTTTGTTTCTTTGTTTCATTGATTAGTTTTTGAGACAGGGTTTCTCTGTATAGCCTTGCTGTGCTGGAACTTGGATTTGTAGACCAGGCTGGCCTCCAACTCAAGGTGAGATGCTCTTAAAGCAACTAAAGAAAAGCTCCTGGAACTAATTTGTGAACCTAATAAAGTTTTTAGATTTCTATCTAGCAACCATCAAATAGAAATCTAATTTAAGGACAACAAGATAGATAGCTGAGAAGATAAAGACGCTTGCCACTAAATTGAATGGGCTGCCTTCCATCTCATGGTGAAAAGAGGGAACAGAATCCTGAAAGTTGTCCTCTGACTTGCAGTTGCACTCTGTTGTGTGTATGCCCACATGTACATACAAAATAAATGTAGTAAATAACGTTGAATTTACAATGTCTTTTATGATAGCATCAAAAAGGATGAAACTAGTCCAGGCAGTGGTATTGCATCCCTTTAATCTCAGCACTGGGAGGCAGAGGCAGGCAGATCTCTGTGAGTTCAAGAGCCTGGTCTACAGGGCTAGTTCCAGAATGGTCAAGGCAGCATAGAGAAACCTTATCTAAAATTACCAAACCATGAAAATGGGGCAAGGTGACTTAGCAGGTAAAGGTGCTTATTGCCTGATGATATATATCTGACAACTAGAGTTCAGTTTCCTAAACTCATAGAGGTGAAAAGAAAGAATCAACGCCACAGAGTTATCTTCTGACTTCCACATTGTTGCCATGGCATGTGCGCACACACATCTCACAAGCTTATTATACACAGGCTAATAAATTAAAAATACTTAATGAATAAATTTAACAAAACTATGTGTAATATCTGTGCACCGAAAAGTACAGTGTATTCCTGAAAGAAGTTTAAGAAGGCCCAAATGTACATACATGTTAGAGACTTGATGTCAGTAAGTCATTTCTCTCTAAACAAGCCCTGTCATAGTCTCTGCATAATGAGTTGTAGGCCAGCCAAGGCTACACTGCAATGTCTTTTTTTTTTTTTTTTTCTTTTTCGAGACAGGGTTTCTCTGTGTAGCCCTGGCTGTCCTGGAACTCACTCCCAGGCTGGCCTCGAACTCAGAAATCCACCTGCCTCTGCCTCCCAAGTGCTGGGATTAAAGGCGTGCGCCACCACCGCCGGTCGCCGGCCACTGCAATGTCTTATCTCAAAACAAAACCAAAAAAGAAAGAAAGAGGGCGTCTCTGCCAGGTCTGCACTGCTGCTTCCAACTGTCTCCTGGAGGCGCAAGCCTCGAGCCAAGCTCTTCCCTCTGAGAGCAGCGATGGCGGGCTCCAAGGAGAGCGGCGGGCGCTGGAAACAGGCAGCGCTTCCACCCTTGCTCCCCCACACTGCAGTGACCCGCGTCCATCTCACCAGCACTAGACTTCCTTCGGCCCAACTCCCCGGCGGGGTGGTGGCGGCCAGAGTAGAGGCTGCAGAAGCCCGGCTCTAGGACGAAATTCAAGAACAACCAGCCGCGGACATAGGACCGCGCGGGGCGGCCTGCCTGTGCTTCCGCAGCGAGCAGGAGGTTGAGGTGGTGTTGTTGAGTAGCAGTCCAGTGGATTGTCCCCAGAGGAGGAATCTGGCAGTGCTGCTTTGAGGGAAGTGTATGAAGAGGCTGGAGTCAAAGGAAAATTAGGCAGACTCCTAGGAATATTTGAGCAGATTCAAGACCAGAAGCACAGAACATATGTTCTGACAGTTACTGAAATATTGGAAGACTGGCAAGACTGGGAATATAGGGAGATGCAATCAAGGTTCTACAGAGTCATAAGCCTGTCCACGTAGAGTATCTGGAAAAACTAAAGATGGAAGTTCCTCTGTCCCTTCCCAGATAACAGTACCTTGTTTGTTAGGCTGCACAGCCCTCTGGGGTGCCATCCACTATAAGATAGAGGGTTGACCCCCCTCCCCATCCTGTGGCTCGTGCTTTCATCTGCTTTCAAGTCTTTTAAAATAAATAACAGATAGCAAAAATATTTTAAGATGCCAAAGCCATGTGAAATTTTTTTAAAGCCTTAATTGTCCCCCATTACTTTGGTTTTCATTTTTATAACCTTTTTTTTTTTTTTTCACTTTTGTCCACTTAACATTCTGTGGTTTATTTTAACAGATCAACTAGTTGTTTGGTATATTTTTTGCCCTAATTATTTTTTCTTGTGGTATCAAATAGACACCAAATCTTTGTTGGAAATTAATGAAAAATTCTTGGTATTTAAAGAAATATATCTACCCCAAAACTTAAGTTTAAGAGAGTCATATTCTCCATTTGTAAGCTGCAGATTTGGGCTGTTTTTGTGTGGGCCAGTAGCCTTTGACAAAGCACTTCAGCTTCCTATTTCCAAGAATTATTCACAGCCAGAATTATGTCACAGTCAATGTACTAGGACTGGTTCCTCTCTGCCACAGTGATTTGATACGAAAGAGTACGCTGTTTTTTTAGGGAAAAGCTCAGCACAGCTCCTCCTGAAACTGTGTTTATAGAAATCTATTTAGCACGCTCAGCTGCTATTTCCCTTCTTTGACGTAGACTCTATTAGGGGCCACATTTCTCTCAATGGCGAGTGCTCTTTAAATATATTTTCATTTTCTGATTTAGAGACAACATTGTTCACCACTGGACTAGACTCAAACCTTGGATGCCAGTCAGTGACCACTTTATTACCCTAAATAAAATGGCTGTTCTGTTTGGCTTTTCTAGGCCTAGACACTGTCTTGACTGTCAGTTCAGTGAGCGACGTGTCAGTTAACTCTGGGGGAACTAGAACATTCGAGCCAAGAATTATTGTACCTCATCTTTGTGCTCACTCAAAATTGGTCATGCCATGAAAAAGTACCTGTACTTCCTCTATGAAGTCCTGGAGGAAGTGATGGGGGAGGAGAAGAGGAAAAGATCTTTATCCATTATTAGCCTTTTATAAATACTCTAACTGGCAAGCATAAAACAGTAGAGTTAAGACAATTGTTCTGTTGCTTGTTAACCTTTAAAGTGTAATGCTGCTGCTGAAATGGGTCCTTGCCTGTAAGGAAAACTGTGCCGCCCTGAAAAATGAGATCTTGGGCCACAGATGCAGCAGAACTAAAAACCTTAGGTTCCAAAGCAGTAGTTCTCATTCTAAATTATGTAGTATAACCAAGCGTGATTATATTTTTCTTTGTACAGAGGTCATGTACTCTGGGTGTTTTAAAAGAAGCATTTTAAAGAAACCCACAGGTTGACTTTTTTTTCTTTTTGGTTTTTCGAGACAGGGTTTCTCTGTGTAGCCCTGGCTGTCCTGGAACTCACTTTGTAGACCAGGCTGGCCTCGAACTCAGAAATCTGCCTGCCTCTGCCTCCAGGTTGACATTTTCTATCTTTTTGTTTTCTCACGATTCTCTGCAATTCCTCCCTGTAATAAACACAACAGAGAAACTGGACTGTTTTGTATAATTCTTTACTGCTTCTAGCTAATAAACCATCACAAACGCTTGGGTGTTTATATGTACATGATACTCTCAGGTAATAGTGCCTGAACCTATTTTATAAACTCTTGAACTGTATATTGCCATGTAAATTATGTACAGTGTTAATGTTAAAAGTTAACCTATAAATATTGTTGTATAATTTCTTTAGTCAGAAACATTTGGACAAAGTCATGTCACCTGCCTGGGTCAGGATTTTCTTCAGTGCCATTTAGCAAATTGTCTTTAGTCTATGCTAATAGCAAAGATTTATAGAATGTAACTGAATGCAGCTTCACTGTTAAATTTCACCTGCGGGTTCCTCATTATTCTTCTGGAATCCAGACTTGCAAGATATAAAGGAAATTGAATCTACTAGAGCTCATGTCTACCAGCCCAGCCGCCTGCAGCGGGGACACTGCTGTTTGTGCTTATTTGTACAGTTGCTGAATAAAACGGGGCAGCTAAATTCTCCAGTTCCATGTACCTCCTAACGTTTAAAAGAAAAAAGCAAAGTAACTTGTTAGAAATTGGCTTGCAGAAAAGTAGAAACTGCTATGTGGTGGTGTAAAGAAATGGCATTTTCCCACCAAGTACAAGCCATCAGTTTTATCAATTACACTGTATGAAGCAGCAAAGGTGGAGAGAAATGGGTATGTGTACAAGAATTGCTTTGCTTGACTGAGATGTTTCATTTGAACTGTGGTAAGAATTGTAAGAATCTTGACTTTCTTTTTTACATTTGAAAACAGCAAATAAAGTGGAAACATGAAAGAGAGAGAGACAGACAGACTTACTTGATTTGGAGCATCACTCAGTATGTAGCGTGTGTTTAGCAAGTCCAGGGTCCTGGATTCAGGCCCCAACAATCAGAAGCTTTTGCTATTTGAGAAGACCCTATTGAGCTGGGTATGTGGCTCATGCCTTTAATTCCAGCACTAGCAGTGCAGAGGCACGTGGATCTCTGAACATTTAAAGCCAGCCTGATCTACCCAGCAAGTTCCAGGACGGCCAGAGCTGTATAGTGGATTCTATCTCAAAAGCAAAAGCCCTATTAAGAAGTAAAAGCAGCAGCAGGCTGGGAAAAGTATTTACAGAACATTTTTTTTCTGGCAAATGATTTAGATCTAAAATATGTAACATTCTGTTTCAATTCAGTAATTAAGGTGACAGACAGCTTTAAAATGAACAACATTTGGATGGATAATTTACCACATGGGCATATAAACACTTTAAAGATGTTTAATGTCATTATCAGTACAACAATACAGTTTAGCTCCATATGTTGGTCTATACTGAGATTATAGCTTCTAATCCCAGCACTTCAGAGACTAATGCCTGAGGACCAACAGTCAAGGCCAGTCTGGTCTAAATGGAGAAACCATAGTGAGATCTTGGATGTAGTTCAGATGGTAGAGTGCACACTTAGTATGTGCAAAGCTCTGAGTTTGATCCTTAGGTCTAAGTGAAGCAGAGCGGGCAGCACATGTCAGTGAGTCAGCACTCTGAATATGTGGGCCACAAGTTTGAAGTTCAAGATTGGGTTAAGATGGATAGTGAGTTCAGGGTCAGGCAGTGTTAAAAATATAAAATAATAAAGTAAAACCACATTGAGAGCTCAAGATCTAGTTCAGTCTTTGTTTGTCTGCTATGCCTATGACCCTGGCTCCAGTCACACTGCTGAGGAAAAAGGTACCTGATGCTTACAGTGTCACAGCAGCTACATACATTCCTGGTAGGGTGTTGTGTGACAAAAGGTTACCCCAGATAGGGAACCCACTACAGACCAAAGTACAGATGCCACTAAAGTCAAACTTGGTGAGCCAGTGATTTTTATTGGGGTTTACTTAAAGCACAAATGACTAAAAGACAGCTGCATCACCAAAGCCCACCCCAGCATGGGTGACAGCTCACAACGCTGGCAACCCAGAGCACACTGCACAGCTTGCAGGCAGCTCAGTAGGTTGGAGTTGTGATCTGGGATCACTCAGAGATTTACCACGACCATGGATAAATTTTAATAAGAAGGGCTTTATTAAATACTGCCCTCGTGGCTCCAGGACTGTAATTGAGAGCACTCCCAAGATGCAGCAGCTAGCCATATCAGCCCAGGGCTTATAAAGGCGAAACCCACAAAATTACATGTATTCTGCCAGTGGATCGGCTGAGTCTTATTTTAACATCTTTATCTTGCAGTTATCCTAGTCATCTTTTTAGCAGAGTAATCGAGTTTGATTACAAAAGCAGAAATAGCAGTTAGTCTTATGACCTGTTATTTTTACAAGAACAGCAAATTTTACAAGATCAATCAATTTAAGAGTAGTTTTCAACAGCTGGGGAAAAAAGAGCGTGGACTGCTAGGGTACAGCCTGTAGAAGCTAGGGACTTATATGTTAGAGGCATTTTTTTGCTTTTTGGTCTCAAGTGTAGTAAGTCTAAACTTTAAATGTAATTTTAATCATCACAGGACTATCCTTTCCAGATTCCTCTCTTTCGATAAAACTCTTCCAGGCAGCTCCGCTGGTCTCAGAGTTGTCTTTGCTGATTTGCTTGTCTAAATCATCTTTGCAGCTTGGCTCTGCTCTTCAGAGAGGGACTCTTAGCTTTTATTGTTAATTTCTGGCAGGGAAGGGCCTAGTGAATTTGGTCAGTTTCGGGGACTTCCTGAAGCTCTTTTGAGTTGTTCACCTTTCTGCTTAAGGAGCTTCCCTGAAGGATAAATATGTGACTTCACTGACCTCCACCTTTGAGATCTATGAACCCACATAAGAGCTGCCTCCTAATAAACCTGCCTTTATCTTCTTTTCATCTGGTCTAATTAGGCCTTTATCTTTATCACCAAGGAAGAGAAAAGCTATCACCCAGCACCACATAAAGTAGGCATGGTGGCACATGTTTCTCAGAAGAAATTGTTACACAATATTGGGATACAAAATATTGCAGCCATTCAGTAAACTTGAACAGTTGCTCAGAAAGCTAAATGCAAATCCTGTAATCCACTCATCCCAGTACTGTAGTTTATCAAGCAGAAATGAAACAATCTCCAACCAAAGATTTCTGTGCATGTGTTTGTTCATTGATTAAATAACTTGAGTGTTCTTCACAAGGTGAGTGGATAAGCAAATTAGGGCATTTGCCTACAGTAGGACACTAATCAGTAAGTACAAAGATGTGCTGGCCCCCACTTCAGTGTGGAGGAGTTTCAAAAGCATGCCGATGTACAGAGAATTGCATATGGTGCACTCTCTTGACACCCTAGGACAGATAAGACTTGAGTGGAAGGAACGGATAAAAGGTTGTTGGGTCATGAGTTAGGGAAGAGACCAGCTACAGTGAGGATGGAGAGCTTTTAAAGTAATAGAATCAGTATTGATCGTGACATTAGTTACACACTGTGTGCATGTATCAGCACTCATTGAACTATATACTTATGTGAATGGGGGTTTTTGCAGGTAAATTATATTTTAATCAAGCTGTTTGTCTACAAAAAAAGAACCATTGCTTCCTGCCTGACTCACCTTACTATATGTTTAAAAAGCAGCACAAATTGACCCATATTCAGTCACTTGGTAGAGATTATGTTTAGCATGTAACTGAGTGACCTCCCATTGTGACCTATATTTATTCCCTGAATACATGCCTCAGAAACAGGCACTGCCAAAAGTATGAAATTACTCCAGTAGTGATCCAGTCATTAAACACAACCCTGTACTTTCATCTGGATAGAAGTATTGCAGTCAAGTGTTACTTAGTAACCTAAATGTGTGGTATGCATGCCTGTGATCCCAGCAATTGAGGCAGAGGCAGGCAGATTTCTGAGTTCCAGGCCAGCCTGATCTACAGAGTGAGTTCCAGGACAGCCAAAGCTACACAGAGAAAAACCCTGTCTCGAAAAAAAAAAAAAAGATTTGGTACATGTCAAGCATTGTGTGAGTTGAGGTCAGCTTGATACACATACTAAGTTCTAGGCAGGGCTACATAGCAAGTAAGACCCTGTGTGTATGTGGGGGGGAGGGTGCCTGTAGTGTTGTTCCTTGGGCACCATCTACTTTGTTTGATTTAGACCAGGTCTCTCTCTCACTGGCCTTGCCAGGTAATGCTAGGCTGCCTGGCCAGCAGGGCCCAAGGGCCTTGCCTATCTCTGCTTCCTACTGGCATTGCTATGTGCTGCCATCATGCCTGGCTTTTTAACATGAGTTCTGGGGCTTGAACCTAGGTTTTCATGCTTGTGGGACAAGCATTTTGCCTAATCATCTCCTCAGTCCTCATTCCCTTTTGAGACAAAAGTCTCACGCTGGCCTTTAGCTCAGGTAGCCAGGGATGACCTTGAACTTTTAGTCTTAGTGCTAGGATTACAAGCATGTGCCACCATGCCTACTTTATGTGGTGCTGGGTGATAGCCTTTTCTCTTCCTTGGTGATAAAGATAAAGGCCTGATTAGACCAGATGAAAAGAAGATAAAGGCAGGATTATTAGGAGGCAGCTCTTATGTGGGTTTATAGATCTCAAAGGTGGTGAAGTCACATATGTAGGCTAAAGCAAGGGGGTTTTGTAGAGCTTAGGCAAGGAGTAATGATGTATCAGCTAGGAGCTGGAGTTGTGTCTATACATGGTCAAAAGCTGAACCCCTGGGTGGGCATTCTTGGATATGTTGCCTGAAACTCAGAGTCAAGGAGTCATGTCAGCCAGGACGGGTAGAGGAGGATTTTGTGTGTGTGTGTGGGGGGGGGGTTCCTAGCTTGTGGGGGGGGGTTAGAGAAAGGAGGGTAGGTGGGGTTTCCTAGCTTGTGTGTATGTGTGTGTGGGGGGGTTAACAGGCATTCCACTGGGCATCTAATCTAGAGTCCCTATATGCTAGGCAAACACTCTACCAACTAAGGCACATTGCCAACCTACATAACCTTTTTTTAAAAGGTGTGTTTGTTCAGGCCTTACTAGTTGGGATTTTGTTAACTGAAAATTTAGGGCATTTGGGGAAACACATGACTCTCTGTTTTACTTAAGTTGAAAAAGGATGTCTCCAGCTAAATCTATAGTGCAAACTCTTAAGGGATGAACTCCAAGACTTGGACATATTTAAGTAGTCTTCAAAATGTATGTTTTATGATAGCAACCTGTGTGATAAAAGTACAAACTCATGCTACATATTCTTTTTATAAAGGTGGTACCTAAATCAAAAAGCTCAGGATGTGGATATAAAAACAGTGAGAAAAGATACCTTGAGCAAATGTCAACGAAAGTACTGTACCTAAAGTAGTGAGTGTAAAATAGTTCATATTTGCAAGACATAATCTGAAAGAGAAAAGTTACAAACGTTTATGGACAAAACTTTGAGGTTTCAAAAGAGAGAGCTGATAAAATGTAGCATAGCTCACAGTCCCAGGGTCTCGTGACAGTGAGTAAACAGGCAGTGTGTGGTTTCAGTACAAAATAGGCACTTTCAAAAGAGGAGACACACTCTTCAGATCTTACACAACTCAGCTAGCAAGTGTTGATTTCCAGTCAACTCACAAGGAAGATTTCAAATAGCAATGCACTACTGCTAGCCGGGCGTGGTGGCGCACGCCTTTAATCCCAGCACTCGGGAGGCAGAGGCAGGTGGATTTCTGAGTTCGAGGCCAGCCTGGTCTACAAAGCGAGTTCCAGGACAACCAGGGCTACACAGAGAAACCCTGTCTCGAAAGAGAAAAAGAAAAAAAGGAATGCGTACTGCTTCCATCCCATCAAAATGCTGTATAGCTATGTATGAAAGCTCCCCCACTGTAAAAAGATTCAGAAGCCAGTGGGTTGCTTTTAATGTCCCTGCTCATTATATTTAGGAACCGCAGCAGTTGGACACACAGACAAGATTGGACGTTTGAAGGACCTCTGTGAGCAGTACAGCATTTGGCTTCATGTGGAAGGGTAAGTCGGCAGTAAGTAGGCCAGTTCCATGTTGGTCCTTATGGAGAGTGAGCATCAGGCCAACCCTGAGTGACATTTATCATTGACAGTTTGGATTGCAGATGACAAAATCACCCAAACTGGCTAGAGCAAAAGATTTTATTCCTCTCCACTTCCTTCCCTAATCCTGGTCACTTGGCTTGAGTTCCTGCATTTTGACTTGTGGAGAGACATTTCTTATTATGGTAAAAAGTAGCTGCAGAAATCCTAGCCCTCTTCATGTTCCATGAGCTCCTCTGCTAGCTGAGGTCATTTGGTCACTTCTGAAGTGAGTGAGTTCACCTGCGCTCATGGTTTGATAAAGGTTGTAGGGTGGTTAGACAGAAGGCTCCTGGAGTGTCTTTAGAAGAGGAGCAGGTTCAGGGCAGCCAGATGCCCATGTCACTAAATCATCCATGAGAAGGGTCCTTTTATCTTCTATAAAAAGGAAGAGTAGCCATGAAAGACACACAATAGTGCGGGCATTGTCTTAAGTAAGCAGAGACAGCCCCTAAAGCATGTTTTTCTTAAAAGTGCATTTTGAAGCTTTCCATAACTCCCATCTTTGGCTTTGATAAATGCTAATTAAACAAAAGGCATAGGTGAAGATGTTAGTGTATCACCTTAATGACAGCAGTTTTCCTTTTTGTTTTTTTTGTAGAGTGCCTGCTTAGGGAACAAATAACATTTAAGTAATTGGTTCTCACACTGGTGCTTTTTCTTCCAGTGTGAATCTGGCAACATTGGCTCTAGGTTATGTCTCCTCATCTGTGCTGGTATGTTGTTGGTTTATTGAATATTGGTGGTGGTAAGAAGGAACTTAGTCTGTTCAGTTCATTCGGGTTTTCCATAGTTCTTAAGACTAGAGGAGGGACTGTGTTTCATGTTGTCTTGTTACCTAATGAACAAAAGCTCTCTTTTTGGTAGGCTGCAACCAAGTGCGATAGCATGACACTGACTCCTGGCCTATGGCTAGGTTTGCCAGCTGTTCCTGCAGTGACACTCTACAAACATGACGATCCTGCCTTGGTGAGCTGACTGTCACTAGGGAATGAATGATATTCATAATTGCCTTCAAGAATAGAACTTAGAGAAATAAAGGAATTTTTTTTTTCCTAATTGTACTTCTGTTGCCTTTCTTAAATTACTTTTTTGGGGGCAAATGTATAAAATAATGGGTTTCAGTATGGCATTTTCATGCATGTATATTGTACCCTGGTCATACTCTCCAGTACTACTTCTTTTTAAAGTGGGCAAAGTGGCACATACCAGTAATCCCAGTACTCAGAGGCTAAGGCAATAGAATCTCAAGTTTAAGGCTATGTTGGGCATAGTGAGACCCTGTCTCAAAAATAAAAGCAAGCAAACAAAAAGTTAGTGGAGCTGATGCTCCATTGGTAGAGAGTGCTTGTCTAGCATGCTTGAAGCCCTGAACTCCATCCTCAGCACCACACAAAATGGGTGTGGTTGACAGTGCCTGATGACCTAGCACTTACGGGATGTAGCCAGGTGCAGCCAGATCAGGAGTTCCCAGGATACATTTGGCGGTGGGTGAGTGGGTGGGGAAATACTCGGACTACAGCACACATGTGGAGGTCTTTGTGAAACTCTCTTCCTCACCTTTCCCTGGGTTCCAGTGGTCAAACGCACAAGTTCCTTTCCACGCTGAGCTGTCTCATGCCCAGGATGCCATACTTTAAATCTTCCTACTTATGCCCGCCCCATACTTCCCTGTGTATATGAAAGGGTTTTTTTGTGTGGCATTTTATGACTGATTTTTTTTTTCTTTTGCTTGATTACTTAATGGTCATTTGAGAGTTTTTAGGGTCTTATAAAGTTTTTGTTAATAGATAATAATAAACATCTTTTTACATATCAAATTTACGAATCAAATTATTTTCGGAGATTAGGTTCCCAAAAGTAGAATTACCATTTAAGACACCGACCCACATTTTCAGTACAGGTTGTAACATAACATCTTAATGGTTTAAACCATAAATTATTTTCATAGATCTGATAGCGATAGGTTCATGCAAAGTAAATGCTCAGTGATTACTGTTTAAATAGTTGATATCTTGCTTAGTTGATAATGTCCAACAGTTTTAAAGATGCTCATAGCAACCTGTCAAGGTGCTGCCTCCTAAATGGCTAAGTGTGTGGCTCTAGAACTTAGTCCATCTGCAGTTTCACCTGGAGTAGCTCTATCTTTCCTCACTTGTGAATCCTCCATGAACACAGCTAGCTCATTTAGGTACTAGTTTTAAAAGGCCAATGGATAATGTAAGCCAGTTATCCAGCATAGCATCTGACACGTTCTATGTGTAGTAGAATAGCTAGCCAGTGCTGACATTCCAGCAGCCCTGAGAGCACTTGTCTTGTCTCTTTTAGACACTAGTTGCTGGTCTTACATCAAATAAACCTGCAGACAAACTCCGAGCCCTGCCACTCTGGTTGTCTCTACAGTACTTGGGACTCGATGGCATTGTGGAGAGAATAAAGCATGCTTGTCAGCTGGTGAGTAGAAACATTAAAGCATTGCAGACTCTTCCACACAAGCAAAGACATGAGTGTCTTTTACTTTTGATATCCTCTGTCCAGAATGAGAAAAGTCATAAGGTGACGGTCAGGAAAAGAGATGTTCCATAATATTGCCCTTGACTGACTGGCCTCCAGGGAAAGGGAATAGAGAAAATGAGAATTCAATGGAGAGGCCTGTCATGGTGACCCACGCCTTTCTTTAATCCCAGCACTTGGGAAGACAGAGATAGAAAGATCTCTGAGATTGAGGCCAGCCTGTTTACATGGTAAGTTCCAGGACAGCCAGGACTACATAGAGAGAGACACTGTCTCAAAACAAAAAACCAAACCAAACCAACAAAAAAATAAAAGGGGGGTGGTTGTGGGTAAGGGGGGGAGGAAAATTCAGTGTGAGTGGCATGGGTTTTTTATATATGTGTGTGTATTTGAAAATCCCACTCCATTGCGTACCCACCCAACTTGGTCTGTTTGTTTTGTTGTTATTTGTTGTATCAATCCCGTGAGTGCTGCAATATAGTCTTAGGTGCGTAGCCATCACAGAAACATGTTAGGCCTCCCAGAGGCCACACCTTCAAGAAAGGACGCTCCCCCTCTCTGAGCAGCCGTCAGTTACCAGCAGCTCTGCCTCTGCTAAAGTACATGGGTGTTTTTTTCTTAAGACTTAGGTGTATAAATGTTTGACTTGCATGTATGCCTGTGTACCGTGTGCATGCCCAGTGCCCTAAGACCAAAAGAGGGCAGGGGGTCCCCTAGAACGGGAATTACAGATGGTTGTGAGCATAATTTGCATGCTAGGAATTGAACCTGGGTCCTCTGGGAGTGTAGCCAGTGTTCTTAACTGCTGAGCCATCTCTCCAGCTCCCAGGTATGGGCATTTTTTAATAAAGTAGCTTGGATTTCCTATTTTTACGTTTCTGGGGCAAATCATTCTTTGTATTTGAGATATCCTAATTATTAAAACCATAAATTGTATTGTAAGTTAATGTTTTCTAGTTGGCTGCTATAACAAAATACTTTGGACCAGGGTAATTTGTGAGTAACAAAAACCATGTTGCTTACATTTGTAGATGTTCTAACCTAAGGACAGGATATCAGTAGAGTCAATGTCTGGTGGAGGCCTTAATGGTACCAGCTATGTATTCTTACCTGGGGATAGGAGAAGCAGCCCTCCACTCTCTTTATAAGAATGGTCACAAATCCCTTTTAGTGAGCCCTTTAGTTACGTCTAGAGGCTGAGCCTGTTAATACCATTGTTTGGGTATTAGGTCTCAGCATGGGTTTGTGGACAGGTACAGATATTGAGAACCTTGACCTTTTTAAAGAGCAAAAACTAAAAAAAATCAGGCTAGGTGTAGTAGATCAGGCCTGTTTTCTAACCACTTGAGAAGCAGACAGAAGCAGGAAGACAAAGCGTACAAGTCCAGCTTTAACAACAGAAAAGAGAGATTGGGTTTGAGTATGATCGTGCGTGACTGTAATCCCAGCTTTTATGGGTTAGGGGCAGAAAAATCAGGAAGGAGTTCAAGGCCAGGATCACTACATAGTGAATTTGAGAGGCCATCCTGGGCTACATGAGAAACTATCTTGGAAAAACAAGAGTCATATTCGCGTAGTTTGAGCATTGATCCTTATGTTAGTTTAAAAGCATGATGTCATCTTTTGACACCTTCGTTTTATCACCTGTGATATTGGATAATAATTAGGGTTATTATAAAGACCTACTGAGTTTATGTTAAACTATTAAGTAGTGCCTGGTCATATAAATTACTCATGTATCTGTAAATCTTTGTTTTAAATATACTCTTGGGCTTCAGTTGTAGGCCAGAAGGTGTAAGACCCTGGGTTCAGTCTTAGTATCCCAAACAAATACTCTACTCTTTCTCTCCCCAGCCAGGATATTGACACTCTAATGTCATTTTTATATTTAAGAAAACTTAGTATTTAATCCCTTTCTATATTACAAATTAATTTTAAGGTATATGTTTATAAAGAGAATATTTGTTTAAAAGTGTTGTCATTAGCCGGGTGTAGTGGCACACGCCTTTAATCCCAGCACTCGGGAGGCAGAGGCAGAGGCAGAGGCAGGTGGATTTCTGAGTTCGAGGCCAGCCTGGTCTACAAAGTGAGTTCCAGGACAGCCAGGGCTACACAGAGAAACCCTGTCTTGAAAAAACAAAACAAACAAACAAAAAAGTGTTATCATTATGCTGTTAGCTCATATCATGATTCCGTTTTTAGGAGATAAAAACTGATTTACCATAGCAACCTAGTCAAATTAGGTGAAGGTTTAAGCACTCATGGGAGAGGTTTAGTACCCCTTGGTTTTAGGAGTGCAAGAAAATAACAATAAGATCAACTACCAAACCCTTCAGGTTACCACAGCTCTGGAATCTGCCTAAAACTCAAACTTGTAGCTAGTCTCCAGTGCTCAAGACAGTTTGAATGACAGCCTATTGTTCATTCATCGTGCCAGGCCACGTGGGCCATTAACAGCTGTGGATATCTGCATGTTCATGCTGTACATACATTCCTAGTAAAGAAGAGCTGCCGCTTGTGCCTCTCTCTTCTCCTCATCTCCTCTTTCTACATGTGTGGCAGTGCTTAGAATCTACTCAGGGACAAACACCATCAAGCACTTTGTGTTGTTTCATATGATGCTCACAGTTCACAGATAGAACACATTTCAAGTGGGGTTCCTTGAGGAGCTTTACAACATCCAAAACTCAGTGGATATCTGCCCTGAATATCATTTCCTCTCCTCCCTAAGTTGGTGACTATAATAAGTCTCACAGCAGTGATGAGGATGTTGGATTGACACTGTATAGTAATAAATGGTGTCCATCCTCATGATTTGGTATGCCTTGTGCCTTTACATGTGAAAGATGAAAACTATTTGCAGATGTTAAGTTGTCAAAATTAGGACTCACACTTAGTAATCACCAAGTTGCAGATGCTTTGCCTGGGGTACTTATTTGCATAGTGCAAAAATCCTCGTGAAATTTGCTAATATATTATGTCAGTCTAGCAAGGTGCTGTATAATTTTTTGTTGTTATTTTCAGAGTCAACGGTTGCAAGAAAGTTTGAAGAAAGTGGACCACATCAAAATCTTGGTATAGTATATAATTTTCTCTACTTTTGAAATAAGTTTTTTTAGCTTCAGTAAGAAAATCGTCTTCCTCAGTGGTTTCTCTTGAGTTGTGACAGTTCCAGTAAACAACAGTCTTTAGGAGGGATCACACATGAATTTATATACTTATACAGTTAGCCTGAAATGAAGAAATATGAACTAAACAATGTTTAAGTTTTAAGTTCCTATAATTCTGTTTAAAATCTAGAATTATACAAAAATCTTATGTAAACTCCTGACTGCACCATCCCAAGGCCACCCATCCTTGGGGATGATTGTCTCAGAACACTCTGGGATACTTTCTGAAACCTGTTCAACGTAGGATGAGAAGGAAAAGGCAGATACCCCAAGTCTTGTCTTCTGGGATCTTTCTAAACTGATCTCAGTTTTTGCTCCCTCAGGTGATAAGTGACAAGAAGATAGGGGCTTAATAGGACTAACAACTAAAAGTATCAGTCCAGGAGGGCAGCGTCTCACATTAGAATTTCAGGAAATATATAGGTCATGTGTTTTCTATAAATGTGCTCACTGCGTGTTTCTTTGGCACTTTTGCAGAGGAAGGTGAAGCAGGCATTTTGCTACTTTGCGGATTCTCTTTCCTTCCACCCTTTCAGCCCCCTAACAATAGATAGGAGAGAAAAAAGTATAGAGGGGAAAGGAAAGAGCTCCCTGAATAAAGACAGAGGTCAGAAAGGGGGCAACTCATCAGTAGACTACTTCCTCCTGCTCTCTAGGGTGTTGAGTTCCTTGGGGCAAGTTTGATCTTCACAGGCAGGGTACCTAATTTCTTCTTTTTTCCTTGCTCACAACTACATAACAGACTGCTACCAACAGCAGCCAACCAACACCACCTCCCTTCCTCCTACCTATTGGGGCCTTAGCATTTATATACCCTCTGAAAAGTCCTCAAAATCCAAATGTCACACAAAGCAGACACTTATCTGCAGCTGGCAAAGTCATGCTCCTTGCTAGAGCATGAGGCAAATCATAATCAGCTTATGTGGACAATCTGAAGCAGCTTGATATCCTACACCTGGGATTAAATAAAAATATATTCTTTTAATATTGCTGTGTTCTTCAAAGAAACTAAAATTTCCAAA
Source organism: Mus pahari (assembly GCF_900095145.1). NCBI lineage: Eukaryota > Metazoa > Chordata > Mammalia > Rodentia > Muridae > Mus > Mus pahari. Next base: position 9,851,512 of record NC_034601.1, on the reverse strand, counting down.
TTATCACTACATTTTCTACTGTTTTAAGCCATTAATTATGCTAGGTGTAGTGAGAAGTTATAAACAAAGACATTATCGATGTCTTTAATGTCTTCTCATTGTTTCTCTGTATAACAACTACTTAACAAACAGCTACCAGCAGCAACCAACCAACAATCTATAACACTCCCTTTCCTTCCCCAACTATCAGGGTTCTAGCATTTATATACCCTCTAAAAAAATCCCCAGAATCCCAAATGTCACACAGTACCAGAAACTTATCTGCAGCTGGCAAATTCACACCCCTACTAGAGCACAAGGCAAATCATAGGCAGCTTCTATGAATGGTCTTTAGTGGTCCCCATATTCCACACCTAAAATTAAAACAAAAACACATTCTTACATTTCTGTGTTTTTCAAAGGAACCAAAAATTCCAGAATTGTCACTACAGCAGAGTTTAAAGTTTGTCCTTGAGTTTATTTGATGTTCAGATTAATGTAATCATTTTTGTTTAGAATATGGATAGGTTATTGGATAGGAGTCAGGGTTGGGAAGCCAGATACTCTGGAGGTATTACATTCTGAAGCCAGTCAGCTGGCCCCATTCAATTAAGAAGAAACTTGAAAGAGAAGAGTGGGTCATTGGAAGAACAGAGGGGAGGATTATGAGTCAGAAGGTTTTTTTTTTTTCTCTTAGCAGTGCCACTGGGTGGCCCTGTGACACTGAGTCACTTTTATAAGATTTATTTATTTTTATGTGTATGAATGTTTTGGCTGCATGTATATCTCTGTACCACATGTGTAGAGGTTGGAAGAAGGCATTGGATCCCCTGGACCTGAAGTTACAGACAGTTGTGAGCCACCATATGGGTTCTAGAAATTGAACTCTTGACCTCTGAAAGAACAGCCAGTGCTCTTAACCGCTAAGCCATCTCTTTCACCCCCTGAATTGTTTTCTCAACCTCTTGTTCTGTCATCTTAGCTATCAAAAGAAAATAGATTGGTTGGAGAAGAGTTCAAAGTAGACTAAAATGAACTTGTTGGGAATTGAGGCAGTAGAGTCCAACCAAGTCTTTGTCCCTTGCTGAGCCCACTTGGGCTCTCTTTATGTCCTCTCTTAACCCTGAGTTCTTTTGAAGTATCTGTATAAGGCTACACAGAGCCCTTCCTCTAGGTCTTTTCAATGGCCACTTCCTTCAGTGGAGGATTTATGATTGTAAACAACACAAGACATAGTAGCATGCCAGTCATCAACTATCACAGTGATTTGTGGGTTGCTTATAATTATCAGTTATTCTTCTTTCAGTGGCACCTCTATCTTGGCATGTGTTGTAGGCAGGACAGAATCGTATGTAGAAGGTTTTGTTGCTGGGTTAGTGTCCCAGTTCCTCCACTGGAAGCCTTTCATGGCTATAGAAGATAGCCAGTACAGGCTCCGTATGCCCACCCGACCCCATCCCCCATCCATTACTAGGAGTCTTCACTAGGATCACCCTTGTAAATTCCTGGTAGGTCCCATTGCCTTAGTTTCTACCTTACCCCCAAAATGCTCCCAATTCTAGTCATCTCTCCCAGTATTCTCTCCCTCCACCACCATCACCTACCTGATTCCTCCTATTCTCATCCCCATCTGTCCCCAGTCCTATAGGCATAATGTTTTTGTGCAGTGTGTAAAATTATCTTTGTATTATTCAAATGCTGATTTCTCTGCCCCCATATCTGGTTGGAGATCTGGACATGGTTCATTCTAAGTAACTCCTGTCTGAATATTGTGTCAACAGTGTTTCCCATTTATTCTCTGACTTCTCAGTACAAGCTAATCAGCCAGTGGCTTGGCAGGAGAGAGAGAGGGCTGGACTTCCACCAGCCAATGGAGGAGGAGGAAAAAAGGAAGAGGAGAAGGTCAGCTGTGGGGAGAGGAGACCTCGGAGGAACCCCTGGACTAGAGAGAGGCAGGTCCATATTAAAAACGCAAGTGTCGTGGGGATTCTGGTTAGGGTTGGCCAGAGCAGCTTAGAGGATTAGAGTAGGTAATAAAAGAAAAGATGATCACCTTTTAAAAATGCTTTGGCATATGATACACACTCAGTAATAATCTACCCATATTCCTATACAGTCCACCTGCAAAATCTATTCTATTTCCCCTTCCCAGGGACTTCCATGTCCCCCACCCCTTGAGACTTGTTACTTAGCCTCTCTGGGACTGTGGATTATAGCATGATTATTCTTTACAAATAATATCTACTTATAATTGAGTACACAATAGTTGTATTTCTGGGTCTAGGTTACCTCAAGATTTTTTTACTAGTTTTGTCCATTTGCCTGCAAATTTCATGTTATTAATAGCTAAGTAATACTCCATTGTGTAAATGTACCACAATTTCTTTATCCATTCTTCAGTTCAAGAATGTTTCTAGTTGTGTGTATCTGCATGGGCAGAAAACACTTTGGACTGGGTTCATACTGAAGAGCTAAACATCCTAAAATCGGATAGGCTGCAAGGAAAATGAATGCCCTGTCAGTTTGCGCTGATCAGAGCATGATTTTTATTAATCGGACAAGGAAGGATTCTAAGCCCTCCCTGAGTCCCCTGGAGAAACTCTCTCTGTCTCTCTGTGTCTCTCTGCCACGCGGCCCGATCATGAGCGGAGATGTGATCCAGTAGGCGGGTTCGAGCGAGTGGGTGGTGACAACGTTAGTGGTTGGTCCGAGCGACAGTGGGCGGCGACAGTGGGCAGTGATGACAGTAGGGCGGTCTGACGACACTGCATTCTGGGAGATCTGAAGAGGTCTTCTTAATAGCAATCCTGTGAGTCTGTAAGGGGCGCAATATAATGTTTAGAGGGAGAGTGGTTAGTGGAGGTGAGAGACCCCAACATCTAGTTTCTGTCTATAACAAATATTATACTAGGATAGAGCATCCTTAGGTATATGCCCAGGTATAGCTGGATCTTGAGATAGATAGATTTCCAGTTTTCTGAAAAACTGCTATATTGATTTCCAAAGTGGCTGTACAAGTTTGCACTTCTACCAACAATTGAGACGTATTCCCCTTGCTCCATATCCAGCATGAGTGGTCACTTGTGTTTTTTATCTTAACCTTTCCAACAGTTATAGCATGGAGTCTTACAGTTGAATTGAGGCAGTCCCCTGATGGCTAAGGCTGTTGATTTCAAGGAAGACAGTAGAGTTCATGGAAACATGACAGTAGAGTTGAGAAGAAGACTAGAGCAGCACAGAGGGAGGAGGCAGGGTTACTGGGAGAGTTGTACAGAGACAGATTGAAGAGAGGACACGCTAGACACAGGTAAAGAAAGAACAAGAAGAGGAGCCGGAAGATTAAAAAAGATTGCTAGAGTCAGTTTGAGGCCAAGGAGAACAATTCAGAGGCCAAAAGAAAAGCCAGATTGAATAAATCAGCTGGGAGAGGAGTTTGAGCCAGAACAGCCAAGTTGAACCAGCCAGCTAGAGTTCAGAAAGAACACGAAAGGATGAGGTTATTCAGCAGCAAGTCTTAGAGGCTGAAATCATTCTAGGCCTAGGTTAGCAGACAGAGGCAGTAAACTTTGGAGATAACAACTACATTAAAGAAATAAAAGTTACTTATATGTGTTGGATGTTAGCCCGCTGTCAGATGTGAAGTTATCAAAATCTTTTCCCACTCTGTAGGCTGCTATTTGTTCCTTTGCCTTACAGAAGCTTTTCAGTTTCATGAAGTCCCATTCATTAATTGTTGAGCTTAGTGCCTGTGCTGTTGGTGTTCTGTTGAGGAAGTTTTCTCCTGCACCACTGTGTTCAAGGCTGTTCCTACTTTCTCTCCTATCAGGTACAGTGTATCTGGTTTTATGTTGAGGTCCTTAGTCCACTTGGTCTTGAGTTTTGTGCAGGGCGATAGATAAGGATTTATTTGCATTCTTCAACATGTAGACATCCAGTTAGACACAATTTGTTGAAGATGCTTTCTTTTTTCCATTGTATATTTCTGGTTTCTTTATTTAAAAACCAGGTGTCCCTAGGTGTGTGGATTTACATCTGGGTCTTCCATTCAATTCCATTAAGCAATGTGTCTTTTATGCCAATACCATGCAGTTTTTATTACTATTGCTTTGTAGGACAGCTTGAAATCAGGGATGGTGATGCCTCTGGAAGGTTTTTATTGTACAGAATTGTTTATCTATCTTGAATTTTTTAGTTTGTTTTTCCATTTGAATATTGTTCTTTAAAGGTTGGTAAAGTATTGTGCTGGAATTTTGATGAGGATTTCATTGAATGTGTAGATTGCTTCTGGTTGTAGGGCCATTTTCACTGTAAATCCTACTGATCTATGAACATGGGAGATCTTTTCACTTTATTATCATCTTCAGATTCTTTCTTCAAAGAAAGAAGTTAATGTCATGCATGTATTTCACTTGCTTGGCTTAGAGTTACCCCAAGATACTTTATATTACTAATGGCTACTGTGAGGAGTGCTGTTTCCCTGATTTCTTCCTCAGCTCATTTTTCTTTGGATATAGAAGGGCTATTGAATTTTTTGTTTTTTAGTTAATGTTGCATCTAGCCACTTCAGTGAAGGTGTTTATCAGCTGTACATGTTTCCTGGTAAAATTTTTGGGGTCACTTATATATCACATTGATTAGTATCCCCTTGATCTCCCTCAATTGTCTTATTGCACTTCTAGAGCTTCAAGTTCTATACTGAATAGATATGAAGAGAGAAGGCAGCCTTGTATTGTTCTTGATTTTAGTGGTGTAGGACCCCCCTCGTGAGGAACTCCCTTGGGTCCTCAGGTCACAGGAGTGGAGTGTCCCGCAGAAACACGACAGAGAAGCCATCTTGTTGTAAACACACGAGGTACTTTAATGGCAGAGCTCTGGGTGGACTCGTATCTCACGCAGGAGACAGAGAAGTCGACAACCAGGCCCAAAAGCTTGGGGTCTTTATAGGGTAAGGGTCTGAGGGTGGGGAGAATTGGCGCGGTTACATGCGATTGGTTTATTCAAACATAGCAAGTCAGCAGAATAAAGGGCTGGGGAGTCAGAGACCTGGGACTTATCAGAGTGACCATGCATCTGAGTAATTTACGACTCCAGGCACTTTAAGCTTCCTTTTCCTGCTTCTCTCTCTCTCTTGTCTCTGTGGTTAATTGATTCTGGTTTCAAGGCAGCCCAGGCTGTCTTTAAGTTTACATTAAAGAACCTTAAATTCTCAGCCTCAGGCTTCTAAGCTCACAACAAAACAACTCATAAGTTACATGAATCCTAGGCCCTAAATTTCATTTCTTTTCATTTTAACTGAGGGCTTTTAAAGGAAAGACCATGGGGGGGGGGGGAGTTCACAAAGAAAGTTGAGTTTAGAGCTTTTCTCCAGTGGAGCTGTCCTGGGTAACATATGGCTCATTTATGGCATAGGGGTCATAAGCTATCTTTTGGTAAACATTTCTGGTCTCAAACATGGGAAGATGGGTGCCTGGCTGGGGCAACTGAGATAATTGCCTAGCTAGCTGTCAGGCTGAGGAACAGAAGACCCTCAGCTGCCCTAAGAGAACAAAGGCTCTTTACTAGCCACATTCCTAATGATCTGGGGAACAGGTTTTGGGGAAGTGTTAAAGTTGGAGCTCCACAGTGGAATTGCTCAAGTTTCTTTACATTTAATTTGATGGTGACTATAGGCTTGCTGTAAATTGCCTTTCTTGTGTTTATTATGTCTCTTGTATTTCCTGATCTCTCCAAGACATTTATCATGAAGGGGTATTGGATTTTGTTAAAGACTTTTTTCAGCATCTCATGAGATGATAAGGTTTTTTTCTTTCAATTTGTTTTTGTGGTGGATTACGTTGACTGATTTTCATATATTGAACCATCCCTACATCTCTGGGATGAAGCCTACTTGATCTTTTTGTTGTGTTCTTGGATTCAGTTTTTGAGCATTTTATTGAGTACTTTTGCATCAATGTTCATGAAGGAAATTGGTCTATAATTCTCTTTTTCTGATGAATGTTTGTGTAGTTTGGATATCAGGGTCACTGTAGCCCCATAAAATGAGTCCTGTAGTGTTTCTTCTGTTTCTATTTTGAATAATTTAAGGAGTATGGGTATTAGCTCCTCTTTGAAAGTCTAGTAAAGTGCTGCCCTGTCTGGCCCTAGGCTCTTTTTGGTTGAAAGACTTTTAATGACTATTTCTATTTCCTTAGGGGTTGGTTGTAGGTCTATTTAAATTGTTTATCTGATCTTGATTTAACTTTGATAAGTGCTTTCTATCAAGAAAATTGTCCACTTTTAGATTTTCCAATTTGGGGGAATACAGTTTTTTTAAATATGACCTAATCATTCTTTGACTTTTTTGTTATTTTCGTTTCTGATTTTGTTAATTTGGATATTCTATCTTTTAGTTGATTTAGATAAGGGTTTGTCTAGTTGATTTTTCTCTCAAAGAACTAATTCTTGGTTTCTTTGATTTTTTTTTGTTTGTTTGTTTCTATTTTATTGCTATCAGCCCTAAGTTGGTTATGTCTTATTGTCTGTTCCTCTTGGGTTTGTTTGCTTCTTTTTGCATGTACACTTCTCTTCTTTTGGTTTTGCTGGTGTGAGATTATTTCCTGCTTTGTGACTTGCAGTTAACCTCCTTGTATTGGTTTTTTCCTTCTCGTATCTTCTGTAGGGCTGGATTTGACTTTGTCATGGAATATCTTGTTTTCTTTATGTGTGGTGATTGAAAGTTTTGGTGGGGATTAGTCTGAGCTGGCTCCTATGCTCTCTTAGAGTCCGCAAGACATGTCCAGGCCCTTCTGTTATGTGACTTTTTAGTTCCTCCATGCTTGTGGAACTTACCCGTTCTTCTTAAACAATAAGTCCTTATTTCCTTAAAGGCATTAATAATTTTGTTTATATGAAAGTTAGAGGGGCTGGCAAGATAGCTCAGTGGGTGTCTGCTTTTCTAAAGGTCCTGAGTTCAAATCCCACCAACCATATGGTGGCTCACAACCACCTGTAATGAGATCTGTCACCCTCTTCTGGTCTGAAGTCAGCTACAATGTACTTATGTATGATAATAAATAAAATTTTGGGGCCGGAGCAAGGCTGCCAGTATGAGCATTGCTCATATTGAGCAAGTGAAGTTGACCGGAGCGAGCAGAGGCCCTAAAAATTCATTTCCCAACAACCACATGAAGGCTCACAACCATCTGTACAGCTACAGTATACTCATATACATAAAATAAATCTTTTATACAAAAGTAAGTTAGAGATGACAGATATGAAAGCATTACAAGTACCAGCTCAACAAATAATTAGCAAATTTAAATGTAACTCTTGCCTAATCAGAATCTCATCCAGTTATCTCCTTAAAGTATTAGTAGAGCCAGGCCTGGTGGTATACACCTTTAATCTCAGCAGTTGGGAAACAGAAGCAGGAAGATTACTCTTAAGTTCAAGACCAGCCTGGTTTACATACTGAGTTACAGACCAGCTACACAGTAAAACCTTATCTCTCAAAACAACCTAAAAAAAGTTAGAAAAATTGATGGGCCAGCTGCTTCCTGTGTGTGCATAGAAACTTCCTTGTTGTGGTTTTACTAATGAGTTTATCAGCCACAGCATAATTTAATTACATAGGATTCAAAACTTCGGTGATAGATTACAACTGTTAAATACTGAAAGAAAGCATCCCCAGAGCTGCTCCCAACAAAAAGGCCTGCCTCAGGTTGTTGCTTGGTTGTATGGTGAGCCTGGTGGTTAGCTGAATGTGGAGAGGGAAGTGCATGATGCCAGAGTAAGGCAGTGTACTCTGCATTGTCATCATTGTCACCTATTAGAAGATCCATGGAGCCACTCGTCTGACAATACACTGGTACTTTTTAGGCTGCCAGTATGAGCATTGCTCATATTGTTCTGTTATAAAAGATAATGAAAGATTTTTTTTTTAAGTCCCTGAGTAGAAAAAGTTTTTGATTTAGGCTGAAGAAATGACTGTAGTTAGGAACAGTTGCTGTTCTTGCAGAAGACCCAGGTTTGGTTCTCAGCACCTATATAATGGCTCACACTAGTCTGTAACTCCATTTCCAGGGTATCTAGTATCCTTTTTCGGCCTCTGCGGGTACCAGGCATACCTTGGTTGACTCATACACTTATTTTTTTTTAAGTTGCTTGTTTATACATGACGTCATAGGGTCTGTTGGGTCAAGAGAGGGAGGGGCCAGCATTTTCATTGGTCACCTCAGGCCAGTTAAAGCCTTTGAGCTTTTAAATGTTTGTGTACAAACAACATTTCTGCCTATTTTCTCTCCAAAGATACTGCTTATCCTGCTGATGTTTAGCCCTATCTTCAGTGTTGTAACAGCACATTTCTCTTTCTGCAGGTGGAAGATGAGCTCAGTTCTCCAGTAGTGGTGTTCAGATTTTTCCAGGAATTATCAGCCTCGGGTAAATGATTAAAAAAACTTTGTGCCAGGTGTGGTGGCATAGGCCTTAATCCCAGCACTAGGGAGGCAGAAGCAGGCTGTGAGCTGGGAGACTAGTCTGATCTACAGAGTGAGTTCCAGTATAGCCAGGGCTACACAGAGAAACCCTGTCTCAAAAAACAAAACTGTTGGGGGCGGGGGAAGGGTGGGATGTGTGTGTGTGTGTGTGTGTTCATGGCTTTAAATTTAATATCATAAAATTAAATTCTATATGTTTTTATTGATAAAATCTCCACTCATAGAAAAGTATAACAGTTTCCACAAGCTTGCCAAGTGCCTGTGACTAAATCAGAGACTCAGAAATCCTACCACATAGCCTGGGCTGAGCCAGCTAAAGGACAGTGCTTAGAAAGACGAGTTGTTAACTTACAACATTTGCTTTGTTCTCAGAATTCCTTTAAGGACAGTGACTTTTTTAAAAAACTGTAAATTAGGAATTGTATTTCTAGGCATGTTTTTAGGAGTCACATGAGGAAGAAAAGGTGTGGAAATCAAACGTCTGATTCCCCTGCTAGCTTTCAGCCCCTAAGATGCTTCTCAAGTACTGTGATATAGGAGGATAGATCCAAGAGTTCGCCTGTCTGTCTCTGTCTCTCTCTGTCTCCCCTTCTTCCTCGCACTCTCCTTCCCTCCCCTACTTTCTTGTTCGGGCTGGCCTGGAACTTGCTTTATAAATTAGATTGATTAGCCTGAAACTCACAATGAATTAACCTGCCTGTGCCTCTTAAATGCTGGGTTTAAGAATCTGTTTTAGCCTGGTGAAGTGACCTACTCTTACAAACTCAGTACTGGAGAGCCAGAGGCACAGAATTTCCGAGTTTGAGATCAAGTTAGAACTAGAGAACAGCCAAGGCTACACAGAGAAACCCTGAAAAAAAAACCTCTGTTTCTAAAGAATGGACTATGCTGGGAATGTCGCAATTTTTAGCATTCAGATGGCACTAGGTTTTAATCCTCAATACCGCAGGGGAAAAAAGACAAAAGTGACCAGCCTGCCACCAGCCCAGTCCAAGGCACATTAACTTTCATCTAGGTGACACTGTCAGTGCACACAGTCCCTTCCAAGAAACTCTGCATAGAAATGAGTGGACATTGCAAGTCACATCAGCCTGCTTGTAGCCATCAGCATCTAGGGCCCCGCACCATACCCACAAGGCTCTGCCTGTCGGATCCCTGCATCTTCCAGTCATTGTGGCTTAGCCACTCTGGCCCTTTTCCTTGTTCCTAGAAATACTACTCTCTCCTTAAATGTGGTTGTGGCACGCATCTCTTCATTCATTTTCTTTCTCTTTGTTCTTTGTTTGAGACAGGATCTCGTTCTGTAGGCCAGGCTGGCTCTAGCTTGTAGCAGTCCTCCTGCTTCAGACTCCTCCCTACTGCTTTTGTTACTGTTCCCACGAAGTGCTCACCTTCCTTTCTGCATGGGCTCCATTACCTTCTGTCAGAGCCCTACCACTTTTCAATGGCTTTAGCTTGATACATAGTGGGTTTTATTTTCTTTATGGTATGTTTACATTTCTTTGGTTTCCTTTTGAAATTCCTTGAAAGGGAACTTTTCTTTTTTTAAGATATAATCTTCCCCTGGGACCCAGGCTGGCTTTGACCTCATAACAACTCTTTGACCTTAGCTTTACTAAAGGCTGAGTGAGATTTTATAGATGTGCACCACCAGGCCGGGGGTGAAAGCTTTTTTTTTTTTTTTTTTTTTTCCTTCGAGACAGGGTTTCTCTGTTGTAGCCCTGGCTGTCCTGGAACTCACTTTGTAGACCAGGCTGGCCTCNAACTCAGAAATCCGCCTGCCTCTGCCTCCTGAGTGCTGGGATTAAAGGCATGCGCCACCACGCCTGGCACAATTTTTTTAAAAAAAGAACATTAAGAACCCTATGGGCATTGGTGGTGCATGCCTTTAAACTCAGCACTTGGGAGGCCGAGGCGGGCAGATCTCTTGAGTTCAAGGCCGGCATGATCTATAGAGAAAATACCCTAACCGCTAAGGCTACGCAGGAGAAACACTGTCTTAAAGAACAACAACAAAAATCCTATTATAGAAATGCATTGACAAGTTACTTAGTTCATCAGAAAAGTATTGGACATCAATGTGTCAGACATTTTGATTTCATTATTATATGATGCTGTTGATGGATTGAGTTGTTATGTTTATTGTAGCTTTGTTTCTGGGAGTGAATCCCTTCTGTGTTTGGCCTCAGATCCAGCATTTAAAGCTGTTCCTGTATCCAACACAGCACCTGCAGCAGTTGGCCGGGAAAGACACTCCTGTGATGCACTGAACCGCTGGGTAAAGATGGCTGCTGTCTACTTTTTCTTCTTTACATCTGGAACAGTGTCACCTGGCCTCACACCTGCTATAACATGGTTGTGTGTGGTTGGTTAGTCATTTCCACAGGAAGGAACTTCATACAGAGACACCAGGCTTGTTCTGTTCTGACTCATATCACCACATCAGACACTGTTACCTCTGGCAAGCCACTCACTTTGCTTCTGTCACCATTTCCTAACTGCTATGAAAGACAATAAAATAGCATGTAAAGCCTGGCCCACACACAGTACCTCTGTTTTGGGCAACAAGAGAGTTGCTAAATCTGGGTGTATTGGTGCACACCTTTAATCCCAGCATTTGGGAGGCAGAGGGGGGTGGATCTCCAGGAGTCTGCCAACCTAGTCTATATAGTCCCAGAACCCCCAAAGCTATGTAGTAAGACATAGTTTCAAAAACAAAATGAGTGCATCAAAAGGAACAGGTGTTCCCTGAGCACCTGTGGCAGCCAGTTAGAGTAGAATAGCATTCTACTCTAGTAGCTTCTTGGACACTGAAGTATAGTACCTCTAGATTTTATTTTAGACTTCCTAAGTGTTCTCAATAGGGTAAAGATGTTCACAGCAGTGTCATTTCCTAGGCTCTAATGAATAAGATGTAATATATCCATGCAGAGCCATTCAAAGCAGCTGTTATAAACCTACAACCAAATGTTTAAAACAGATGGAAAATGATCACAAATAGATGGGAAAAAAATACTTAATGGGTCTGAGTATATAGCGCTGTGATAAAGTGCTTGCAGTGTAAGCATGAATACCTGAGTTCAGATCTCTATTGTTCATGTTTTTAAAAAAATAGTCGGGTACAGCAGCATACCTACAATCCAGCACTAGGAACGCAGAGGTAGGCTCAGGGAGCTCACTGATCCGACAGAATAAGCAAACTGATAAGCTCAAGTTCAATGAGAGGCCGTGTCTCAGAAAGTGAGGAAAAAGCCAATATTGATCTCTGGTCTCCACATAACCATGCACACACACAAATATGTGCCTTCACACATACATACAAAGAAAAAGAGGAGGTTCCTAAGGTGTATAGAATGCCATGTTTTGTTAGAAACACAGAGAAAAGACCCTGGGAAATAAACTGCATGTCAACAGTCAAATGTTAGGAGGATATGGGTCATTTTTCTTTCATATTTTTGACTTAACTGTATTGCATGTTTTTTTAAAGTGAATTTGTATTTAGAATAATGTAAAATGAACTGTTAAGTGGAAAAGGTAGGAAGAAGGGTAGGGGTGGGAGTAGCTGAGGGGCAAAGTCCCTTGGGTTCTGTTCCCAGCACGAGAAACAAAAAAATTGCTATTAAGTATTGAAAGATACCCTGAAGAATAAGGGGAACTAGCTTCAGAAGCCATTTTAGTTTGGGATGAGGGTGGGTGGTAAAGATATTTAAGTCCCTGTTGCAGAAGTGTTCTCTGTCCTTTTCCCTGCAGCTAGGAGAACAGTTGAAACAGTTGGTGCCTCAGTGTGGCCTCACTGTCATAGACCTGGAGGTAGATGGCACATGTGTTCGGTTCAGCCCTCTGATGACAGCAGAAGGTAAGGCAGTTGCAGCTCTGCCCTCAAAGAGTTCCATCATACCTGCTGATGACCAGCAGTCAGCAGAGTGCGTCTACCACAATAATTCTGCTCTCCTGGAGTTTGCAGCATCTCTCTTTGAAAGAGCTTTTCTTTTTTGGTTTTTAAAGAGAAGATTTCTCTATTTAATAGTCCTGGCTGTCCTGAAACTCTATAGACCAGGTTGTCCCCAAATTCAGAGATCAGTCCTAGGACTAAAGGCGTGTGCAACCACTTCTGGCTGAAGAAGCTTTTCTTTAAGGCTAAATTTAAGTTCCAGCGTGACTTCTCACTAGTAGAGTGAGACATCTTGAACCATTGGGTTCCTGTGTTTTGGTATCACGTGATTCCAGGCTTTCTATTCTGGTTACTTCTCATGTCCAGGTGCACATCTGAATAACCTGTGGAGCTTTAAAACCTTTCAGCACTAGAGACTGTGGCAACATACACAGACCTGCACAGAGTCAAGCCAAACAGGGTCCCCAGCACTGACAGTAGACGTAGACATAGGTGACCCCGCCCCCAACAAAGAACCTGTCTGTAATTAGATACTTGCTGGCAAAGAGAAGTCAAGAAGTCAGCCCCGTGCATCCATACTTCACCAACGCACCACAAACTCAGTGGTATTTTGTGAATTTCTGTTCCTTTGTTTTGGCTCTCCCTCCCCTCCACATCTTATTGGTCTTTTGTTGGTTTTGATTCTGGGTTTATTTTTGGGTGGAGGAGGTGTTGTGTTTTGGGGCCTTATTTTTTTTGGGGGGGGGGTCTCTTGTTTTGTCTTGTCTTGTTTTGAAAGAGAGACCATAAAGTTGTGTGGGTAGGGAGGTGAGAGGACCTGGGAGGAATTGGAAAAGAGGAAAACATGATAAAAAATTTTTCAATAAAAAAAGAGCCCTTTCTCCCAAAACCAAACCACCCAGTTGGCTCCAGACCTTTAACACTGTGTGTCTGGAATGCAGCCCAGGCACACATTCTTGTTTTTCCCTAATTGTATTTTTAGTAGTAGATATTTAATATTACATATTTAAGGTATATAATATGGTTTAATATATATAATGAAAGATAGGGATCTTTCATAGGGATGGGGCAGTCCCCTGCTATGCCACCCTCCAGGATTATCCTTGTGGTCAACAGGATATCCTTGTGAAGTTCTTCGATGTTACACTTTTTAAGAGTTCCCTTGAAGAGCCGGGCGTGGTGGTGCACGCCTTTAACCCCAGCACTCGGGAGGCAGAGGCAGGCGGATTTCTGAGTTCGAGGCCAGCCTGGTCTACAAAGTGAGTTCCAGGACAGCCAGGGCTACACAGAGAAACCCTGTCTCAACCCCCCCCAAAAAAAAAAAAGTTCCCTTGATGATTCTAATAGAGTAGGGCCACTGTTTTAGACATTTCAGAAAACTGCAGTTAAAATCTATGAAGTTAAAACAGAACATGAGTGAGTTGCACCCTCTCAGTTACTAATAAAACAACTAGACAGGAAAAATAAGCTCTTTGTTCTGTTGCACGGTGAGTGACCATAGTTTAACAGTGATGCACTAAAAAGTGACTAGAAGACAGTGGCTTGTGTTCTCCACAAAGGAATGGTAAACATTTGAAGAGGAAGATAGGCTTTTCCCAGATCTGATCATTTAATAGTACATACATGTATCAAGGGAGCCATGGCACCCTGTAATATGTAGTTTTGTATCCCTCTCTTCTTTGACGACAGATCTCACGTTGTGCCTTTCACAGGCCTGAAACACTCTGTAAGCCATGTTGGCTTTGAACTCTAAAGAGATCCGCCTGCCTCTGCCTCCTAAGTGCTGGGATTAAAGGCATATGTAACCACTGCCCGGCCACCACACCTTTCTTATATGTTTATATGTCAGTTTTAAAAAGCTGAGATTGGGGAGATAGTAAAAAAATTGGTTGTGCTTTTTGAGTGTGTATGTGCTTTTTATGATAAGACTTAAAACAAGGGGGCTGGAGAGACAGCTCAGTGGTTAAGAGCACTGACTGCTGCTCTTCCAGAGATCCTGAGTTCAATTCCCAGCAACCACATGGTGGCTCACAACCATCTGTACAGCTACAGTGTACAAATATACATAAAAAATAAATAATTTTTTTTAAAAAAAGACTTAAAACAATTTAAGAAAATTTTTGGTGGTTTTTTTATGAGATGTCCCATTTTTGCAAAGATATTTTCTCAAGCTCATTAAAATAAGAAAATTTGCCCTGCAAAAAGAAAGACCATTTTGTAGCTTGCTGATGACCTCAACCCTAGCCCTGAAGACAGTGCTGGGGGCTGCCAGATGAGCCCAGAGGAAGGCTGGTAAACTGTTAAGGCTCCTGTACCTCCAAACCCCTGAGGTCTCTAAAGCTGGCTTGTTATGATTCCATGTGTCTCAGTGGCACTGGTACGGTGTCCCTGCCCCTTCCTGATAGAAACCTGCCAGAACATCCCCTTCTATTAACATTTGCATATAAATCAAGAACCTGCCCTCTTGTTTTAGCCTATGACAGGATATGTGTAACCCGAGCCATGCCTTTGTGAGAAAATGGCTTTTGGGTAGAGAGCTCCATTGTGCATTAAATCTACAGAGCACCTGTTTTCTGTAGAGCAGTGGCTAGGTTAAATTGTTAGTTTATTTGCTCATTATTTCTATGTATGTTGATTGTGTGAGATGGCATGTGCCTGTGGAAGCCAGAGGACTTATGGGTAGTAGTTCTCTCTACTACTGACCATGTGGTTGTTGGGGATCAAGCTTAGGTTGCCAGATTTGGTGGCAAGCATCTTTACCACTGAGCCCTGTTGGCCCAATCTTTAAAAATGTATGTGTGTGGTATATGTTTCTGTGTGTGTGCAAGTTGAAGCCAGAGGCTGACATTGGATGTGCTTCATCTCGTGTCTACCTTATACTTTTAGGACAGGGTTTCTTGCTTAATACTGGAGCTCACTGAGCTGGCAGTGAGGTCAGGAATCCTCTAGTCTCCACTTGCCCAGTGCTGTGATTACAGGTGTATACCATGACACCGATTCTATGTAATGGTCCATGGAGATCCACTCCAGACTCAGGTTGACATGCTTGTACAGCAAGCACTTCAGCAAGGGAGCCATCGTCTCAGCCCTAAGTGTGTTAGTTTGCATCACCTGATTCTTCCGTAGCTACATGGAATAACTTTTGTTTCAACAGTTTTAAGTCAGGCATAATAAATAGCTCATATTTGCTGGGTGTGGTGGCGCACGCCTTTAATCCCAGCACTCGGGAAGCAAAGGCAGGTGGATTTCTGAGTTGGAGGCCAGCCTGGTCTACAAAGTGAGTTCCAGGACAGCCAGGGCTACACAGAGAAACCCTGTCTCAAAAAAATAAAAAAAGCTCATATTCATGATTTCAGCACTTTGGAAGTTGAAGCAGGAGGATTGCTATGAGTTAGAGGCTGGCCTCAACTACAGAGTGAATCCCTGACTCAAAAAAAATAAATCAACCAAACAAAAACCTTTTCAGTTCATACTGAGCTCTTGACCTTTGACCTTGTTAGTAGTAAATGAGAGTCACCAAGTCATCCTTTAATCATTTCTCAAACTTTCTGTGGGTGTTCTCAGTGTTAGGGACTCGAGGAGAGGATATAGATCAACTCATCACCTGCATCCAGAGCAAACTGCCAGTCCTGACCTGTACACTACAGCTACGGGAAGAGTTCAAGCAGGAGGTAGAGGGGACAGCAGGGCTCCTATATGTCGATGACCCCAACTGGCCTGGAATCGGGGTTGTCAGGTAATGATTTGGCTTGCTGCGTGATGTGAAAGACTGCTTTGTCAAGCACAAGTGGGTTCTGTTATTACCTGCATATCCAGGTGAAATTCGAGTATATTTGCTAAGATCTCATGAGATGTTCCAAGGCCTACGGTAGACAGTTTGGTCCAGCATTGACTTCGTCAGGGTTCACTGTGTGCTCATTCACAAGTGCCTGGGGCGGACAAATGGTAGGCAAACGATACTATATGGGATATGCAGGGCTTTATAAATGAGTAAATGGGAGAGAGCTATATTAGCCTCACTGTCTTCTGGAGACCCACCTTTCTCTCCTCTCATGTTTCCTTTTTCTTTGAAAATTGCTTTCCTGGGCCATAGACTGAGGCTTACAACATTATTGAAAGATGGGGTTGTTTTAATCATAACACATGGCCATTGGTTCCTCTTCACACTTGTAACTGTACATCTGTGTTCATCATACCCGACCCACAATCTTGTTCTGAAGAAATACACACTCTTAGATTTGTTACTGCTGTCTGATGTTTTTAGGTATGAGCATGCTAATGATGATGACACCAGTTTGAAATCTGATCCAGAGGGGGAAAAAATACACACCGGACTTCTGAAAAAGTTAAATGAACTGGAATCTGACCTCACATTTAAAATAGGTAAGAACTGCTTTTCTAAGTTACTGTGAACTTTAAGAAGACCATGTCTAACTGGCTTAAGGAAACTGCTTTGCATCACCACAGAGGTGAGAAATTCTGGTTTTAGGACCAGCCAGAGATGAAATGTCTCAGAGTAATGTCGCCCTCCCTCTACAGCTCTCCAGCCTTCCCTTCCTATATCAGAGTAATCTTCCTCTTCCTAGGAAGCAAGCCCCTTTGACAGTAAGGGCCTGGTCTGGGCCTCTGTCTGGTCTTAGGAGCCAGCCTTGCGTGTTTCTTCCCTCAGGCCCTGAGTACAAAAGCATGAAGAGCTGCATTTACATTGGCATGGCAAGTGACGATGTGGACGTTTCTGAGCTAGTGGGGACCATTGCAGTCACAGCCCGGGAAATTGAGGAGAACTCAAGGGTCTGTAAGACTAATCAGAGTTTCATGTCTTTCCTGAATTTTGCAATGGGACATGTGGGACTGCCTGTTTATTTATTTCTTTCCCAAATGTTGGTCCTATGCTAAGACCTGTGATCTAGGGCTTATGCCAGGCATCAGGAATGCCAGGAGGCCTTTTCACAGTTGCTGCCCCCAGTGACCTCACCAGACAATGTGGGGAAAGAGCCTACAGTGTGAGCAAGTACTGTGGCTCAGGATAGCTGAGCTTTTGGGAACTTGCTCACCTCTTCAGTATCCTGAGGCGAGACTTCCTAACTAAAAGGAGCTGGTCTTAAGGACAAACAGCACAAGTGTTGGATAGCAAGGAAGACGAGCCTTCAAGGCTAGAGGACCGGCTCCAACCAAGGCCTGTCTGAGAGCAGACACACGCACGAACGTGCTGCAGTTCACTTTGGGGTAGGGAAGGGATGAGGAGTTTTGAAAAGGCCAAGGAGCTGGCTGCGTTTTGCCAGATTAGTTAGACTTTGGGCTTTTCCCAGGCTTGGCTATTCTGACTTCGTCTCAGCATTAAACTGTGCTAGTTACATTATGAATATAAGTAGTTATTTCTCTGGTTTGGCAAATTAGGCTGGATAACAAGTTATATCTGCTTTGATCTGCATGAGCTTTCATCATTTTCTGTTTAATTTTCTATTTTAACTTTTGCTCATGTACTTTAGTGCAGAATTCTAACATATTGACAGACCTCTGGGAAAATGTCACCGATGCTGTTGACTGTGTAAATAGTTGTAGGCCCTGGGCAAGAAGCTTAGACAAACTGTATCTGTCTTGGTTTTATAGCTCCTAGAGAACATGACAGAAGTTGTTCGGAAGGGAATTCAGGAGGCCCAGGTTCAGCTACAGAAGGCAAATGAAGAGCGGCTTCTGGAAGAGGTAGATTCCTGTTGAGTTCCTCCAGGCTGGCATCCCGGGGAAGAGGCTCAGCAGGCTTCCTGAACGAGGGCTCCATGGGCGCTCCTGAATGAGGGTTCTATTTTGCAGGGAGTGTTGCGGCAAATCCCTGTAGTAGGATCCGTGCTGAATTGGTTTTCTCCAGTCCAGGCTTCACAAAAGGGAAGAAGTTTTAACTTAACAGCAGGTAGGACGTCTCACTGCTCTATGCCTAGATCTGTTATTTCAGATTTTGACCAGATGCCTTTAGCGCCTAGTACCTTCATTGTACATCCCTGGACTCTGCCATGAATCTGAAATATCATCTTCCCCAGCCCCTGCTGAAACAGTGAGAAAACATGTAGACACTTGATCCCATGTGCATTGCTCTTCCTTGGAACAAGGACATGGATGTCCAGTTGGCCAGGTCTGGGAGCAACACACTGTAGACACTGGCATAAAGACTGTTGGTTCTGCCAGACGCCTTTAATCCCAGCACTCGGGAGGCAGAGGCAGGTGGATTTCTGAGTTCCAGGCCAGCCTGGTCTACAGAGT
>NC_034601.1:9818643-9832888 GCF_900095145.1 Mus pahari | reverse complement strand
AATGTTGGTTCCCTACAGCCCTGCTGAGTATTCTGTGCAGGACAGGGCTCCTTCTGAAAGGGGAACCTAACAATTATAACACACAGCACTGGATTTTTTTTTTTTTTTTTTTAAACAGTGACGGTATTACCAACCTTCTGGGAGATAAAAGGTGTGATGCCTTTCCTATTCTACAAAAAAAAAAAAAAATAAATGCTCCCAAAATTTGATGTTCCTTCCTTTGGTCCTTTTCCAGAAAATAGTGGCTGGATTCTCACAGTAGCCAAAGATATCGTTAGATTTTCCTAGTATGGTGGCACAAGAATATAATCCTGGCATTTAGGAGGCCAATCAGGGTTATGTGAGACTTTGTCTCAAAACACCATGAACAAGTAATGCTTTATCTGTCAGATGTCAGCCATTAACAGGAATATGTGCTTTTTGATGCTAAAGTGCTTTCCAGCTGAAGATGGGTCTCGGCACACTGCACACGCTGACTGAGCACCCCAGGACTGGAGGCTGGGGAGAGATGTGAGCAGCTGCTGGGTTTACTCTAGTCAAAGTCAGTGGGGAGCCAAATGGCTATAGACCTGGTTAGGACACAAAGCCAATTGAGGGCAAGTGACATCTCAGGATGCTTATGCCAGGAGCTTCTGCCCACTCCTTTGTTTTTCTTACAGGCAGTCTGGAGTCCACAGAATACACCTATGTCCACAAAGTACAAGGTACTGGAGTGACACCACCTCCCACACCCTTAGGCACTCGAAGCAAACAGAGGCTTCCAGGTGGGTTAAACATCTCCACATTTCACCATCATTAATAGAAGAAAACCAGTTCTATTCCACTTAGGGAATGAGCTCTGCATGCTGTTGAGATTCCTCACTTGTTCCTTTATGTGCCTTTGTTTTCATTAATCCAGAATTCGATTCCCTCCACTGAAACATGCACCCATGACATATTCCATAGAAATGCCTCCATGGTACTCCAAAAGCAAGCATTGATTTAATCGAAGTTTTCACTCCCATTAGGGTCACCATAGAATCACTGACCTGGAGAGCATTTAGTGTCACAGTCTTCTTTAGTTCCCACCTCACCTCTGAGATGCTTCTAAGCCACAATTCCAGCATTTCTGCAAAAATCGATGACCATGCAGGACCACAGAACCTTTGCATGTACCACCAGTTTCAGGATAGTCTGTCTCGTGTCTCTAGGTCAGAAGCCTTTTAAAAGGTCCCTGAGAGGCTCGGATGCTGTGAGTGAGACCAGCTCAGTCAGCCACATTGAAGACCTGGAAAAGGTGGAGCAGCTGTCCAGTGGGCTAGAGCATGACAACCTAGAGGCCCACAGCCTGGAGCAGCCTCCCAGGGCTGCTGACCTCACGGCCAGACAGACTGAGACCCTGCAGAACAAGGCCCAGCATCAGGAAGATGACCATTCACAGGTAGAGGAGCTAGAGCGCTTAAGATAAAGCTCAGTAGTACTGGGCTGGAGGCTGTTCTAACTGTCATTTCAGGGAAGGTGAAGTTCTCTTGAAGATGTGAACTATGCCACATGTTAATATGATAAAAACTTCTCTTGTTTGTGCTGAACTGGGGGTTTTGCACAGACACATGTCAGAAAAGCGGGCTTTCCAGGGGGCAATTAATTATTTTATCTGTAAGTAGGACAAATGACAATTGACTATTTTGGCCTGTCCAACATAGGCATACCCTTTCTTCCTGTACCACACATTTTGTACTGAGAGAACCGTGGACTTCAAGCACCTGCCACTTGAAACACTGCTCTCATGTCTCTGAATCTAATCGTGATGAAGCTGTATACAGTGACTCTCCAGGTTCTCTTCCATCGGTCTTAGCTCTGTAGGTCAGCCAAGTTGTGGGAGATGCCTGCCTCACTGGTTGGCATCAGGGAATGGGTTTCACTGGGACCCTGAGTAAGAGCATCAGGAGCTCCTCTGCTTCTGTGCCCACTGCTGCTTTCCCTGGAGCCTGAGTAAGGACTGTCCACATGAGCTGTGGCACTGGGACCATCCCTTGCTGCACCTTTTCTCCCTTACACATCCTTTGTAAACAAATGTAAGGACTCACCTGTTAATAGTAACTAACTCTAAGATCTCTTCCTGACCATATTTAAGTATATTTTTAAACACTGGTAATGCTTTTAAGTTGGTGCCCAGTGTGCACTGTGCTTGTGTCTATTTGGGACAGAAAGCCACCATGACGAGTTCAATGTCGTCTGCTGTGCAGCACGGTAAGGCTGAAGCAAACACGCCTTTGGCCTGCTTCTCATGGTGTGGTTGTAGCTTCTCTTCTACTTGAAGCTCACCCTGGGCCCAGCTCAGGAAAGAGCCAGAGAAGTCGCCTCTTCCAGGCTAACAAGCCAGAGCTTGCTGCCTCATTCCTGTCCATTTCTATTTCCCCCAAGTACTGTATCACTTGTGGTACCCTAAGCTGCCCCACCCCGTGCCTTTCTAGTCCCTAAAAGTCAAACAGTGGAAGATGCTAAGATGGTGTTCCTGCAGCCTGCAGTGTTAGAGCCTTAGTTACACCACATGAAGCCTATAATTACAGAGTTCACCGGGGTGATTGCTGAAAGCTGCCCCTTGTCAACATGCAGTCTTTTTCCCTTTTTGGGGTGTAAATGATTAAATACAGTCTTCCCTGTTTATTTGGTGCAATGAAGTATGGTAGGTGACATGGGGGAAGGGGTAAATTATTACCTTTAACAAGATTGATTTTTAAATGTTTTTGTACATTTGGAATTGTTACCTTGGTTTTGCTGCAACAGAACTTACCTTGAGACTCTATCTGATGTTGGCTTAAATAAAGGCTCTTGAAATTGCTACCTTTGAACTCCGTATAAATCTTAACTTTCCATCAGATAACAGAAAAGGGTTTGGGGGGGGATAGGGGATGGTTGGTTGGTTGGTTGGTTGGTTGGTTTGTTTCAAGACAAGGTTTCTCTGAACAGCCCAGGCTGTCCTGGAACTCACTTTGTAGATCCTGGAATCTGCACTGTAGACCAGGCTGGCCTCAAACTCTCAAGAGATTTGCCTGCCTCGGCCTCCCAAGTGCTAGGGTCAAAGATGTGCCCCACCACACCAGGCAACATAATAGTTTCTAAACAGTAACTTCCATACCCTAACTATCTTAGCAGCAGCACATGTGAAAGCTGCCTCCATGGTGTTCAGACGGATTTGGTCTCCCGGGAGCTTGTCAGAGGTAAAAGCTCCACTGTTTCTTTCTGAACCTGGCATCTTTCCTAGAACAGAGCAGTTCTGACAGGAAGATTCTAAAAGTAACTTTTGAATAAGGAGTTTTCCTGACCAATTTGTCTCTGATGTCCCTGCCAATGAAGCCAGTGGTCTTGCTCTCTCCCTCACTGCTGAGGAAATGTGTACTTTTTGGTGACGCAAAAAGTCATCTAAACAAATTGCCTTTGCCAAAATAAGATTTTATTTTGAAAGACAGTAAGGAAGGAAGAAGTAAAAGTGTGCAGGTGTAGATTCCAAACCAGCAACCATCTTTATCAGGCGAAGATGAATTCTTCAGAAAACTCTGATCTGATGTTAGCTCCCTGGAGAGGAGATCTTTTCCCATAAGCCATCTTTATTTTTTTTGTAGAGGAGAGCTTTATTTCCAGGAAACAGTATATTCTCTGGAGATGGGAATTTTTTTAAAAACATCAAGGTAGATCTAATATGTTCAACAAAGTGGGGGGGCTCGGCCAGGGGAGAAGTGGAAAGGTTCTGAAAAGACAAGATGGTGGATGTGAGAGGGGCCAGGCTGCACCTCTCATACAACATCAGAGTAGCTTTGTACACATTCACTGGGCTAGTTTCAGTGTGGTGCCTCAGTATATCTGGGGAAACACACACTACATTGCTTACTGCTTCACCTGTATAAACAGCTGCTAGGACGTTACTAATCCCCCACTGCCATAAAGGAAACAGAGACTGCCAGTGGCAACAGATAGTCACTCACCCATTGAGGAGAAGCAGCTTTAGCTGGTCTAACCCTTTTTTCTTACAGATGGGAACCAAGGTGCAGAGACTTAAGGTTTAGCCTCTGCACCTGTAAACTCTCACCTCTAGGATGTGCTTGTCATCTTGCTGCAACCAGAAATCCACATGTGGGAATGGCGTCCAGGAACACGGGCCTATTCGAAGTTGTTCTGTCTTTGCATCATAAATGCTAATCATCTAAAAGAACCATTTCCATGACAAGCTGTAAGGATACTGCCCTACCACTGCTGTAGTCTAGTTCCAAGGTTGTCTGTCCCCTTAGCTGATAAGCTGCGCACATTGACCTCCCGTAACAACAAGGCTGCCACCACCAGACGCTGTGTGCTGCTGTGTTTACTTTTGATGACAAGCCTACAAGAAGACCACATGCTGCCCTTTCAAGGGGAAGCTGATGGTGAGAAAAGACTCAGGTCACATGTCCAGGGAGCAGCAGCAGTGCCTCAAAGCCAGGTAGGTCTGACTAAAGCCTGTATTCCTCATGGCTACACAGAATACCACAGCTCCTTATTACTACCCCAAGCAAGTAGTCATCATGTCACATAAAGCAGTTCACAGTGCCCAAGTAAAACAGCTCATACCTGCCATCCAACTGAGGAGGCTGAGGCTGAACCAGAGGAAGGTCACTTTGGGTTCCAGGACAGCCTGGATGACAGTGAGGCCTTGTCTCACAAAAGGAATAAAAGAAAGGTCTGGGTCTTTTGCTTTTGTTGCTGTTTGTCTGTCTTGTTTTTGAGACAGGGACTGACTGTGGTAGACCAGGCTGGCCTTTAAACTTTGGGATCTTCCTGCCTTACAAGTGTGCACCACCATACCTCACCTGGTTTTATGTTTTGCAGTAAGTCTCATATAGCTTGGGCTGGTCTTGACTCCTGCATGTGGGATGCATGTGCACCATCACAACCAGCTCTGTAGAAGCTGATTGGCCATTCCTTGAATTCCCAAATCATGCCAGTGGTAATTTTCAGTTTTGAGAAGGGTACTCAATATTCTAATTATTAACTAAGTAACAAAAAGAATCCTAAAGTAAGTTTCAGGTTACCCTGGGCTACTGTGTGACCCTCTGTCTCAAAAAAAGGAAATAAAAACAAAACTACCAAGCTGGTCATGGTAGTTGATAATCCCATCACTTGGTGGAGGTTGATGCAGGAGACTTGCCACAGTTCCAAGACACCCTAGGCTACATAGCAAAGCCATAACAAATGCAAAGTTTTTAAAGACAAAATTAGGACTCCTGAAAATTATTAAGAGACTGGCAAAACAAATGTCTGTGTGAACATTTTACTGAGATTGTTAGCACTGCACAGACAAGCAGACTTTGGAGCTTGCTGGGGCATGGGTTGCTGGCACATACTTGAGACCAGGCATCTGTGCCCTGTGTCTTCAGTTGCTTTTGAGACAGAGACAGGACCTCCCACTTAAGCTGAAACTACATATTCAGTAAGACTGGCTGGTTAGAAACCTCAATCATCAGCCTGTCTGTCTCTCCCCAGTACTAGGACTGGAAGCATGCACAGCACACCCAGCTTCTCATGTCAGTGCTACGGATCATGCTTAAATAGCATAACATGTTTACATGTCACACAGGATCATATTTTGCTTAACATCCCAGGCTGGCCTCTACCTCACAGCAATCCACCGGTCTATCTCCTGAGTGTTTAGATTAAAACTGTGTGCCAGGCTCATTCTGTACATTTTAAATTCTTCTAGCTTCTACCAATTCTTCAGATGGGATGAATATTTAATTAAAAAGCATCCTAGAGACCAAGACACGGTTGTACACTTGTGTAATCCCAGCCCTGGGAAATGTTGAAGCTGTTCCATAACAAGCTCTTTTCTAAAAATAAAAGGGCCTAGGCTAAAAGTGCTCCATGACAGAGCACTTACCCAGCATGTGTGAGTAGCGTCTTGAATCCATCCTTAGCACTACTAAAAACAAGGAAAAATATAGTGCCCTAAGGAAGTTAAACTTTTAAACTGACTAAGTGACTCACCGAACTACTACTCCTTTGTCACTTCCGTCCCTGCCATCCTCTCTATGGGAAGAGGCCCAGGCTGGCTATTACTGTCTCTTCTATCTTCCAAGGAGAGAACTAGTGTCTGGCACTTAGAACCTCTTAACTTTTTTTTTTCTTTTTGGTTTTTCCAGACAGGGTTTCTCTGTGTAGCCCTGGCTGTCCTGGAACTCACTCTGTAGACCAGGCTGGTCACGAACTCAGAAATCTGCCTGCCTCTGCCTCCCAAGTGTTTGGATTAAAGTTGTGTGCCACCACTGCCCGGCGAACCTCTTAACTCTTGAAGAAGTGGGCTGGGTAAGGAGGTGGCCATAGCTTTTCTCAGGTCTAAAACTTGAGGATCTTGGGGTTCCCTCTTTATCCCACAAAAATAGGCTCCCACTCACTGGGCCTCCTGCTAAAGCTCTCGCAGCACGCAGTTGCTCCTCTGGGCCACGATCTTGAAAGGAAGCTCTGTAAATCTCTGCAGTTTTAATGTTGACAGCTGCAAGGGACAAGGGAGTGACTCTAAATCAACAAAGGTCTAAACCAGACGTCACATTTCTAGCACGACACATAAGAAGCAGAAACAGAAAAGAACAGGATCTGAAGGAAGTCTGAGGTGCTGACAGCCTCTATCAGCACAGAGGGAAGACCAGCCCCAGACCTGCTCTGGACTCTCGGGACATGTGCTTTCGGAGCTCTGCTGTGACCACAGACACTTGTGAGGCTGCAGAGTTGCAGAGAATAAAAGAAGAAGTGCCTGTGTGCTCACCACCCAGCTAGCTAATCGAGGGTACACCAGAAGCCCTTTGCAGTTTGCTAGCCTCAGAACTGAAGAGACGAGGACCCTGGGCTTCCTTACTCCATTCCCATAATATATAGAGATCCAAATACCTCACACACCTTCCCTATGAGCACTGGCTAGGGAAACAAAAGCCAGACGGCCCACCCCACCCCACCCCGCCCCTGTGTGACAGTAAGCTGCAGCAGTGGGTGTGGGGTGTGCATAACCTGTGCTGTACACTGGCATTAACAGCCTTACAGCTAAAAGGTTAACCAAGTTTGGCCCCGTGCCCAGGGTTTCCAAACCTACCAACAGACCTTTAACCTAACACAGTCTGCTATACCCACATGCAAACCATATAACGCTACTTACCGATGCCATAAATGATTGGAAAGTGATTTTCATTTTCTTCCCGGTCATTTAACTCTAAGAAACAAAGGGAAGTAGAAGTGCTGAGCAGTTGTTCTTCATAGAGAAGCTCAGTCAGTGCAGAGCCCCAGGGGGCCGCTGGCCAGCCCTACCCACCCAGGAACACAGAGAAACCAGACAGCAGTGCCTCTGCAGAAACAGCATGAACATCCAGTTCAGGTGGGTAGGAACTGGTGGCAAGAAGTCTGCCTAGTGATAAGGAGTAGTGGGCACAAGGCATCCAGTAGGTGACAGTGTCTTCTGAGTGTCTCCACAATTCCTATCCTGATGGTAGCTATTGTAAGAAGGGTATAGACAGGGCTGGAGAGATGGCTCAGAGGTTAGGAGCACTGACTGCTCTTCCAGAGGTCCTGAGTTCAATTCCCAGCAACCACATGGTGGCTCGCAACCATCTGTAATGGGATCTGAATACATCAACGGTGCACTCACATAAAAAAATCTTAAAATAAAAAAAAAATTACAGACAAAACCTTCCTGAGCCCTTATACCCTTTGGGGGAATGTAGCAGAACTTACCTGTTACACATAGTGTCACTAAGTGAATGTCATCATCCTGTTTGTCAAATTCACCTACAATTGATGTCAAAAAAGTGCCCAAGTTAACAGGGATATGTGAGTGTGGTTAGAATATATATCATGAAAATGTACTAGTAGGGTCCTGGGATATAGCTCAACTGACACAATAATTCCTAGCATGCTCAAGGTCCTGGGTTCAACCCCTAGCACTACAGAAACAGGCATGGTGCCACAATTCAATTTCAAGGCCAGTCTGCACTGCATGAGATCCTGTCTCAAAAGGGGCCAGGTGAGAGTAGAGGTTAGGCTGGCAAGAAGGCGAAATATGTAAAGGCTCTTGCAATCTATGTTCCGTATATGGACCCACTCCCCCAAGTTGACCTCACCTCCATGCTCAAGCTATATGGTGCACATGTGACCTAATGCTCACATGCACTTAAGTGAAAAAGAAAAAAGATGGGGCTGGAGACATGGCTCAGTGGTTAAAGCACTTACTGTACTCTGGCAGAAGGCCTGGCTTCAGTTCCCAGCAGCGCCCACAAGGGGGCGTTCTACAAGGAGACTGACTCTTTTTTGAGTCTATTAGAGCAAAAGAATTGTCTTTATGTGTATAAGAGTTTGCTTATGATGTATGTGTCCCATGTGTGTAGTGGCTCCGGAACCACCGGTTCTGGAAGTGGAGTTATAGACAGCTGTGAGCTGCCATGTTAGTGTTGGGAATTGAACCTGGGTCCTCTGGAAGAACAACCAGTGCTCTTAACCACTGAGCCATCAGTCCAGTCCCCAGAGCAAACATTTTGTGAATGTTTTTGAACAAGAGAACAAAAGTGAGTATGTTCTGAATGCCCATCACCCCACTGTAGGTTACCCTTCAGTTTCTGTGCACAGCTAAGCTCATCACAGAAACAACAATACACCAGACACATTATACAGTTTTATATTCTGATTGCTTCTGTTAGACCCAGGTTCCCTTCCCTCCCCCATCCCACCCCACTCCACCCCCGCCCCATGCAATTAAAACTTCCTAATAAGGAATATTTGACACAGGGCCTCACTACATGTAGCCCTGGCTGCCCTGGACTTAGTCCATCAACCAGGCCACGCTGAAACTCAGATCCACCAGCCTCAGCCTCCTAAAGCGCTAGGATTAAAGAGGTGTTGTACCATACCAAGCTTTCACAAGTGTTTTTTGTTGGTCTCACTGTGTAGCTCGGGCTGGTTAGGAATAAACAACCTTCTGCCTCACTCACTTTCCTCCCAAGTGTTGGACTGGAAGCACGGACTCCAGGCCTGGTTCAGTAGGTAACAGCTCCTAGTAGATTTGTAACTCTTCTAAGGACACTGGGGTTCCCTGGTGTCAGGACTATCATATTGCTCATCTGTGGGTCAGAATCTCTGTGCAGATGTTTGGTTTTTTTTACATTTTCTTACCTGTGTGTACTTGTTGTGAAGCATGTAAAAGGTCAGAGGTCAACTTACAGGAGTCAGTTCTTCCTCCCAAAGATCCAACTGTCAGGCTTGGTGGGAAGTACCTTTACCCACTGAGCCATCCTGCCAGCCTCTCTCTGTGCACACTTTAGATGATTTTCTTAGAATGGATTCTAAGAAGGGGAATGAACCTTTAAAAGGCTTGAGCCACAATGCCAGGTTCCTCGAGGGCAAGCTGCTCCGGGGTGTGTGTAGCATTAGTGAATACCTATTACACAACCGATACATAACCGTGTCTTCTCTTCTACTGATCTAATAGAAAAGGCTATCATTGCTGTTTTCATTTTCTGAAGATTACAAAGACCACTCGTGCCAGAAGAGTAAATTCTGTTTCCATACAGCTCAGAGGAGGTACTCCCCAAGAATTCATTAACTCCTGTTATACAGCTCAGAGGGTCTACTCCCAAGGATTCATTAACTCCTGTTTTAAAAGAGCATCTTGGACACATGTTTGTAATTGTAGTGGGAGGATGGACTTACTAAGAAGCTGATGAGTAAGTTTCTGTGACAGCTGCCTGTCATCACTGAAGCCTCCCACAAGATGTACTTCCAGCCTGCCAAGAGAGGTACAGTGATGAGTTAGGACAAGACATGGCTGTGCTGGTTTGAAGGTGATGTTTAGTTAGTGGCTTCCATGAACAGCCACAGCCGGCTTCTGTGTCTTCCCACAACAGATGATGAAATACTTGTGGGCATGATAGAGCGCCATGTGATGTTGCCAAGGCTAGTAACAAGGCTGTCACCCAGGGTCCTCGGTGCAGTGTCACCTGGCCACCCACATGGAATGAATACTCTAGAATTTCTCATTACCTCTACCAAAGAGCATCTGGACTCTGACTACCATGGCTTTGCCACCGCTCCTATCAGGCTGGCCTCGATATCCACAATAACTAAACATTATCTGCAGGTAGACCAGACAGGTATGTTCTGAGAACCCTTGTGGCTAGCCTGAGCCAGAGAAGACATCTTCCTGCTTCTGCCTTCCAATACTGAAATTAAAGGTATGCTATCATACCTTCTCCCCATTTTTTAATTTACTTATTGCACTATAAAGCTGACCAATAGTGTCCCCAAGACCCTAAGTACCTGTGTATGACTGTACTACTTCCTTCAAAGGCTACCAAGAAAATAAGAGCCAAGTGTAATAACAGAGCAAGTGGACCAGTTATGTGAGCAAGTGGGTCACAGGCCAGAACTTAACTAGCTGTGTGGCTTTGGTACATGGCCATGTGTCACAGGGTAAGGATGAAATGCTGAGGGACAGTTAGTCCAGGCTGGTTCTTACCCTGCATCCTTGCTCAAATTGTTGGCCTGCTGAGGTGTGTGGCACTGTCATGCTCAGCTGACCCTGCTGCCCTTCAGTTCTTCCTACACATTTACTCACCTTCCTGCTTTATTTAGAGTATGAACACTGAGCCTACACTGAACAGGAAGTTCTTGGCCCCAAGAACAAGTGGCTCCCACAGAAAGACCTTGAATAGGCCACAACAAATTAATAATTGAAATGCAAAGATTCCAACACTATACAAGTTCAAAGCCAAATTCAGTTTAGAATAGAGCACAGAAGCCTGACGTGTAATCCCATCACTATGGAGGCCAGGGCGAGAGATCCTGAGTTCAAGGCCAAACTACATAGTGAGCCCTGTCCAACAAAAAGTCCAGTGCTGGTTTGTTCCTCCTGTCTAACCATCCATTCATCTGTCTACCCATCCATCCTTCTATCCTTCCACCCACCAACCCACCCACACACCCATCTATCCATTTACCCACTCATTCATCCACCCACCCATCCATCCATCCAGTCAATGTAGACAGCAGCCATGCTCAAGGTGTGCAAGCACAGGGCATCCCCCACAGTGTCCATACAGCAACAGCATGGTGCTTACCTTCCACACTCAGCATGTTCAGAGAAGGATTTTATGGAGTTCATTATCAAGGGGACTTCAGCTTTGGTGTCAGATCCATCACAGTGTGTCAAGCAGGTTGCCCCATTTCCTGGAAAACAAGGGTAAAAGGAGTTATTGTTTATATTCTGGCAAGTGAGACATGTAGTCCACCTCACCTTTAGGACCCTGTAGGAAAGCTGAAAGACTCCATGCTGCCCAGCCAAGCCCTCTGACCAGGGCACCAGGGAGACACCATGCAGACAAGAAAGATTTGGCTTCAAATTTTATTAGAAAACTCATTCTGAGAAAGTCAGTGGTTCCATGTGGTTGGGATGGTTTAACAAATAGTCTCCTTCATCTCTGTCATCATACCTGTGTGTCTCAGGACTACAATGTGACAAGTGGTAGCATCATCAGAACCCAGAATGGAGATGGAGCCTGTTTAAAAAAGAAATAACATGAAATACCCAGTAGCTTTGGGATACAGCCCAATGCACTGCTTCCTAACCTACCATCCTTTGGGGAGGTCACTGCAAGCTCTCTTTGCTGAACATACAGAAGGCCCTGGGGTCCCACTTGTTGAACAGACTGACCTCTGAGAAGTCTGGCTCTTTCCTGTTTAATTGAAACAGAATAAAATAGTGGTGTGAATTAGTGAGGCTTAAAGATCTAGAGAGGTGGAGAGAGCCAGTGTGTACTCAGAAGTGGGAGGCAGGCCGCATGTCTGAGCTGGGCTACACTGGCAACAGAAGGCTGATGCGGAAGGCAGCAGCAACATTCCTCCTGACATGTGACACATGACATGTGACACAGATCCCAGTACCCAGGAGACAGGGGCCAATCCTTCACCAGAGTTCAAGAGTCTGAGACTTAACCTTAATTTTGCTGTCTCTGTCTCTGTCTGTGTCTCTCTCTGTATGTCTGCCTCCCCCTCCCCCTCCCTCTCCACAGTAATTCAGTAGTTCAGGCTGCCCTTACCCCGTCCATTCTATCCCCCTGCCTCATGAGTGCTGTGATTATAGGTGTGCATCACCATTTTACAAGTGTAAGAAAATCTGAGGGCTGGTGAGATAGATGGCTTAATGGGTAAGAGCACCGAAAGCTCTTCCGAAGATCCTGAGTTCAAATCCCAGCAACCACATGATGGCTCACCACCCATGGTGAGATCTGACGCTCTCTTCTGGTGCATCTGAAGACAGCTACAGTGTACAATAAAATCTTTGGGCTGGAGCGAGCAGGAGCGACAAGTGGGCAGGGTTGGCCGGAGCGAGCAGAGATCCTAAAAGTCAATTCCCAACAACCACATGAAGGCTCACAACCATCTGTACAGCTATAGTGTGTATGCATAAATAAACAAATAAATAAATAAATAAATAAATAAATAAATCATACTTTAAAAAGAAAAAAAAAAGAAAATCTGAGCCAGGAGTGGTGGTTCATGCTTATAATCCCAGCACTGGAAATCACAAAACAGCGAGACTGAGGCTGGCTTAAATGCAGAAGTGGCTGGCCATGGTAGGAAACACTGTAATCCCAACACTCAGGAGGCAGAGGCCAGCCTGGGCACATACTTATGTGGGGGGGGGGGGGAGGTGACACACTACTGAAATGAATTCTACTTTCCAACTTGCAATAAGCAAGCCTCATCATGTGTCAGTATCCTACACCTGCTTCAGTCCTGCATTTACCTCTACCATTTCTCATACCTGGTGCAAGTTTGTGTCTAATTACTTAATAAAATCTAAAAAAAAAAACGGATGAACTTAATGATCAGTCTTAACTTAATTAAGCACTGTCTTCCTTTAATGAGTTCCCATGTTTCAGATGCTAGGACGTGAGAACTGAGCTAGGATGTTCTGGGCCCAGAAGTCAGTCTCCAGCAAGGTTAGGGTGGGGCACAGAAAAGGAAAAGAAACTGCCAACTAAACCATAAAACCTCCAAGTGGTGAGGCAGCTTGGTCACTGTACAAGCCAGGGTTAATGTGGCTGTCTCACATTTCATCGCACCCCAGCTCGGGACACATGAGACATGAGTTCCCACTTCCCGATTCCTGTCCTCACCTCCTTTGGGGAGGAGTTAATAAGGCAGATTCTTACCACTCATGTTCACAACTGGCTCGCCACCAGTGAGTAAAGTGAGAACAAGTTACCATTTCAAGACTGACACAAGAAAGCAATGGTGACCAGACATGGCCATGCCACACAACACTGGCTAGCACACTCTCTTCCCACTTGATAAAAGCTGTTTCTAAATGAGGCCTCACTTCAGCACATTTGTGTGCATGAGAAAAAGGGAAAACTGCAGATGTATGGTGGACATGCATGAGTGAGAAGTGTGTATGTGAAGTGTACATGTGTGAGAGGTGTGCATGAGTGGGAAGTGTGCATGCATGAGGTGTGCATGTGAGAAGTGTGCATGAGTGAGAGGTGTGCATAAGTGGGAAGTGTGCATGTGTGAGAGGTGTACATGTATGAGAGGTGTACATGTATGAGAAGTGTACAAGTGCATGAGTGAGAGATGTGCATGAGTAAGAAGTGTACACGTGGGCTGGAGAGATGGCTCAGCGGTTAAGAGCACTGACTGCTTTTCTGAAGGTCCTGAGTTCAAATCCCAGCAACCACATGGTGGCTCACAACCATCCGTAATGAGATCTGGCGCCCTTTTCTGGAGGGTCTGAAGACAGCTACAGTATACTTACATATAATAAAGTAATCTTTAAAAAAAAAAAGTGTACATTATGAGAGGTGTGCATGTGAGAGGTATGCATGAGAGATGTGCATGAGTGAGAAGTGTGCATGTGTGAGAGGTGTGCATGAGTGAGGTATGAATGAGAGAGGTGTGCATGAGTGAGGTGTACATGAGTGAGAGGTATGCATGAGAGGTATGCATGAGTGAGAAGTGTGCATGTGTGAGAGGTGTGCATGAGTGAGCGGTATGAATGAGAGAGGTGTGCATGAGTGAGGTGTGCATGAGTGAGAGGTGTGCATGAGTGAGAGGTGTGCATGTGTGAGAGGTGCATGAGAGAGGTGTGCATGAGAGGTGTGCATGAATGAGAAGTGTGCATGTGTGAGAGGTGTGCATGAGTGAGAGGTATGAATGAGAGAGGTGTGCATGAGTGAGGTGTGCATGAGTGAGAGGTGTGCAT
>NC_034601.1:9815528-9817503 GCF_900095145.1 Mus pahari | reverse complement strand
TGCATGTGTGAGAGGTGTGCATGAGTGAGAGTTGTGCATGAGTGAGAAGTGTGCATGTGTGAGAGGTGTGCATGAGTGAGAGGTATGAATGAGAGGTGTGCATGAGTGAGGTGTGCATGAGTGAGAGGTGTGCATGAGTGAGGTGTGCATGAGTGAGAGGTGTGCATGAGTGAGAGGTGTGCATGAGTGAGAGGTGTGCATGAGTGAGAGGTATGAATGAGAGTGGTGTGCATAAGTGAGAAGTGTGCATGAGTGAGGTGTGCATGAGTGAGAAGTGTGCATTGTGAGAGGTATGCGTAAGTGAGGTGTGCATGTGTGAGAGGTGTGTGTGCATATGTGAGGTTTGCATGAGTGAGGTGTGCATGTGTGAGAGGTGCGCATGTGAGGTGCATGAGTGAAGTGTGCATGTGTAAGAGGTATGTAAGAGGTGTGCATGTGAGAGGGGTGCATGTGTGAGAGGTGTGCATGTGAGAGGGGTGCATGTGTGAGAGGTGCACACATCTGAGGTGTACATATATGTACTCCTGGAAGCCAGAGATCAGTGTCATATGCCTTCCTCTATTACTTTGTCTTATTTCTGTTTTCCTTTGTGTGTGCATGCACATCCACATGTGCGAGGTACCACATACATGGCTTGCACATGGAGGCGAGAGGGCAACCCTCTCTATTAGCTTTCTCTAGCATGGATGTTCCAGACACCAATCGTGGTCATTGGGCTTGACAGCAAGCATTTACCATGTAGCCATCCTGACAGCCCTGCCTTAGTGTTTTGAGACCGACTCTCTCACTGATCCTGGGGCTCACAGTTTTGGCTAGACTGGCTGGTCACCCAGCACCCGGATCCATGCTCCACCCCTTGGCAGTGGGATTACATAAGCACTCTGAAGCAAGCCTTTTATGTGGTTGCCGGGATCCAAACTCAAGTCCCTGTGCTTGCCCCGCAAGCATGTCCTCCACTGAGCCAAGCTTCCTGTCCCACACTTCCTAAAGTAGCTGTGGCCCACCTGCCACAGTGTCTCATATTTCTTTGTATTTAATGCATGTGCACTCAAGTGTCTCTCAGTCCCTTCCGTTCCCAGTGACCTACTGAATAGTACTGTTTTTGTTTTTGTTTTTTAAGCTGTATTTGTCTTATGTATATGAGTACATCATTGCTCTCCTCAGACATACCAGAAGAGGGCATCAGACCCCATTGCAAGTGGTTGCGAGTCACCATGTGGTTGCTGGGAATTGAACTCAGGACCTCTGGAAGAGCAGTCAGTGCTCTTAACCACTGAGCCATCTCTCCAGCCCGCACTGCTTTTTTTGTTTGAGGTCAGCAAACGTTTCTGTCAGAATGACTAGATGAAAAGCCTAAAGGCTGGCTGGCTCTTCTTCCAGCAGTCCTGAGTTCAATTTCCAGCAACCACATGGTGACTCATAACCATCTGTAATAGGATCCGATGCCCTCCTCTGGCATGTCCGAATAAATAAATCTTAAAAAAGAAAGAAGGAAAGAAGGAAAGCCTAGAGGTTAAATGTCTCTAGTTATGCAGTGAAAGAACCAGAGCGATGGATGTGGTTGTGTTCTAATAAAATGTGACAAGTGACATGGAAGTTTG
The DNA here is from genome assembly GCF_900095145.1 of Mus pahari. NCBI lineage: Eukaryota > Metazoa > Chordata > Mammalia > Rodentia > Muridae > Mus > Mus pahari. The sequence goes on along the minus strand of NC_034601.1, from coordinate 9,815,902 downwards.
AATTCATGTAATTTACTGTTATAAAACATTCCTTTCACTTCTTCTGCGGGTATATCTTAGAAGTAGGCATTTGTGTGTGTGGCCAGTGAGAAAAGGAGAGTTCTTATCTGCAACTGAGGACCAGCCCACACCTCTTACCCTTCTGCCATGTTCACCTTTTCCTTCCAATGGCACTTTTCTTTAAATGTGAAAGTAAGTGCTCCACAGTGAAGCATGGGGTATGTACCCAGATTAATAGCAGGATGTTTGGGTGTGGCTTAGTGGCAGGGGTGTGGAATGGGAGGTCCTGGGCTCCATCCCCAGCACAACAAACTCTTTAAAAAAAAAAAAAAAAAAGCCGGGCATGATGGCACATGCCTTTAATCCCAGCACTC
>NC_034601.1:9814062-9815290 GCF_900095145.1 Mus pahari | reverse complement strand
AAAAAAAAAAAAAAAAAAAAAAAAAAAAAAAAAACAACAACAGAAGCCAACACAGTGCATCAGGCCACTCATGAGTGCCAAGCCCCAAGTTTCTGACTGCTGTCTACTCTGGAACATACTGTGTAATCCCCAAATGGCCTATCTCAGCATACCACTAATGTTTACAGGGCCTCTCCACATGTGCTCAGTTAAGTTTTTGTGTTAGCAGCCCCACATTGCAAGGGGCTACTGTACTGAATTACACAGCAGCCCCACATTGCAAGGGGCTACTGTACTGAATTACACAACAAAGTGAAAAGCAGACAGCAGGGTTCCAATCCTGACTTCTTTCTAAGCATGGGGCCTAAGACAGTCACACCGTGTCTCAGTCACTGTTCTGTTGCTGTGAAGAAACACCATGCCAAAGGCAACTCTTATTTAAAAGAGAAAACAAAAAGCATTTAATTGGGGCCTTATAGAGAAGCATACAGGATTGCTGTTAAAAGCAATAGTTGAGAGTTTTGCAGGCAGAGAGACACCAGGGCTGGCATGGGCTTTTGAAACCTCCAAACCCACCCCCTCTGAGAAGGCCACACCTCCTATTCATTCCCAAATAGTTTTACTATGAGCTCAAACATATGAGCCTATGTGGGTCTGATAAACCACTACACTGTGTGTGTGTGTGTCTGATCCTCACAGCCCTCAATCTAGTAAATAAGAGCAAAGTATTCTCATTGGGCACAGCAAAGTATTCTCATTAGGCACCAATGGGTGCCTAAAACCAGACAGCAGTACACCCAGACATACTGGGGGAGGGGTTTAACAGTAACAACATGGGGCTGCCCTAACAACAGGCTATGGTGGAAGGTGTTTCAAACTTCCTAGCCAGCATGATGGCAGATGCCTGTGAGGCTCAGAAGATCATGAGCCGGAGCTCCAGTGAGACCCCTCATGAAAGAAGGGAGGACAGGGAGACATACACATGACAGTTAAGTGTTCTGGAATTTTCCATCTAAAATGTTCAGGCTGCGGTTGCCCAAGAAAGTGTAACTGCAGGAAAAGGGTAGGGGGATACTAATCAGGCTTATGACTCACTGGGGCTATGTACTCACAGAGTACTGATACATGAAAGACATATAGGGAAAGGAAGGAGGAAGGAAGGAAGGAAGGAAGGAAGGAAGGAAGGAAGGAAGGAAGGAAGGAAGGAAGGAAGGAAGGAAGGAGAGAAAGGAGAGGAGAGAAAGGAAGG
>NC_034601.1:9780896-9813877 GCF_900095145.1 Mus pahari | reverse complement strand
GGAAGGAAGGAGAGAAAGGAGAGGAGAGAAAGGAAGGAAGGAAGGAAGGAAGGAAGGAAGGAAGGAAGGAAGGAAGGAAGGAAGGAAGAGAAAGAGGGAGGGAGGGAGGGAGGAAGTGAAAGAGAAAGAAAGAAAGAAAGAGAGAGAGAGAGAGAGAGAGAGAGAGAGAGAGAGAGAAGAGAAAAAGGAAGAAAGAAAGAGGGAGGGAGAAAGAAAAAGACAAAGAGGAAAGGACAGGGCACACAGGAATAAGCCAGGCATGGTAGTTTATACTTTACACTTGCAATCCGAGAACTTACAAGGCTGAGACATACATGAGTGTGTGGAAGTCCAGCCTGAGCTATACAGTGAAACTGTATCAGAAAAACAAAACAAAGCAAGACAGTATATAGTATGCTGTCATTCAAAGAGTGTATCATAAGTGGAGAGGGGAATTGCAATCAGAATGTAATATATAAGAGAATAAAAGTTTTTAAATGTATCATGATGGACACATTGATAATAACTCTAATCAGTATCACTGAAGTAAGAGGTCTCAAGGCATTCACGGTCAGCTTGTCTCTCTAAAAAGAAAAGGGGGACAGGGCTCACACAGAGAGGGTGCTACAAAGATGCTCAGAAGTTAAAACTGCTGTGGGAAACCTACCAGATGTGGAGTCCCAGCACTCACGAGCCAAGACTCCCACACATGCCTGGGACCCCAACTCTGAGGTGCGTGAGGCAAGAGAATGTCTAGGGCTTGCCCCATCCCAGCCTAGCTAAGACACATATTCAGGGAGAGACCAAGCCTCAAAGGAATTGCACACAGTGGAGAGGCGGGTGCTTGATGCCACCTTCTGGCCTCCCTGTGCACACACATGCACACTCACCTATGTGCACATACAATCACACAGATAAGTACAAAAAGATCAAGCAGGGTGTGGTGGCGCACACCTTTAATCCTAGCACTCGGGAGGCAGAGGCAGGCAGATTTCTGAGTTCAAGGTCAGCCTGGTCTTCAAAGTGAGTTCCAGGACAGCTAGGGCTATACAGAGGAACCCTGTCTGGAAAAACCAAAAAAAAAAAAAAAAAGTACAAAAAGCTCAGCATGTGCTAGTGCACATCTTTAACCCCAGCATGTGGGATGAAGGAGAAAGAGCTCTGAGAGCCAGAGGCCAGCCTACACAGTGAGATCCCAGAGCTACACAGACCCCATCCCAAATCTTTTTAAACAGTGGATTGCCTAGCATATAAATAAAGTAGGGGAGGCAGAGGCAGGCAGATCTCTGAGTTTGAGGCCAGAATGATCTACGGAGCAAGTTCAGGACAGCCAGGGCTACACAGAGAAACCCTGTCTCAAAGCAAAATTAACCAAAACTTAGAAAAATGGTTGTGACCAAGGACCTGATTTTCTACTTTCCTCTACAGAGCCGTCACATCATCCCCTAAAGCAAGAGGGCATCAAGTCCTTGCTCCAACTGCTCCCCTAGTCTCAGCGTGCAGCCCTCTTTGCCCGCCTCACTGGGGGCCTCCCTGACCCCACTTCCCTGCTCTTGAAAGCCAACTCTCCACTCTGCATCCTTTCTGGGCTGCATGTCCTTAAATAAACCAAACCCTTGCTTCCGGAGGCGCCACCCCACATCGCCTCGTCTCTGCCTTCTCATGTAATGTGCTGCGTGGCCAATAAAACTACAAGTTTCAGACATAGGAGAGAATCTCCTAAATCCTTGAAGTGGCTGGAACTTTTCTTGTATTATTTCTGGCTTCATCGACACAGTGTACAGTGCCTAGCCCGATTTGCAGGAGCCAGTATTAGGATCAGTCTGTCTTGAAATTCAAGTTAACAGTCACAGTCTCCCTGTCGCGTAGTTCTCAGGGGTCATTCTGCCCATTCATTTACCCAACAAATACTTGGTTAGCACAATGCTATCTGCTTTCAGGAAGCGTTTGCTCCAGGAAGCAGATCCAGGGGAAGACAAAGCAAGTAAGCAGACAGAACCACAAACCCCACAGCGACTCAGGGCGTCACCTCTCAGTGAACGTGAGCATCTTTCCTTCAAGGCTATAACTGATTAGGAAACAGGTCCCGTCCTAGACTATGTGAGATCCATGGACGGGCTGAGTCCAAACTAGCATGTGAGTTACTTGGTCATCACTGCCTTCACTGTGAGCCCTCTTTCAGAAGTCCCCACAAGGAAAGAACAAAATTCCATCAGGGAGCAGTCCTCCCGGATCCAGCAACTTCCAAACGAAGCCCTTTTTTCTGGCTAAAAAATAATCCGCGCCCCTCTACGCCCTGGGGGGGGGGGCAGGAATGAGCGCGCAAAGAACTGGGACCCCCGCTCACACCTGTCTGCAGCTGGGTAATGCGGGGAGCCGCTGGAGCGCCCCGACCTGCAGAGCCCGCCGAGTGTCCTCGCGCTCTGTACGCGCTGTGCGACCTTCCTTAAGTCACCTTAACCTCTCTGGGCCCGGTCTCACCAGGTCCCTAGTGAAAGCGCGTCGGCGGCCGGGCTGCGGAGATCCCACCCGCCCCGAAGGCCCGGGTAGGTCGCTCACCTCCAGAGGCGGGTGCGCCCGGACCAGCTCCACAGCCGACCGTGGCAGACGGACGCGCCGCCCGTCCACCAGCAGTGGCATCGTCTAGGCCGCCGCCAGGCCGAGTTAGGAGGCCACCGCCCCGCCCCGCCCCGCTTCGCCCCGCCTCGGGCCATGCCACGCCCACCGTGGGCGCCGCGCCCACCGCGGACTCTGCCCGGATGTGTAGTCCAGGCGGACGTGGAGCAGCCCGAAGGGATCGAGGAGACGGAATAGCCCTTGGGTTGCAAGGCATCACGGGAGATGTAGTCCAAACTTTGTCGGCGGCCGCTCACTACGGGCGTCCCTCCTGGCTGGTGCCAGCAGCTGTCGTCGTAGCGACTTGGGCAGTAGGGACGTGGAAAGGAGAACCGAGAGGATAGCCTCGCACTTTGCGTCACCCAGCCCTGACCCCTGCATCGGGCCAAGTTGATTCGCAAAAGTGTAATCAGTCAACGTCCCTTTCAGCTGGCAGACGTAGTGCAGAAGGCGTGGGGAACGCGTGAATCGCGGCTCCAGCTGGCACCGCGGGGACGTGAGCGCGGAAGAAACAGGGTCGCCCTGCTCTGGCGGGTGGACCAGAGACCCCACCTCTGTATTTCCTCCTTGCTCTTCACCACCCTCATCAGAATAGCTAGGACCCAGACGTGGCTGCTGTGAACCACTCACTTGTGTTATCACGCATTGCTAAGTCGCCAAAGTCACTTACCTTTAACCGGCCGGTCTAAATTTCAACCCTGTTTTGTGTTACTCCAAGCCATGGCTATCGCCCTAATATATTCTCAGAAAGAGCTGTAAATGATACACATAAAATTAAGTTTTGGCTGAGACAGAATTATGATCTTGCCATGGTGCCTCAGCCTCCATTTCCAACATAAAATATAATTACATAGCATTTACAAAAGTAACTGACCACCAGAGAGAGGTAGAGGAAGTATGGGTAACAGATACTAAAACAGGAATATGTTCTGTTTATTGAACTTGGGAGCCACAACCTGTTCCCCAAGTCAGGTCCAGTCCACCTGTCTTCAATACGCCAATTGACTAAAGAGCCTAGTTAAAAATGGAAAGCAGAAATGGGCGATTTATTCAAAAAAAGATTTATTCTATAGGGCCATATTGGGAAGAAGGATAAAGGGGCCCAGGAAACCCTTCCACTCTGTCTTCATGAGGTCAAAGTTTAAATACAGTGCAAAGGACAGGTACATCTAAGCAGACCATTGGCCGGCTATGGGAGCCAGGCCAACCCAAGTCTTGTTAAGAGTCCTAGAAGAAAAGATAGAGGGACCTCTAGTTCTGTGTCTTTGTTCAGAAACAGACTTGACAGTGCTCGGTTTATGGGGATCTGATTCCAACCCCCGGAGTGTGGCTACCAGTCCTACGGCAGCTGTTTGAGGTATCTTGTGTTTTTGTCAACAGTTATGACTCAGCTCTCTGCTGACCTTGGCCTTTCCCCCCTGCAAATAGTATATATGAGACTGTACTTAATAAAACTTGCCTGGTATCTAAGCCACCAGCTTCTGGAAGACCTCCTGAATCCCAGTTATTATTGCTTTTGTCTTTATTTCTCCTCCATTTCTCATCCCTGTATGGGTTTGGTCTGGTGCTGTTTGTATTCAAATGCTAAATTCTGTATCCCAAGACCTGGTTGCTCCAAGACTAGCAAATCCTCACATATACCAGCTTTTGTTGTATACCGCCTCCTCCCCCCCCCAGCTTCCCCCCTCCTCCAGTTATCCCTGATTGGTTAATGAAGGTGCCTACAGCCTGCAGCCGGGCAGAAGAGAAGTAGGAGAGTCTTGGGGTCTGAGGCAGGGACCACAAGGAAGAAGAGCAGAGTTTCTATTGGTGTACAGACAGTTCCACTAGACTCAGGCCAAGAGCTACCCAGCAACAACTTGTGTCATTGCCCGCTGCCCGCCAGGTGCAAGGCAGGTGTGACAACAGCACCAGCATATAGAAGAGTCACTACTCCAGTTCTTTCACTCTCTATTCCCATGTGTTCTCAGGCAGCCTCTCTTCCCTCTCTTTCTCTCTTTGTCCTCTGCTTCTCTTCCCCTTTCTAGGTCCCCACTCAATTCATCTTTATATTTGATCTATCTCAAGGTGTGATTCCTCAGGGGGATACCTCGACATGGGCCTGCCCACCGCATTATCCCGGAGCTTTATATTTCATAAGTTTCAGATAGGCTAGGAGGATGAACTGGAGTCATGAGGAAAGGGTCTGGAGCAAGATCATGGAAACACGCGAAGCCCAAAGAACCTGACAATAGGAATTGGGGTCATGGATGGGAGGTAGCCAGATCACCTTAGAGGTTAACAGATCATTTAACCCCTCAGCTATTGAGGTGCTGCTTGAAATAAATCTTGGTTTCTCTGTGTGGTTTATGTTATAGAGACTAGCATAAGATAAAGAAATACGGTTGCCAGATAAATCTACTACTTACATTTATATCAAATATGACTCATTTTACACATTCCTGTTTGAGGCCCTTATTCCTGCTGGTTTGGGTCCAACCCATCCTTATTTGGGCTTTAGACTCATCCTGTGGTCTGACAAGGTTTTGGGTCTCACTGAGATCTCTTCTGGAGACAAGTCCCCCTTCTTCCAGCAGGAGATTCCTAGAGAAATTCACATTTCTTTGATTTTTTTTTTAATCTCCTTAAGATTTATTTTCTCATGTTGATGAAAATAACACCAGGAAGAAATTAAGTGTGATGGGATTTTCTTTATATAATCTACAATTACGAACTCTGTACAATTCCCATTCTTATACTTCTGAGGATAAGAACAACTTTTTTTTAATTAGATATTTTTTTCATTTACATTTCAAATGCTGTGGAGCCCCAACTTTAACACTCTCCGAAGCTGTTCGGAGCCTCAGCTTTAACACTCCCCCAAACCTGCTCCCCAGATCATTAGAAATGTGGCCAGTAAAGAGCCTTTGTTCTCTAAGGGCAGCTGAGGGTCTTCTGTTCCTCCGCCTGACAGCTAGCTAGACAATTATCTCAGTTGCCCCAGCCAGGCACCCATCTTCCCATGTTTGAGACNAGNAATGTTTACCAAAAGATAGCTTATGACCCCTATGCCATAAATGAGCCATATGTTACCAAGGACAGCTCCCCTGGAGAAAAGCTGTAAACTCAACTTTCTTTGTGAACTCCTCCCCTCTTCCTTACAGTCTTTCCTTTAAAAGCCCTCAGTTAAAACAGCTCAGGGTCGATCTCCTATGAGCTCGTCCTCAACATGTTGATTTTTCATGATTAAACCTCAGGCATATTGCATCAAGAATGGTTTCTCTCGAGTTATTGGGGTGGCGGCGTCTCATCCTGGGACTGGAGTAAGATATCCCCTGAAACAGGGGTCTTTCAATGCTATCCCCTTTCCTAGTTTCTTCTCAAAAACCCCCTATCTCCTCCCCCTTCCCACTGCTCCCCAACCCACCCACTCCCACTTCCTGGCCCTGGAATTCCCCTGTACTGGGTCATAGAATCTTAGCAAGACAAAGGGCTTCTCCTCCCACTGATGGCCAACTAGGCTATCCTCTGCTACATATGCAGCTAGAGACACGAGCTCTGTGGGTACTGGTTAGTTCATATTGTTGTTCCTCTTATAGGCTGCAGACCCCTTCAGCTCCTTGGGTACTTTCTCTAGCTCCTTCATCGGGGACCCTGCGTTCCATCCAATACATGACTGTGGGCATCCACTTCTGTATTTGCCAGGCACTGCCATAGCCTCACAGGAGACAGCTATATCAGGGTCCTTTCAGCAAAATCTTGTTGGCATCTGCATTTGGTGGTTGTTTATGGGATGGATCCCCAGGTGGGGCAGTCTCCGGATGGTCCTTCCTTCAGTCTCAGCTCCAAACTTTGTCTTTAACTCCTTCTGTGGGTATTTTGTTCCCCCTTCTAAGAAGGGTTGAAGTATCCACACTGTGGTTTTCCTTCTTGAGTTTTATATTTTGCAAATTGTATCTTGGGTATTCTAAGTTTCTGGGCTAATATCCACTTATCAGTGAGTGCATATCATGTGTATTCTTTTGTAATTGGGTTACCTCACTCGGGATGATATCTTCAAGATCCACCCATTTGCCTAAGAATTTCATAAATTCACTGTTTTTAATAGTTGAGTAGTGTATTCTCCATTGTGTATCCATTCCTTTATTGAGGGACATCTGGGTTCTTTCCACCTTCTGGCTATTATAAATAAGCCTGCTATGAACATAGTGGAGCATGTGTCCTTATTACCAGTTGGAACATCTTCTGGGTATATGCCCAGGAGTGGTATTGCTGGATCTTCTGGTAGTACTATGTCCAATATTCTGAGGAACCGCCAAACTGATTTCCAGAGGTTGTACCAGCTTGCAATCCCACCAGCAATGGAGGAGTGTTCCTCTTTCTCCACATCCTCACCAGCATCTGCAGTCACCTGAATTTTTGATCTGGTGTAACTGCTGTGAGGTGGAATCTCAGGGTTGTTTTGATTTACATTACTCTGATGATTAAGGAGAAATTCACATTTCTTTGGGATCTATTGTTTCAGAAGTCTGATAGATTGCTATTTCAGTTTACAGTTGTAGGAAGTCAGGACAGCAACTTAAGGAACCTACTCACTGGCTCGTTCCTCTCGGCTTGTACATACAGCCTGCTAGCTTGCTTTCTTATAGCACCCAGGACCACCTTCCCAAAGTGGTATTTCCCCTGGTGGCCTAGCCCCTTCTACAACCACCACTAATCAAGAAAATGCTCTACAGAGTTGTCTACAGGCCCATCTAATAGAGACAGGCCGGACCGATGAAGACATTTTCTCAATTGAGGTTCCTCTTCCCAAAAGATTTTAGCTTGTATCAATTCTTATCCATCCTAAGTTTGTGTAGAAAACAAACCAGGACACCTCAGGGGGTGCCACTGCCGAGCCTAACTCAGCATGGTTCCACTCAAGTTCACCCGAGGAGTGAATGAGTTTGGGGGCTTCCTTACAGAGTACTAGGTGAAATATTACCTACAGTGATGTGGGTGTCCTCCACCCAACCAGCTGCATCTGCAGGAATGAGGGCCCCTCCCCTAGTCGTCGAAGGTCCAACTACCCTGCCGCACCACACAGTTAAGGCAGTGTCATACAATGGGTGGCAAGGTGCATTGGCACTCTCAGGTGTCTCACTGCCTTCCCACTTGTGGCAGGATGCAAAAAGTCAACAAGCCCAGCTCTGATACTTCTTTTGGAAGTGGCTCAGCTGAACTCTCCAAAATGAGTTGCCTGTCTCCTGGAACAATCAATCAACAACACAGTTGCCCACTCTGCAACTCTTGCTGGCCTACAACTCACAGTATAGCCTAGGTTAACCTTGAACTCATGGCAGTCCCATCTTGAGTCTAAAATATTAAAATTATGGCTTTTTTATTATTATTTCTACTAGTATTTGTGTGTTGTGTGAGTGCAGGTGCCCAGAGAAACCAGACTGTGAGCTATGTGGTGTGGATGCTGTCAACAGAACTTGTCTTCTCTGCTGGTGGAGCAAGTGCTATGGTCCACACTGCCACCTCCAGTCCCTGAGCATGGCTTTGAATTATAGTTTATACGGAACCAGAAGACAAAAATGTGAAGGTTCCCTGAGCAGTGAAATAGTTAAGTGCTTGCAGGTAGAAAGTACTAAACTGTATCCTGTGTAATTTATGGGTGTGGGGAAGCGAGGAATGTAGGTCAGTGAGCACACCTTCATAGCAGAATCCAAGGACCAACCCTTGGCAGTGAGAAGAAATGTTGTTTAAAAAGTATTATGTATGCAGGACAGTGGTGGGAACACATGCCTTGGGAAGCAGAAGCAGTTAGATCTGTGTTTGAGGCCAGCCTGGGCTACAGGACAGCCAGAGGTATAAAACCTTGAGTCAGAGAGAGGACATACACACAAAGAATGAGCATTATGTAGAAACTTAGTAAATAGTGGAAGAGCTGAGTGCAGCTAACAGCCTGTACTTAAGACATGAAGTCATAAGGGATCTGAGGAACCAGACAATACAGTCAGGACCCAAGCTGTGAGGAGCCTCGAGGAAGATGCAGAGCCTTCCACTCCCCACAGACCACCAAGCACACAGGCTGTAAAACACACAGCACTTGCCAACTCCTCTCACCTCAAGATAGCTCAGACTTGTGTGATGGGCCAGGGAGTGGCACTGTTAGGAGGTGTGGCCTTGTTGAAGTAGGTGTGTCACTGTGGGTATGGGATTTAATACCCTAGTCCTAGTTGCCTGGAAGCAAGTATTCAGCTAGCAGCCTTCAGATGAAGACATAGAACTCTCAGCTCTGCCTGCACCATGCCTGCCTGGATGTTCCTGCCTTGATGATACTGAACTGAACCTCTGAACCTATAAGTCAGCTTCCATTAAATGTTGTCCTTTATAAGAGTTGCTTGGTCATGGTGTCTGTTCACAGCAGTAAAACCCTAAGACAACTTGTCTGGGTGCATGTATGTGTAAGACCCTGGTTCTCATCCTCAATACGAAAAAGGAAACTCTCTTGTTTTCCAAGGAGACCTCACTAATTTCTTTCAAAAATGTTTAGCTATTAAAATCATCTTACTATGTCTGGTTTTAACTTACAAATGTTCCTACTTCAACCTCCAAATGCTGACATTACAGAAAGTATATCGCCATGCCCAGATAGCAGGCAATTTCTCTGAAGTGTATGGGCCTGTTCAAGGCATGAGAAACATCTTAACCAATGCCCATTTGTTTCTAACCATCCCACTTAGGAGCAGGCGGCTAAGATTCAACACAGTAGTCCCGGAAGCATGGCTGAGTCTTTATTGAAGCCCGCATTGGTATGAGCAGGGAAGCCCAGGTGACCCAGGCTGTATGTTCATTTTCACAATGGATTGTTCCCCCCCCCCCCCAAACTCCTTTGGAACCTTAGAGGCTTATTTGCCAACCTTCGGCACTCTAGTTACTTTCCAAGCCCAGCATCCCATCGGTGTCTATGGATGCAATTTCATTCCATTTTCAGTCAGCAGTTAAAAAAGAACCTTGAACCGGGCAGTGGTGGTGCAAACTCTCTGCACTCAAATGTCGGAGGCAAGCTGATCTCTGAGTTCGAGGCCAGCCTGAGCAACATAGTGATTTCCAGGACGGCCAGGGGCACCCAGTGAAATAAAGGCAAGACAGAACCTTGAGGTTTCCTAGTGACTTGCCACCAAGGCTGGCCTGGAACTCAGGGATTTGTCCGTCTCATATAAAAGCTTTTTAAAGCAATAAAATTTTCTTTATTCAAAAAGGTATTCATAGGCAGACTGAAATTCAGGGCTCTGCATCAGTCTCATTATACAGAAGTATATAAACCTTGAGAGGAATTCCATTAAAAAATATTGTGACCAAGAAAATATTGCTCGCCTTTAAATAAATATAAGTGGCAAAAATTAAATATACTTAAAGGGTCATTTTCACCAGTATGCAAGTTTACATTAAGGACCCAAGGGAAGGCAACGCCCACAGTCCTCGAGCACACCTGCTACAGAGCAAGGCAGGCTGCTCTGTGTGAAGAGCTCTCCTGGCTGAGTCCATGTTGTGCAAACTGTGGAATGGTTGACAGACACCCAGGCCCGCTTCAGTCAGCCTGAGCTCTGGCTGCTGCAGCTAGGGTTATGTGGAAGCCTGCACAAGTGCCTTTTGTGTCCCCTGACCCCTCTCTTCCTGCCTGGCTCCTCTACAGTCCTCGGTATTCCCTTGGTGAAGCCAGCCCAAACGTTCAGCTTTGCCTCTGCTTGGCTCTCCCCATGCACCCCACAACACAGATAGACTTCTAGTCAAAAGGAAACCACTACACCACTGTAAGCAGGATACAGTTACAAGCATTCACAGGCCGGGCAGTGGTGGCGCACAACTTTAATCCCACTTGGGAGGCAGAGGCAGGCAGATTTCTGAGTTTGAGGCCAGCCTGGTCTACAGAGTGAGTTCCAGGACAGCCAGGGCTATACAGAGAAACCCTGTCTCAAAAAAACCAAAAAATTAAAAAACCCAAAAACAAAAACAGTATTCACAGGCAGTGCTGATCCTGGAGGATAGCTCACCAAAACAAGATCAACAGAGTCATGTGACTGTGGTTCTAATAAAAAGACGCCTGTCAAGGCCACCTGCCAGGTTGTGGCTGATACAGCATGAGGCCAGCAGGCTATAGGTACAGACTGCTGTGTCCACTGTGAAATACTGCACATGACACTCAGTTTTTCCTTATGTCCACAGGGAGCAAACTGCAAGCACACACAACCCGGGTCCCTTCAGATGCTGGTCGAAGTCCAACATGGAAGCTGGACACATGAGGCATAGACTAGTCCAGTGTGGGGACAGTGGTGGAGCACAGGGCCCTGGGGAGAATCGCACAGCTCAATCACAGATCCCTGTGAGGAGTGGGGACTGGTCTGGTATGTACAGCACAGGAGGGGAGCCCACACTACTGGAAGGACTTCGGAAGTGGGTGTCAAAGGAGCCTGGAGTAAGGCCGGTCACTGTGTCACTCTGGGGCACTTCGCCTTTCAAAAAGTCATCGTCTTCATCCTCCACTAGCTCCTGTGGAGAGAACAGGGTTGGTCTGGAAAGTTTCATGGGGTGGAGAGAGGGCGCCTGCCACCAAGCCTGGCAACCTGAGCTTGGACCAACTTGTGAAAGGAATGAACCAAACCCCCTGGATATGTCTGTGTATTCCTGAGGATCCCAAAACAGGAGCAGACTCTACAGTGAGCATTTGAGGCATCTGTACTTGGTGGCTAACGAGCAGATGGCTAGGTAGTGAAGCCCCGCTAGGATCACTTTCTGTCTGCAGAGCAAGCAAAATGCTACCCAACAAGAACTCAGATCTCAACCTCCAGGGGTCTGTCACAGGGTTTGACTTTAGATAGGGTCTCATTCTGTAACCTCTGCAATCCTCTGGCACCCGTTTCCCACATGCTGGGATTACAGACACTGGCCACACCGTTATTTTCAGCTATTCTCCTTCTCAATCCCTCCCTTGCATACCCCAAGACAGGGTCTCACTATGGAGCAGACTAGCCTCAAGACTCTTGATCCTCCCAAGTGCTTAAGATGACAGAATGAGGCAGCACACCCAGCTTCAGTGCTGCAAAGGAGCCCGGGGCCGCATGCATGCTACTCAAGCATGCCACCACTAAGCCACACTGAGCTGCAAGCAAGCAAGCTCATTTCCAACCAACTTTTACCTCCCAAAGTCATTAGAGAAAGTACCTTATTATTTAAAAGAAAATAAAGCCAGGTGGTGTTAAACGCCCAGCACTTGGGAGGCAGAGGCAGGTGGGCCTACAGTTCCAGAACAGCCAGGGCTACAAAGACAAACCTTGTCCCAAAAAACTAAATAAACAAGCAAACTAATTAATAAAAATAAAATAAAAACTCAGGTACACGTACACTTGGAGCCCTGGCCTTACGGAGGCAGAGACAGGTGGATCCCTGGGTTCACTGGGTAGCCACACTCAGCATGCCAATGAAAGATTCTGTCTGAGAAAATACGCTGACTACTTCCTAAGGTTTCCATACACATGTATGCGACTGACCTCACACACATACATACAAACACATAAAACAAAGAAGAGAGCAGCCAAGTATGACGGTGAACAGCACTGAATGAGAGGAGAGGGAGGGCCCAGGGCTGCATAAAACTGCCAGGCAAAAGAAATGAGACAGAACTCCACAAATCCTCTCTATTACTGGAACCATAGCCTGGGCTTTGATGCCAGCAGCATTTACCGTGCGTGCACTGTGGCCTGTATGCCCACTGTGGCCCAAGACTACAGGAGACTCTCACCAATGCCTCCGTCCCAGTCTTACCTTTTTAGTAGATTTCTTAAACTCCTGCCGCTCTTCAGCACTCCCGTCTTCCCAAATCTGATAAATAGGATCAATGAACTTCTTCGACCTGCCAAGGATGGCATTTCAAAGTCAGTATGTAGCCAAAAAATCCAACACCTTGGTTCTCTTCTCAGACCCACATCCCAAAGCAGGAAGTAAAGACTACAGTTGACAGGGAAGTGTGGTGAATGCTGGGGCTTCATCACTAAGACCCCCAGTAATGCAGGCGGTGATTTTATCTTCTGTCTCTCGGATTTCAAGAGAAACTGTTTCTGACCCACTCAGTGACCAACAAATAATTACATGTACAAACAAACTGATATTCTGGAACTCCTACAGGAATCTATTAAATGGTAAGTCTAGAAGACCAACTACAATGACATCAGCCAGTCAAGACTTAGGGTCCAGGCAACACGAAAAGCTGCCTGGGGCTGAAGAGACAGCTCAGTCATTAAGAGCATTTGCTGTGGTACACATGTATACAGCAGGCAAAACCCTCACGAAACCAACCAACCAACAAAAACCTTAAAAAAAAGAAAGAAACTGCAGTTAGCAAAAACATACAAACACTAAGCTGACTAGATGGTTCCCCCAACAATCCACCTAGATAATCACAAGCTCCGCCATGGGACTCAGGCTCCAGAGGAAAGACCGTGTTGGCAGAAACCTAGGAGGCCAACAGCTGTCAGCACCCTCTCTGTCCTGGAAACCTGGATTCACCCACCTCCAGACTAAGCCATTTAAACCAACCAGTTTAAAAACAAACAAACAAACAAAAGCCAAAAAAGACCTCTGTACCCCCTGGGCTCAGAAAAACATGAGCACTGCTTGTGTGGCCGTCTGGGGCCTTTGGCAGCCATGTGTTCACCACTGCCAAATTAAGTCAGCCCACTGAGGACAGAGCCACTCAATCCCAGCCTTGGGAAGAGGAAGGAGAGAGGACCTACCTCTTAAGCACACAAGGGTCGAAGGGAAAGAAAGTGTCCAGCGGGTTGGTGCAGGTCTGCACGGAGTCTCCACCAGCCGTACTCCGGATAACAGGGAGCATCTGGCGACTGTTCCTCTCCATGATGGTGTAGCAGAACACCAGCTGGTATTTACTGTGGGACACAACAGAGCAGAGGGAGCAGCAGCACGTTAGGCTCAGGCCTGTGGACCATGACAGAGACCACAGCTGAAATGCAATGCTGCCGGACCACTTGTGGTGCTCAGGCACAAAGGTGCTGCACAGATACACATGCAGGCAAAACACTTGTGTACGTTTAGGGAAAAAATGCCAGGCACAGCAGGCATGGTAGCAAACACCTTTGATTCCAGCAGAGGCAGGACAATCTCTGTGAGTTTGAAGTTAGTCTGGTCTACATGGTGAGTTACAGGACAGCCAGACCTACATAGTGAGACTTCATCTCAAAATACACACACACACACACACACCAATAAGCCAAGTGAAGTGTGCACTTTAACCTCAGTCTAAGGCTGGGCTCACTGGCTGGCACTGCTGCTCTTAAGCAAAAATTCACTTAAAGATTTTTCATGAAATTCAAGTCAGCATCAGTGAAAATCAGAAACGGTGGCACAACTCAACCCAAAGATACACTGATTCCGTACTTACATGCTGAAGGGTGATGGCAGCAAAGAAGCCTTTGCTTTCCATAATTACTGCATTGTATTTCTATAAGAGCAGCAAATTTGTGCATACAGTAAAAACTGTGATCAGAAGTCGGAACCAGCTCTGTGTACAGAACTTAGCTGGGGTGAGGATGTCCCATGAACTTTCCAGAACACCCCAGGTTTGTTACTGCTTGATTCTGAATTCACTGTTGTACATTCAGAATCTTTACCACTGTCAAGTGCTACCTGAGAGCCATACTCAGTTATCCCAACCTTGAACTATCATATCACGGTCTCCCCCAGTTTGTTCTGTACTATACCTGCCTCCCTGGAACTAAGGATCGGCGGCTTATTTATGCCTCGCAGCACACAAGTTTGCCTGTTTAGTATTAGTTTGTCCATTAAGGATTAGAGTGCCGAGGCTGCTCTGGATAAAAGCAGCGCTCCAGTGTCACTAAGGAATACAATACCTGGCTGTAGTACTCTTGCAGTAACAGCATCACTGGTTTCTTCACATGCACTGCTCTTGAGAATGTACTGGAATTTACTCAGTACCAGAGCGAATGGCATCCAGCACCAAGCTCCACCCCCTTAACTTTTAAACATCCATAAAAACAACTCACTTTGTGATAGCAGCAAAGAAATTAACCACTTGCGGCAGGCAGATCTTCAGGGGGTTCAGCTGGCTCAGCACAATGTGTTCAAGATTTAGACTCTGAAGATACTGTAGACCTTTGATGAAAAACGGGGAGGGGTTAAGATATCCTTAAAAGCACAAATTATTACATATGTAAAAAAACAATTTAAGGGCTCTGTGGTAGGGCGCATGCTTAGGATGGGCTTGAGCCAAAATAAAGCCAAAATAAAGATATTATAAACAAGTTACTAGCAGAAATGCAGGAGGAAAGCTCAGGCCCTGCTGGCACCCAGTACAACTTTCCTGAAAAGAGAATCGCGTTCCTCTTGGGTAACAGATTACACAGCAACCTGCAATCAGCACCCGCAGGCTCAGAGAGGACTGAGTGCACACAGGAGAGAGACCACAGGCGCTGTGTGCTTCTCAGCAGCGCGGCCCAGCACCACTCTAAGGTTGCATGTTTCTGACTGTATTTCTTCCCTCTCCCTCAGTCACCCTAACACAGCCTTTCTCTCAGGACTAATCAATTCCCTCCTACAAAGGAACCCTAGCCCAGGCTTAGGTAGAAGGATTATGAATTGAAGCCAACCTGGGCTCCATAGTGAAATTACCGCAAAAAATATTTTTTTAAAATAAAATGTAGATCTAGTTACTTTTGAACGAAGCAGACCAATTCATGTCTGTTTTCTTAATTACCAATTAAGTTGGTAATTAAATTACCAATTTAAGATTACATAGGAATGGAGAGTTGGCCCAGTAGTTATCAGCAGAAGACCAAGGCCGAGTTCCAAGCTCAGTACTGTCTGTGGCTCCAGTTTCAGGGGTTTGATGCCCTCTTATGACCTCCATGGGCACCAGGCACACATATGATGCACAGACATACATGCAAGCAAAATATCCATACACATAAAATAAAGTTAATAAACCTAATATATTAATAAATTATATTATTTATAATATATGTGTGTGTATATATACACACATATGTATGTATGTATGTATGTATGCATACATGTATGTATGTATGCATGTATTCCAAAATCACATAAACAAAGCCAGGTATGGCACACAACTATAATCTCAGACCTTGGGAAGCTTAGGCAAGGTAGCACACACAAATACACAGACACAAATAGACATAGTCTCTGTCTGTCTCTCTGTCTCTCTCTCACACACGCACACATACACACACATGTGCGCGTGCCTACATGCATGTGGGCCATGCCTGTTGAGGGACCGAATGACCCTTTCACAGGAGCCATCTAACATTGTTGGAAAACACATATTTACTTTACGATTCATAACAGTAGCAAAATTACTGTAATAATGAAAATATTTTTGTGGCTGGGTCACCACAACATGAACTGTATTAAAGGGTAGCAGCATGAAGAAGATTAAGATCCACTGGCCTAGGAGGAATGTTGTCCTGGGGCAAAACAAGGCCAGGAGGCAGTGCAGCAGAATGAACTAAAATAACCGGAGTCAAAGACACTGCTTGCTCAAGCTCCAAGTGCAGTGCTCCCTCTAGCAGCCAACCAAACAGTGCATAAACAGCAGCAGAAGAAATAAAAACTGTTCACCCTTGAAGTGAACCCAAACTCTGTTCTAGGTTCGCGATGTCACAGATGCTCCGCAGTGACGCCCAGCCCCCAACTCCCTCACACATTTAAAAATAAGCATGAGCACTGTCAACAGAATGACCCATAGAGAACAATGCCTTGGGGAACTGTGAGAGGGCTCCAGGAGAAAAGGCAGAGGGCCTTCACCTCAGGTCCGTTTTGTCCCCTGGATTGCTCTTGGAGATAATTCTGTGCCTCCTGTGACAAACATTTACATTCAATTTATAAGACAGGTTCATTCTTGCTGGATGTTGGAATATAGCTGTAGAACCCAATCTGGTCAGTGGACCCTGATCTGGATACGGCCTTCTGCCTTGCTTTTGTGCTTTCCCAGATCTACACTATGCTGCATGCCAAGCAGGGCTGCTCTGCCTGTTAGTATTTAGCGTGTGCTTACTGGAGTTTATTTGCATGTTTTTCTGATCGTGTGTTTCTGAACTCAAGCAACCTTCCTTGGTTCCTTGCTCTCTGTGTTACATTGCTGTATAAAGCACAATGAAATGGAAGGGAGGATGTCTGCATTAGACCCCACCCATTCTCTAAGGTCTCAGATCCCAGGTCTCGAAGACAACACCTGCACAGGTTAATGGAAGTCGACAAACTCAAGACCAGCAGCAGTGACCTAAAGGTGTAAGTACAATGAGAAAACCCAGCCTGAACCCGCACAACTGACCTTTCTTCAAGTTCCCACTCAAAAGCTGCTTATGTCTAAAAACAACAGTGTAGAACACAGCTTGGCAGGCTGAATAAAATGGTCCATGGAGTGCAACATCACAAAAAGCCTTTGTTCCCGAATCCTGGTTATTAAGGTACATGTGTAGCCAGTTAACCAAGAGATCCAGGCATGACTTTATAGTGCTAGAAAGAGAAAAAAGTCAGGGTTATTGCTTTTATCAGAAAGCTAAAGACAGAAACACACACCTGTCTTTCACTATCCATTATAGAAGGCTCAAATACCACCTATGGGCTGGGGTGTAGCTCACTGGCAGGCAATTGCTTAACATGCATGAGGTCTTAGGGTCCATCCCCATCACAAAAATTAAATAAATCAATATACAGGACAGCCAGAGTTATACAGAGAAACCCTGTCTCGAAAAACCAAAAAAAAAAAAAAAAAAAATCAAAAAAAAAAAAAAAAAAAAAAAAAAAATCAATATAATAAATAATAATAATTATTATTAATAATAAACAAAAAATATTGGCAAACAAAAAACTCACCAAAAACCTTACCCACGAGCAGAGCAAAGCAGAAGGAAAAAGATGGCTGTAAGAAGTTGCCTTCCGATTTTTTGTTGTGGCTTTCCATTTGTTTTTGGACAGGGTTTCTCTGTGTAGCCCTGGCTGTCCTTGACCTCAGAGATCCACCTGCCTCTGCCTCCCAAGTGCTGGGATTAAAGGCTACCTTCCCATTTTAAGGTGAGGCAGTGCTAACTTTTGTAGAGCAAGAGGCCTTAGGGCCTGATTTGCAGAGCAAGACTTTGTTTCAGAAAAACACAATGAAACAAAACAAAAAAACAGGACTTCTAAGGATGCAGCTCAGTTTTTCCAACTCAGCTGTGGTTTCCTGGATCAGCTCCCAACCCAATGGGTATGTGGCTAAGGATCTCGGCTTCTTCCGGTCTTGACTCAAAAAGTGGAGCCACAAAAAAAAGTGGAGGCACAGACTCTCGGTTGACTAGGGGATGGGCTAACAGCATCTCTGTTGAAAGACAGCTTCTGGAGCCCCTGAAGAAACTGGCCTCCACCCCACACCTAATTACCTTAAAAAGGGTTTTCCTCAGGTCAAACAGACACAAGTGACTTGGAAAGCAAGTGAAAAACAACAAGCCTACAAAAAGAATCAAAACAATCTACAACACCACGCTACCCATGAAGACGGACAGGCTCTCAGGAACAACACGTGAACACATGCTTCCTAAAAGCCTCATGTACTTCTTCCCCGTCTCAAGCTGCTTCTTAGGAATAAAGACATCCGGGCTGGAGAGATGGCTCAACAATTAAGAGCACCAACTATTCTTCCAAAGGTCCTGAGTTCAAATCCCAGCAACCACATGGTGGCTCACAACCATCCGTAATGAGATCTGATGACCTCTTCTGGAGTGTCTGAAGACAGCAACAGTGTACTTACATATAATAAATAAATAAATCTTTAAAAAAGAAAGGTATCTTGCATTGTAGTGATCAGATTTTTCCCTTGCTTTAACAAAGACAGACCAAAAGTATAAAGCCTATTTCTTTGGCTTAAGAAAATACTAAGAAATTAAAAAGCATTTGGAGGGGAGGGCTGAAGAGATGGCTCTGCGGTTAATAGCACTAACTGCTCTTCTACAGGTCCTAAGTTCAATTCCCAGCAACCATGGAATATGATGCCCTCTTCTGGTGTGTCTGAAGAGAGTGACAGTGTACTCGCATAAAATAAATAAATACATCTTAAAACAACAACAACAAAAAGCTTTGAGAAAATTAGGTTACTTACATAAGAGGAATAAATTTAGCTCTGGCCAAAAAGCTCCCAATATAATTTGCAGCAGCTTGCCTGATGATGGCAGGGTTATTTGGATCCTGCAACTTTTTCCAGAGATGTTCCAAAAATGCTTCTGCAAATCCCTGAAACAAGAGAGACTGCTAGCTTGATCCTTCTGATGCTGAAGATGCTCTAGCGCTCAGCACCCTGAAGACATTACCTAACAATGTAGTTACACTGCTAAGCACAAAAGAGCAGTCATGGTTCTTGTTTAAAAGCAACCCCAGCAGGCTGAGCTCTCCTCCCACCTCATCCCCTGTGTTAGTCACTGGCACCTAGAATCACAGCCTCCCTAGGCCTCCGAGACCATATCCTGCTTGACCTTTACTACCATCGCCCCAGCCGCATCCCCAGCCCTTAGCTGAATACTGCAGAGCCCCTTCTCCCTCAGTGATTCCTCAGTGGACCTGACAGACCTTGGCATGGAAGACAGCTTCCCTTCGCCCTGTGAACCTTCTCAGCACACTACCCCCTGCTAGCCCGTCCTTATTCCTTCCTATCAGTCCCATACCCAGAAACACTTCCTATCCCAGAGGCCCCCAGAGTTCCGGGCAGGGACTCAGGTAGATGCATCATGCTGTCCTCCAGTAAGATCTCTCCTTTCTCACCCTCAGAGACCCTTCCTCTCCAACTCTTACTCCAGATGCAAGGCCCCCCTAGACACTTCATCTCTGTCTCTCTTCAATTCTGTGACGTAATGTGACCTACTTCCAGGATCCCCTGACATACCTCCAACTCCCTGTGGACCACATCTCTAGTGTGAGCAGGACCACAGGTACATCTTTCCTGAAGCCCCTCGGCCTTCTCTCTCAGCCCGTCTCTATTCCTCCCTCTGTACCACACATACACACCTCCAGAGGTACTCACTATCAGACAACCCATCACTTCCCTAAGATCCAGAGAGAGCAACAGAAACCAGGAACAGAACGCAAAGACAAGACCAGGTACCGACACCAGGAGCCCCAGACTTCAATGCCTGGACAGCAGCTCAAAAGCACAGCCTTTAACACCCAAAGCAATAGGCCTCCACAGAACACATCAGCCTGCTACCCAGAGCGGGCCCGAGAGACAGCTCAGCAGAAGCACACACAAGGACTTCAAAACGGCAATTATGTGTATGTCCAAAGACCTTAAGGAACAGATTGATATAAATAAATTCCTTAATGAAGTCCCCAATACACAGACAGTGGAATGAAATAATGACAACAGCTAAAGGCATGAAAGTTAGAAAAGGGGCTGGAGAGATGGCTCAGTGGTTAAGAGCAAAAACTGCTCTTCAGAGGTCCTGAGTTCAATTCCCATCACAACCATCTGTAATGGGATCCAATGCCCTCTTCTGGTGTCTCTGAAGACAGCGACAGTGTACTCACATATATAATAAATAAATCTTAAAAAAAAAAAAAAAAAAAGAAAGTAAGTTAGAAAAGAAGCTGGGTGGCAGCAGCACATGCCTTAAATTAAATTTAAAAAAAAAATTCAAACAAGCACGTGAAAAACTCACATAATAAAAACTTTTAAGACACTGCTGAAGAAAATACTACAAGATGGAAAGCTCTCCTGAGCTCATGAATCAGTAGTACAAATATAGTGAAAACAGCAATCCTAGAGATCCAACACAATTCTCCACAGAACTTAAAAGGGCAACTTCCAGCTACATATGGAAACAAAGACAGACAGATAGACAGAGAGAGCGCTAAAACAATCCTGAATAACAAAAGAACTACAGGTATCACTACCGCAATCTCAAAGGGTTCTACAGAGCTAGGAATAAAAACTGCATGGTTTGGCAAACAAACAGAAATGTTTATCAATGGAATCAAATCGAAGGCCACATACCTATGGTCAGCTGATTTTTGACCAAAAAGAAAAAAGAAAAAAAAAAGCCAGAAATATACACTGGAAAAAAGAGCACCTTCTACAATTACGCTGGCCAAGACAAACTGCATGGGTGCATGCAGAAGAATGTAAATAAATCCCTATTAATCCCCCTGCACAAAACTCAACCACAAATGAATCAAGGCTTCACTATAAGGCCAGATACACTGAATGCAATAGAAGAGAAAGTGGAGAATAATCTCGAACTCATTGGCACAAGAGAAGACTGCTAGAACAGGCACTAAGAACAATAAATGAGACTTCATGGAATTAAAAACCTGTGCAGCAAAGGACAAAGTGGAAGCCCACAGAATGGCAAAAGAACGTATACCAATTACACATCTGAAAAATGGTTACTATCTAAAACACATAAAGAACTCAAAAACCAAAACCCAATCAAGAAAACAACCCAATTTAAACATGGGGCACATAATTAAACAGAGTTCTTAAAGATGAAACTCTTAAAGAAATCTTCAAGGATCCTTAGTCATCAAGGCAATGCAAATCAAAACTACTACAAGATTTCATTCTACACCAGTCAGATGGCCAAGATCAATAAGACAAAAGGACAGCTCATGGATGCAGGGGCAGGAAAACACTCATCCATTGCTGAGAGAGTACAAATTTTACAGCCAGTATGGAAATCAGTGTGGTGGCTCCTCAGCAAATAGATCTACCTCACTCCTGAGCATCCACCTAAGGACTCTGCATCCTGTCACAGAGACACTTGATCATCCATGGTCACTGCTGCTCTATTCATAAAAGGACTAGAAGCAGCTTAGATGTCATCAACAGAAGAGTGGAGAAAGAAAATACAGTACATTTACAGAATGGATTACACAATTCAGCTGTGAAAAAAGAGAAGAAAGAAAGAAAGAAAGAAAGAAAGAAAGAAAGAAAGAAAGAGAAAGAAAGAAAGAAAGAAAGAAAGAAAGAAAGAAAGAAAGAAAGAAAGAAAGAAAGAAAGAAAGAAAGAAAGAAATTATTAAATTTGCAGGTAAATGGACGGAGCTAGAAAAAATAAATCACCCTAAGAGTCATAACTCAAAGCCCAAAGACAAAATCGTATGTGGATATTGAAGCATTTAAGCCTTCAATAGGCTTCAATGTAACCACAGAGGAGGATGGGAGAATTTCCCAAGGTAGGGAAAATAGAATATATAGTTAGAGCAAGACAGGGAGGAGACGGGAATGGATTAATTGGAGAGGAAGGGAAGGACAGCTAATACTGTGGCCATTTGAAAGATTGCACAAAAACCTACTACAACAGAAGCTTCTAAAAGTACAGACACATTTGAAAGAAGTCTAATTGGAGGCACTAAATGTTAGGGCACACAAACCCACAACTATTCATCTTTCAACACAACCTGAAACCTCCAGGGGAAGGAATAGGTTACATCTGTGTTGTAACCCATTGTTTGGGTTGTTGAGTTGTTGGCCAAAGAAATTCCCTAAAAATTCAAGCTATTGCCAAGTCTATGAGTTGCTCTCCACAAACTGATAGGGCCTGATAGCTAAAGATAACCCTTGCAATCTCACTGAACAGAGCATTCGGTTGGTGCCTACCTTGAACCTTCACCATCTACTGACTAGTGTGCTCGGTCCTAGAAAGACTCTCTATGCTATCAAAGGGTTAGCAGCCCAGCTTCAAACCCTTCAGTCTCCAAGGGTGATCTGCCTGCATGATACACTGAGGCAAAAGCGGCACAACTGTTGAAGTAACCAACCACTCAGGAGATGGAATCTATGCCTGACTGCTTAGGCAGCCAAGAACCTGAGATTAGAAAGATCATAGACTTAACAAAAACCCAAATACTAGCTGGGCGTGGTGGTGCACGCCTTTAATCCCAGCACTCGGGAGGCAGAGGCAGGCGGATTTCTGAGTTGGAGGCCAGCCTGGTCTACAGAGTGAGTTCCAGGACAGCCAGGGCTAAACAGAGAAACCCTGTCTCGAAAAACAAAACAAAAACAAAAACAAAAAAAACCCCAAATACTACTGTTTGGCTACAAAATGAAGCCATAAAATGATTCTTAATAACATTCTGCTATACTTGTTGATTGCTGTCTCCCTTCCTGCAGTAAGGTGGGAATGCATATAGAGACCCACATCTTGACAACACGCAGTGAGAGAGACCTTTGACCACTTGGTCCTAAATGGGTTGTCTCCATCAAATCCCCCCCCCCCCAGGGTTCAGGAGCTATGTAGAGGAGCAGGCAGAAAGAAAGCCTATCTCCAACTCCCCTTGTAAAGGAAAAGTCAGTTTGTTCAAAGGCCTTTCAAACCATACATAAGGGCAGGCAGGTCCCATGCCCAGGAGTAGATTGACAACACAAAATCTTACTTATTCTTTGCTTGTATATTAATGTTTCTAATTTTGTGTTTTTATAAGTCTTGTTTGTGTGTGCATGTGTCTTTGTGTACCATTTCTTTTTGTTTCTTTTATGTGCTATTACTTCTACTGTTGTTGTTGTTATTTGTGGGGATTTTGTTGTTGCCTATTTGTTTTCTCAAAGAGAGAAAAAAGAAGGCCTTGAGTTGAAAGGGTGGGGGGACCTGGGATATGAGAAATAGGAAACCATGATCAGAATATATTGTATTTTTTTAATGAAGAAGAAGAGGAGGAGAAGGAAGAAGAGGAAGAAAAGGAAGAAGAGGAGGAGGTGGGGGGGAAATAGAAAAAACTACCTCTTAAAACTAAAAAAGTACCTCAGGTGGAAATGATCCACTGGACCTCAAATGTAGTTGGTTATCGAAATCAATGCAAAGCACGAGGCTCAGTAGTGTCTCTGTAGTCCCTACCAGTGGGCAGGCTGTGGCAAGAGAATGACTTAAGTCCAGAAATTTGGTGTCAATCCTGGCAACATATGGACATCTCCTCTCAGAGACACAAAAGCCAGTGAGAGGGCACAGCAGGAAAAGGCGCTTGTCACTAATCCTGACAACCAAGTCTGAAGTTGGGATTCATACAATGGAAGGAGGGAACACACTCACAAACGATGTCCTTTTACCTCTATAGATGTATAGTGACAAGGTGCATACACGCTCACGTATACTCACGTACACGTACGTACGTACACACACACACACACACACACACACACACACACACACAGTCCAGACAGGCAGGAATACTCAGACTGAGGTTAGCTTTTGAACCAATTTTCTCTGGACTGTTGTAGGCTCTATAAAACAGTTGCCCAAAATAGGGCTGGGGAACCTCTTGTGGCTTTGATTTTGTTTTTCTAAAAGGAGAAAGCCTAAACCTATAGTTTTTAAAACTTTGGGTTAAGAAGTTTGCTTAAGGGACCAAAAGCTGGCACACTGAACTATGCTTGATCCCTGGGACCCAAGTAGAAGAGAACAAACTCCCCCAGGTTGTCCTCTGACCTCTGTGGACACCGCAGCAGGTCCAAGTATGTACGTATGTACATATGTACGTACACAAGCGCGCGCGTGCGCGCGCACACACACACACACACTCTCTCTCTCTCTCTCTCTCTCTCTCTCTCTCTCTAATTAAAGGCTGGAGAGGAGGCTCAGCAGCTAAGAGAGTTTGCTGCTTTTAAAAGACATGTGCTGGGGGCAGCTGGAGAGCTGGCTCAGTGATTAAGAGCACTGACTGCTCTTACACAGGTCCGGAGTTCAATTCCCAGCAACCACATGGTGGCTCACAACCATCGGTGGTGGGGATCCAATGCCCTCCTCTGGTGTGTCTGAAGACAGCGACAGTGTGCTAATATACATGAAATAAATAAATAAATCTTTTAAAAAAAAAGAAGAAGAAAGACATGTGCTTGATTCCTAGTACCCACCTCAGGTGGCTCTCAATACTGTGAGAGAACAGAAGAAATAATATCCCAGGCCAGGTGTAATGGAGTATGCCTATAACACCAGTTCTTAGGAGACAGAGGTAGGCAGACCTCTCAAGTCTGAGACCAGTCTGATCTGCATCTCTAGGTCCAGGCAGTCAGCGCTCTACTGAGACTCCGACTTTAAAAACGCCCCACAGACATCTCCAGGGCTGGGGGCCAAGGATGGCTTGGATGGCAGAGAGTCTTTGCTTGCTTCCCTTACAAGAGCTGGAGTTAAGCTCCAGTGCCATCGGAAGGGGAAGGGCGCCATCTAGTGACCAAAGGCAGGATAACACCTTTAGTGTCTTCCACAGGTTTTTTGTTTGTTTTTTTCCAGACAGGGTTTCTCTGTGTAGCCCTGGCTGTCCTCGAACTCACTCTGTAGACCAGAAATCCGCCTGCCTCTGCCTCCCAAGTGCTAAGATTAAAGGCGTGTGCCACCACCGCCCAGCTCTTCTAGTTTTTAAGGAGGAAAATGTGGAATAAAATAATAAAACAGAGGCTAGAGAGATGGAGAGGAAATCAAAGTTCAGCTCCAGGAGATCTGATGTCCTGTTCTAAATGCTGTGGACACCCATACTCACACAACTTACATAACCACGCAGACATGCACAGGTACACATACTTTTAAAAAAATAATAAGTTTTTAGTTGAGCCTGGTAGCACACGCCTCTAATCCCAGTACTCATGAGGTAAAGGCAGACAGATCTCTTGAGTTCCAGGGTAGCCTATCAATCAATCAATCAATCGAACAGCACAGCAATGCCATTTTACTTACCAATTTGAAGCTGCAGAGGAAAAACATGAAGAACTGTACATGGCAGGAAGCATGTGTGGTCAACAGAAGTTTGTCAAAGATGGATATCAGATCACGGTATAAATCCTTTGTTTTATTGTTATCAATTTTACCTACAGAGAAAATTTAATTTTAATTTCATGGACATTTTCAAAGAAACACAATACTATTAAGAGCCAGCATTTGCAAGCAATGGTGGCACACATCTTTAATCACAGCACTTGGGAGGAAGAGGCAGGTGAATCTCTGAGTTCATGGCTTGCCTAATCTACAAAATTAGATCCAGGATAGCCAAAGCTGTTATACAGAGAAACCTTCTCTTGAAAAACCAAACCAGGGCTGGAGAGATGGCTCAGTGGTTAAGAGCACTGACGGTTCTCCCGAAGGTCCTGAGTTCAAATCCCAGCAACCACATGGTGGCTCACAACCATCTGTAATGAGATCTGATGACCTCTTCTGATGCATCTGAAGACAGCTACGGTGTACTTAGATATAATAACGGTGTACTTAGATATAATAAATCTTTAAAAAAAAAAAAAAACAAGAAAAGAAAAACCAAACCAACCAACAAACAAAAAACTCAGCCACTGGGCCAGGGCTGTACACTCATGAGGCTCAAGTACAAAAACTAAGGAAAGGGCCGAACAGCAAAAGAGCAAAAGAGCAAATACAAACCAAATAAGAACCCCAGCACTAAGCAGGCAGCAGCAGGTTTGCATCCCGAGTCATCTCAATGGCTCCAGACTTTGCTTCTCTCGGTGTAATCCAAGAGACAAGGAATCAGGCCTTACTGCACATCCTGCTGTGAAGCCACAGTCTCAGGTAGCCCAAGCTGACCTGCAATTCTATGTAGAAAAGGCTGATCTTGAACTCATGTTCCTCCTGCCTCTACCTCCCAAAGTCTGAGACTACAGACGTGGACTACTAGGTCCGTATCTCCTAAGCCGATTAAACTCCTTTTTTCCGTCTTTGAGACAAAGCTTCTCTATGTATCCACACCTGTCCCGAGACTTGGGTCTCTAACTCAGAGATCCACCTGCCTCTACCTCCTGTGTGCTACCAAGCCTGGCTAATAAACTCATTCTTTTTCAAAGATTTATTTTATTTTAATGTAAGTACACTGCAGCTATCTTCAGACACTCCAGAAGAGGGCATCAGATCTCCTTACGGATGGTTGTGAGCCACCATGTGGTTGCTGGGATTTGAACTCAGGGCCTTCGGAAGAGCAGTCGAGTGCTCTTACCCTCTGAGCCATCTCACCAGTCCATAAACTCATTCTTAAACCACAGGAGGGAGCATGGACATGCAGTCTCCAAGCTGTTTCCTGAGGACTAGTTTCCTCAGTAAAGTTAAAAGTCCTGATAATGGGTAAAATGAAAACACCTGCAAAGGCCTCTGAAGAAACTATAGACTACAGGCACCATCCTAAGATGTTCAACACACCATTATTAAACTTCCTGAGCATCTCAAATACAAGTGACTTCTTCTAAGGTTGTGCAGACTCCACCTAATGCCCACCAGTGAGAACATCATGGGCTTTGAAGGTCTCACTTTGAATACTGAGTTTTAACTCCATTGCTTCCATTTTCAAACTATGACACTGGCACGGAAGGTGATATGTGTTGACCCTTTGTCTCATCCTCAGGGCACCCTGGAAGTTACCATGCACACGGCAGACATCGTCAATGTAGGACAGCAGCAAGCACAGCAGGATGTCCAGGCGCTCTGCAATGGGATGAGCCATCTGGCTAGGCCGCTCCTGGTCAGCTTTCTTCTCAGGGTCAGTGTCCTCATCTTCATCCTTTGAGCAAGTGAAAACTGACATTACAAAAGTCACAGAAGTCCTTAGTGTCTAGGGAAACCAACAAAGGCCATTATTTCTTCTAAAAGATGAGAAAACGTACACACTGTCACAGACTCTCACGCAGAAATGTGGCTCAGTCAGGTCTTGAATTTTAAATAAACACCAGTCTATTCTCTTTTTTCCTTTTCTTTATTTCTTTGAGGGGTGGGGCAAGTGTGAGAGGGAGGGACTGGGACCGGATCCTCATGCAGAGTAAGCATGTGTGTATCCCCAGCCCCAACAACACGTTCTCATCCCTGAGTCGGCAGTGTTGAGGCTGGGTCACCTTTCCCAGGTCTGGGCAGGTATCTTAAAGCTACTGTGTTGTTTGCCAAGAATGCACAGCCTCTCTAGTCACAGCCTCAGGAGTCACCAATGTCCAGGAGGCAAAGGTGGCACAGAGCCATCGGGATTCTCAGTGACCATAGTATCTCATCTCCAGAATCTACATGGGAGAGGACAAGACTCCAAAAACCTGTCCTCTGGCCCATGCTCCCATGGCACACATGTGCCACTTCCTGCCATACCCAGCGAACAGGTTCTTACTTCGCTCCTCCCAGCTCTCTTGCTCCCTGATTGAGGTACTCGACAGTACCTCAATTCAGCTCAGACTTTAGTCAGCTGACCTCCACAGCACACATCATCCCAATTAGAGAGTGACGACTTTAAGGCATCTAACTGACAAAACATAGAAACTAGGCCCCAGAGTGATGGCTCGGCTGTTAAAGAACACTGGCTGCTCTTCCAGAGGACCTGGATTCTATTCCACATGGCAGTTCACACCTGTCTGTAACTCCAGTCCACGGCAGTTTTTGACACCATCACACAGACATGCATGCAGACGAAACACCAATGAACATAAACAGGAACGAAGCTGGGACACTCTATGCCTGCTGTTTCCTCAGATACTGGTGGCTTACAGAAACCAGGAAAAACATTTGCAGAATGAAAGTAAAACAAATTTCACCAAAACCAAACTTAAAGCCTTAGACATAAGATAAGGTTACTGCTGACTGCACTTTTTTTTTTTCCTTTTTTTTTTTTTTTGGTTTTTTGAGACAGGGTTTCTCTGTGGCTGTCTTGGAACTCACTCTGTAGACCAGGCTGGCCTCGAACTCAGAAATCCACCTGCCTCTGCCTCCCAAGTGCTGGGATTAAAGGCGCGCACCACCACGGCCGGCCGGCTTTATTGCACTTATCTTAAAGGGCTCCATTAGCATCTTATATAGGCAGTAGATAACATGTCAGCACAGGGTGTGTTACTTACCTGTAATCCCAACAATATACTCATTTAAGAAGGTATTCACAAGTTTGTTAAACTATTTATTTATTTATTTGCCACAAGCATGTAAGCAGGCACACATGTGCACACGTATGTACAGGTTGCTCAGTCTCCTCTTTCTTGGGACTGCTACCCACCTCTGAGACACTCTCACTAACCTAGACCTCACCACTTATTTCAGACTGGCCTAGCTGCCACGCCAGAGGCCTTCCTGCGTGTGCCTCACTCGTGCTAGGACTCTGAGCACATGTCACTGCACCCAACTTGTTTATCTGGGTTCTAGGGATCACACTAAGGTCCTTAGAAACACAAGACAAGTACCCTGCCTGCACAGCTATCCTTCCAGCCCCGCCACTATTTTGTCTTAACAGAAATCCTTGAAAAAGCTAAGCCAGTAGCTATCTTTCCACACTCTGAAGTAATAAAGCTCAAATGTATGCTTCTGTTAGTGGAAATGCTAATAAGGACTAGAATCAAAATACAAGACTAAAACAAAGGAGTTTAACCATCAATGTCAAAACAAAGAGATACTGACCATATTAAACAGTCCTTCTGAGGTGTCTGTCCCACCACAAGCCTGAGCTGCTGTCTCTTCAGCATCTTCAATATCCTGCCGCGATACACTCACCTATAATCACAAAAGATAAATGAAAACACTTAAAAATGCAGCTATTTGTAGCTGAAAATTAATCTACTATATATACTTTATATTGTTTTTTGAGACAGAGTCTCTCCACATGGCCCAGGCTGTCCTGGAACTCACTTTGTAGACCACATTGGTCTCGAACTCATAGAGATGCCTCTGCAGCCCGAGTGCTGGGTTTAAAGGTGAGTGCCACTGCACCAGGCTTACTGCATTTACTAAAGGCTCCATCAGCACCGTTTAACACTACAACACAACAGTGGTACAAACTACCACTAAAGAAACTGAAAAGCTGTAAGGCCAGTCCTTTACAGTGTACCTAACAGAGGTGTGCTGTGACACTCTGGGCAGCCTCAGCAGTGACATTCATTACATCTCTTTCAAGACCAAGACATATTGTAATGTCGTATGTAGATATGTGCTCACACTATTCAAATCATGGTTTTCTTACTGCCTATGCATGATTCTTGCAGACATACTTTAAAATATTCTTTAGGCCGGGCGTGGTGGCGCACGCCTTTAATCCCAGCACTCGGGAGGCAGAGGCAGACGGATTTCTGAATTTGAGGCCAGCCTAGTCTACAGAGTGAGTTCCAGGACAGCCAAGGCTACACAGAGGAACCCTGTCTCGAAAAACCATAATATATATATATATATATATATATATATATATATATATATATATATATTCTTTAGGAATATAAGACTTCACAGGGCTTATGTATACAGGTAGCCAGACGTGTAATCCCAAGCAAGAACCCCATCTCCCCGTTCTCTACAGTGTTTTGTCAGTGTGTGATACAATATAACAGTAATCCCAACACTCAGGAGATTGAGGAGACAACCTACAATTCAAAGTCACTAGGAACTACAGAGACCCCCTTCAATAAAAAACAAAGAGAAAAAAAAAGAAGAAGAAAAGAAAAGAAAAGAAAAGAAAAGAAAAGATGAATATTGAAGGATGTGGCAGGCACAAGGAGCTACCTTGAATCTAAGGCCAGCCTGGGCTACAGTTCAATACCCTGTCTCAATAAACAAAATTCAAAGACTCTAGAAATGTCTCATCTTTTAGGACCACTTGTTCTTTTCCATCCACCCATCCATTCTTCTATCCGTCTGTCCATCTGGTTTTTCAGGGCAGGGTTTCTCTAGAGAGCCCAGGCTGGCCTGGAACTCTCTCTATACCAGACCAGCCTCAATCCCAAGAAACCCACCCTCCTTCACTGAGTGCACCGCCTCCATCACCAGCTAAAAGCACTTGTTTTCCAAGTTCAACTCCCAGCATCCACATGGCAGCTCACACCCGTCCTCAGACCTCTGCAAATACCACGAAAACAGAAGCATAGACATACAATCAAACAAAACATACATAAATAATACATAAGATAAGACAAATTCATAGGTAGGTAGGAGGAGGGAGGGGAGGGAGGGAGGGAAGAGAAATTCAGAGCCAGGGAGATTGCTTAGTGGGTAAAGGTAATTGCTACCAAGTCACCCAATTCCCAGAACAGGCATGGTGGAAGGAGAAAACCAACATCCTACCTCCACATACATGTCACTGCACAGGATACAAAAAGTAAACAAATGTTTAAGATGGGGGAAATCAGCCAGGCAGTGGTGGCGCATGCCTTTAATCCTAGCGCTTGGGAGGCAGAGGCAGGCGGATTTCTGAGTTCGAGGCCAGCCTGGTCTCCAGAGTAAGTTCCAGGACAGCCAGGGCTATACAGAGAAACCCTGTCTTGAAAAACCAAAAAAAATAAAGTAAAAATAAAAAATAAAAGGGGTAGAAATCAAAAGTTAACAAAAATAAAAAATACTAAATATTTTTCTCCACTAAGAATTCTATCTTGCAGGGCATGGCAATGCATGCCTTATTCCCAGCACTCAAGTGGCAGAGGCAGGCAGATGTCTGTGAGTTCAAGGCCTACCTGGTATAGACAATGAATTCCAGGGCAACCAGGACTACACAGAAATACCCTGTCTCAAAGAACAACAGCTGGGGAGGGGAGAGGGTGTGTACTCCTTTAATCTCAGCACTCAGGAGGAGGCAGAGGCAGGCAGATCTCTGTGAGTTTGAGGCCAACCTGGTCTATAAAGCAAGTGTAGGACAGCCAGGGCTCTGTTACAGACAGAAACCCTGTCTTGAAAAACCAAAAACCAAACCAAAACAAAACTCAAAAGAAACAGTTGTAGAATTGTATCTCCTCGGATTTTCAAGTACTCCCAAATCAAGTCTCCTACTCAAGTCTTCAAGCCCTATTCAATCTGCAGTATTCACTGCAGTATTCACTGGCAAACCATCTCAGAAAACACCAAAAACTCTTACAATTCAAGGACTTTTTAAAATGTCACAAGCGAGAGCTAAAGAAGTGGCTTGGCACTTAAGAGCACTGACTGCTTTTCCGGAAGACAAGGGTTTCACTTCCCAACAGCTACATGGTTGCTCACCACCACCCCTAACTCCAATAATAGGGAATGCCTCTGCTGACCTCCACAGGCACAATCAATCAATCAATATATTAATTAATTTTGTATACGTTATGTATATACATATGCA
Organism: Mus pahari; assembly: GCF_900095145.1. NCBI lineage: Eukaryota > Metazoa > Chordata > Mammalia > Rodentia > Muridae > Mus > Mus pahari. The sequence continues at coordinate 9,782,233 of NC_034601.1, read as the reverse complement.
TGTTGCATATAAGAGACCTAAATCTATACAGGTTTATGGGGGCAGGCCCAATGTTCTCAGGAGTCTCCCTCAGCTGCTTTCAGCCTTATTCACCAGGGCAGGGTCTTCCGGGGCCTCGGGCGCAGATGAGGCCGGTCTAGCTAACAGCTAGCTTTGCAGACTCTGGTTTTGCTTTGCAAGCACTTTCACTATTAGCAGGCCACAACAGCCACACCACGTTTCCATGAGCACTTTCACATTGCTGAGCCATTTACACAGGCCAAGTCCAAGGGCTTGCTTGTGCTTTGCTCATCCTCATGTGACATGCTGACCAGACTCTCTCTCCTTCCAGATCCTCCCAACCTCCACAGCTTGAATTACCTCCCAGCTGACGACTCCTGCTCCCTGTCCTGACCAAACTGCTCCACTAGCTTACTCTTAGCTCTCTAGCTACGACTGCTCGGTCAGCGTCACGGTAAGTGTGTTATTGCTGTGAAGAGACAGCACAACCACAACAACCCTTATAAAGGAAAACATTTAACTGGGGCTGGCTTACAGTTTCAGAGGTTTAGTCCATTATCATCATGGTGGGAAGCATGGCAGCACACAGGCAAAACATGGTGCTGGAAAAATTCTAAATCTTTTTTTTTTTTTTAAAGATTTATTTATTTAGTTAGTTAGTTAATTGGTTAGTTTATGTACATGAGTATACTGCAGTTGTCTTGTCTTCAGATGCATCAGATCACACTGCAGACAGTTGTGAGCTACCATGTAGTTGCTGGGAATTAAAGCCAGGTCCTATGGAAGAGCAGTCAGTGCTCTTAACCACTGAGCCATCTCTCCAGCCCCAAGTTGTACATCTTGATCTGCAGGTAGCAGAAAGAAACTGTATCCCGGGCTGAGGATGGTTCAGTAGTTAAGAGCACTGACTATTCTTCCAGAGGTCCTGAGTTTAATTCCCAGCAACCACATGGTGGCTCACAACCATCTGTAATGAGATCTGATGCCCTCTTCTGGTGTGTCTGGAGACAGCTACAGTGTACTTACATATAATAAATAAATAAATGAGAAAGAAAGAAAGAAAGAAAGAAAGAAAGAAAGAAAGAAAGAAAGAAAGAAAGAAAATGTACCCCACCCCGGCTGAGCCTGAGCATAGGAAACCTCAAAGCCCGCCCCCATACTGACACACTTCCTCCAACAAGGCCACACCTACTCCAACAGGACACACCCCCTAATAACGCCACTCCCTAGGGGCCAAACCTATTCAAACCACCACAGTAAATACCCTCCAACTAGCCCCTACCCGCAACTAACCCTGTCCAAACTGGAATATGTATCTTATACAGCCTTTTTCCTTT
>NC_034601.1:9773396-9778396 GCF_900095145.1 Mus pahari | reverse complement strand
ATGGAACCTAGTCTGATAGATGTCTTATGACATCTGATAGATGTCTTATGACATCTGATAGATGTCTTATGACATCTGATAGATGTCTTATGACACACTGAACACTTTTGGCCTACACACAAATTAGACTTTTAAATAAATTAAAATAACAAACATAAGAAATAGGAATAAAAACACCATTTTCAACATATGCTATCAACACAGTTGAAAAAGAGCATATAACCCAGGTTTTAATGCTATTATACTTTATAATCTACTAATCATCTCTCTCCTCCTTCCAGACATGTGTGTACACATTACAGGCAGGTGACCCACCAGAATTAACCCCTAACCTGTTAACCCAAACACCATGATTCAAAGTCCACAAGGAATACTAGGAATACTCACGATGGGACATATCTTGTTATTATTTGCAAGGCTCTGTGACATGTGTCAAAATTTGCAGGAAGATCTACAAAGAAAAATTTGGAAGTATAAGTATCAAAACTAAAAACTGCAAAATCATGTTCCTAGAGCTAAAAAAATCTTTTTTTCTTTTTTTTTTTTTTTTTTTTTTTTTTTTTTTTTTTTTTTTTTTTTTTTTTTTTTTTTTTTTTTTTTTTTTTTTTTTTTTTTTTTTTTTTTTGGTTTTTCGAGACAGGGTTTCTCTGTATAGCCCTGACTGTCCTGGAACTCACTCTGTAGACCAGGCTGGCCTAGAACTCAGAAATCCGCCTGCCTCTGCCTCCCAAGTGCTGATAAAAAAACTTTCTAACTCTAACGAAAACTCAGCAACCAACCAGGAAAATAAGAAATGCATGGTTTGTCTCTTCAACAATGAGGATTAAATGGATTAATTACATCACACCTGCACAGATTCTTCTAAAAGAGCTACAGTTTTTAGCTAAGCATGGCAACACCTGCATACAATGAGACACTCCTGAGGCTGAGCAGCAGGGCTGCTAGGCCAGGGTGGGGTGGGGGTCAGCTGGTAGAGTGCCTACCTAGCATTCACAAAACACTGAGCTACAGCTACACCAAACAGACATGGCAGTATATACTGTAACCCGGCATTCAGGAGATAGAGAAAGACGATCCTAAGTTCAAGTCCTCTTCAGTTACATAGGATCAAGGCTAGTTCTGGGATACATAAGGCGCTGTCTCCAGTGCGGGGTGGTGAGTACCATTTATTTCAGCAATACACTTAGGGTGAGCGACTGCACAATAGGAATGTGTCAAAGAGTCCATCAAGCTGGGTGTGGTGGTGCACGTCTTTAACCCCAGCACTTTCTCTGTGATGTGAGGCCAACCTGGTCCACATATGAATTTCAAAACAGGCAGGGCTACATAGTGAGACCTGCCCTGTCTGAAAACAAACCAGAAAGAATCTATCAAAGGCTACCATTTGTCATTATCTCCCTAAGAGAGTAAGCGGTGAGATTTTTTACCATATAGGACCCATGTTCTAAGATCATACTTACTGTCATCTTCGTCATCAGAATCTGAAACATCTATGCCACCTTCCTTGACGATTACTCGAGCTTTGGAGGAAAAAGAAAATTTGTTATTCTATTCTGTCATGGGCATAAACAATGAATAGGTATTTTGAAGAGTGAGCTACGTTAAGCTCTTCCAGAGGACCGGATCCCCAGCACACAGATGGCAGCTCACAAAGGCCTGTAACTCTAGTTCCAAGGGATCTGACACATTCTTATAGCCTCTCTGTATGAAGGGCACACTATACACATGTAAGAAAAACACTCTCACACACGAGCACACCAAAAATAAAATGAAGTAAGTCGGATGACATCCACAGCTTCCTGCCCACGATACCTTGTGCCATCACAGGGCTCTGCACAGTAGCAACCATGAGAAGCAGCACCCTAACCTCAGGCCATCACTGTGAGTCAGACAAACGACTGCCTCAGGCCATCACTGTGAGCCAGACAAACGACTGCCTCTAGCATAAGGACAGTAAGGGCAGAGGAAACGAGAGAGAGGTAGGGGAGAGGAAGAAGAAAATCCATTTTACAAGCAAAACCCATTTACTTACGAGGTATAAAATGAGAAGCAATCATGCTGAGACATGGTCTAAGGAAGACAGTCTGTGCTGACACAAGATTCCCAAGAAAAGCCAAATACTCCTCCACCACTCTCTGACTTCTATTCAACCAGGGCAGTCTCTAGAGATCAAAGAGAAAGATGGTAGAAAGGAACATACACTGTTTCCAAAATACTAAATTATCTGCTAGTCAGTGAAATATAATGTACTTACCAATATGATGTTTATAAGTTGCTCAAAGTCTTTTGTCAAGTACATGACAGAGGAACGAAATTCTAGTAGCCAGTTAATGATCTGGTCATCCTTTAGTAAAAAACAAAGAAAAATCACAAGCTGTCTAGTGTTACAGAAAAGTAATGGATCTACTTTGTACCAATCCTCTATCAATACGATGAAAGACTCAGAAAAAGAGTTATGTTCCACTAAGATGTGGCAGAGGCCACAGTGCACACTCCTGTGGTCTCAGCCTGTGGGAAACAGAGGCTGCAAGTCCAAGGCCCGAGCTATATACTTAGTTCTAGACCAACTTAGATTACATACATATTAAAACAAACAAAAGCCCGTGAAGGGTTAAGTGTAGGACACTTGACATTGCACTTTCCTACCATGTTGAAGACCCTGGATTTGCTGCCCAGCACTCCTGCTCAAGCTTGGTAACCTGAGTATGATCACCTAAAGCCATGTAAATATGAAAAGAAGCAAGTCTAGGGACCGGGAAGCTGGCTCAGTAGTCCAACGCACTGGTTACTCTTCCAGAAGACACAGGATCAATTCCCAGCATCTACATAGTGGTTCACAACCATCTGTAACTCCAGTACCAGAGGATCCAACACTCTCCCCTGGCTTCATTAGGCACCAGGCATGTACACTGTGCCCAGATATACACAAAAGGGAAAACATCTATACATAAGAAATAACCATCTGGGCCAGGCGTGGTGGCGCACACCTTTAATCCCAGCACTCGGGAGGCAGAGGCAGGTAGATTTCTGAGTTTGAGGCCAGCCTGGTCTACAGAGTGAGTTCCAGGATAGCCAGGGCTACACAGAGAAACCCTGTCTCAAAAAAACAAAACAAAACAAAACAAAAAAAGAAACAAAACAAAAAACAAAAAGAAAAAAGAAAGAATCATCTTTTAAAACTCTTAGTCTACAGTGGTCCTTTGACTTCTACCTGTGCCCACACACAAAAATCAATGAAAAGCTTTTTAATAAAAAGCCAATCAGCCACAAAGCACAGTGGCATCTGTATGTAACGCCAACATTCAGAAATAGTGGGAGGGGAGTCTCAAATCTGAGAAAAGGCTACACTTCATAGCTAAGACCACCTTCAAAACCCCAAACAGAACAGAACAGAACAGAACAGAAGCTGGGGCTGGGGCTCAGTGACAGCTCTTGCCCTTGCCCAGCATGCTTGCATCCTAGCTTTCAATTCCCATGAAAAACAACAACAACAACAAGAGCAGAGTCAGGAACTGCTGCCTCAGTGAGCCCTGAGTAAGTGCAGAGTACACACAGTACCTGAAAAGGCAGCCACAACCGCCATCGTTTTTTATCGTGCCAAGAATCTGCTGAGATGGGCGAGGCTGTAGATCAGCACCAAGATTGCTGGATCAGCAGTAGTTAAGGCCCAGTTTAACCCCAGAACAACAAAAATCACAAAGGCTGGGACTGGGACAAGGCTGGAGAACTCATATTGTTCTTGTAATAAGAAGACAGAAAGATCACAAGAAAATAAAGCGTTTGTAAGTGGATGGGCAACAGTGTCAACTGTATAAGGCTAGCAAATGCCCACTGAAATGATCATGTGAAGGATTAGTGGGAAAGGCCAGGCGTGGTAGCACACACCTTTAATCTCAGAACTCACTATACAAAGGCAGAAGAATCTCTCTCATTTGGGCTGGCCTGGTCTATATAGTGAGTTCCAGAACAGCCAGGGATATGTACAGACCTGTCTCTCAAGAAAGGAAACGAAAACTTACTAGGGGTAAAAATATAATCACTGGTAACTTGTCAAGTAATTATAGTAGTAATAAATTGACTTAAATGTAAAGTCAGGAGGAATGGGGTGTGCAGACTGAATGGGAGCGACATCATAGCTAGTCATCACAGTCCTTCAGGCTGCTCTAAGACATCTTGGATATCAATTCATTGAGTCGTCCTGGTTTTCCCTCATACTTTTTTTTTTTTTTTTTAAGATGCATTTTTTATTTCTTATTTTATGGGTGTAAGTGTTCTGCCAGCATGTGCGTATATGCACCATGTACATGCAGGAGAGACCAGAAAAAGGCATCATATCCCCTGGAAAAGGTTACAGAAGTCTTGTTAGCTGCCACGCGGGTGCTGGGAAGGGAACCTGGGTCTCCTGAAGGAACACCAGGTGCTCCTAACAACTGCTGCTGTCCCTCTAAGTCCCCACGCGGGTGGAAGGGGCAGGGGAAGCATACTACATGCCAGTTCTTCCCTACTTCTGACAACCAAAGGTGGATCCAACCATTGTTAAGTGACCAACAGATGGTAAGACTGGTCTTGGTTGACAACCACTGAGTTAAATAAGATAGGATCATAGAAAGCAGTTCTGGAGGACAAACTAAGACCATTGGTTAGAAATATGACAGCCTGGAGTCAGCCCTAGAGCCCTGCGTGGGAGAAAGACTGAGCCAACTCCTACAAGGAGTCCTGGCCTTCAACCTTGCTATAGCATGCATGTGTGTTAAAAGTGAGTTATTGGGCTGGTGAGATGGCTCAGTGGGTAAGAGCACCCGACTGCTCTTCCAAAGGTGCAGAGTTCAAATTCCAGCAACCACATGGTGGTTCATAACCATCCTTAACAAGATCTGACTCCCTCTTCTGGAGTGTCTGGGGACAGCTACAGTGTACTTACATATAATAAATAAATAAATCTTTTAAAAAAAAAATAAAGTGAGTTATTAAAAGTAATAAACACCTTTAATCCCAGCACT
>NC_034601.1:9770314-9773151 GCF_900095145.1 Mus pahari | reverse complement strand
AAGGTTTCTCTGTGTAGCCCTGGCTGTCCTGGAACTCACTCTGTAGACCAGGCTGGCCTCGAACTCAGAAATCTGCCCGCCTCTGCCTCCCAAGTGCTGGGATTAAAGGCATGCGCCACCACACCTGGCAAAATACTTTTTTTAAAATTACCTTTATATCAGGATCAGACAGCTGGTTCTTCAACAACTCTAAGTCATTTGTTTCACCCTAAACAAAGAAAAGAGAAAATTAAAATACAATCACTATGGTTTCCTTTAAATATCAACAGAATTTTTATTATGCCTTGATATCTCATGGAACTGCAAAAGGAACCATGAAACTTCTACACATCCCTCACAATAATAAAGTCAAAACTATAAACCTTTTAAAAATTCATATTTAAGGCAGTCCTCACTGTCTTTTTTTTTTTCCTTTGGTTTTATCGAGACAGGGTTTCTCTGTATAGTCCTGGCTGTCCTGGAACTCACTTTGTAGGCCAGGCTGGCCTCGAACTCAGAAATCCGCCTGCCTTTGCCTCCCAAGTACCGGGATCAAAAGCATGCGCCACCACTGCCGGGCTCCTGGCTGTTTTATAAGCCTATAATCCTAGCTATTCAGAAAGCAAATCCAAGGTCGCCCATCTACACAACCCTATCTCAAATATAAAAAGTAAAAAACACAAGTCCTGCAGCTACAGCTTAGTGGTGGAGAGCTTATGCTAGCAAAGAAAAACAACCAAAGCAACAAGGAACTTGTGTTAGTAGAATCAGAGGACTAGGACAAGGGAGGCAGAAACAGTCACTTTAATACTACAGCAGATACTAATGAGAATGCTAAAGGTATGAATAAAAAGCACTGTAATGACAGCATCTATTTAAATGTATTGCTATAGGTGGGAATTATAAGACACAATCATCTATGCTTCATCTTTAGTGATGAGATCTAGAGGAACCACTTAACCAACATAAAACCAGAGATCTCTAACTTATTCTTCTGCAGTTAAAGCTTAGGTAGCTCCTTAGAGATAAAATGGTGCTGGGCAGTGGTGTGCGCGCCTTTAATCCCAGTGCTCGGGAGCCAGAGGCGGGCAGGTCTCTGAGTTAGAGGTTAGCCTGGCCTAAAGAGTGAATTCCAGGACAGCCAGGGCTACACAGAGAAACCCTGTCTGGAGGAATAGAAAGAAACGGAGAGATATGGTTTAGTGAAGCCAAGCAAGGGGGTGTACAGTCAGAAGGCAAAGGCAGCTGGATCTTTACAGATTCAAGGCCAGCACAGTCCACAAAGCAGTTCTGGGCCAGTCAGAGTGATACAGTAAGACCCCATCTCAAAAGGATACAAAACACTGGGTGTGGTGGCACACGCCTTTAATCCCAGCACCCGCAAGGAAGAGGCAGGCGGATTTCAGAGTTCGAGGCCAGCCTGGTCTACAGAGTGAGTTCCAGGACAGCCAGGGATATACAGAGAAACCCTGTCTCGGAAAAACAACAACAACAACAAAAGAATATAAAACTATTTAGTTGGACTATGTGTATAACTCCAGGATTGAGGCAAGAATATTGGAGTTAGACATCAGACAGGGCTACACAGCAAGACTATCTCAAAAAAAAAAAAAAAAAAAAGTAAAAGTTAAACAAACAAAAATCGCTCTAATTTTTTGATTTTAATTTTAGCATTGCGAGTTGGGTACAGCATTTTAAGTCCTAGAATCTCAGTACACTTGTTTTGGTTACCTTTAAGCTTCCCTACCATGCATATCACTAAATATTCTATTTCAATACGGTAAAATATGTCCCTCAATCCCATCTTTTTAGACAGGCAGTTCTCAACCTGAGGCTGTTGACCCCCTTTCACAGGGGTCGCCTAAAGGCCACCAGAAAACACAGAGACTGGCATTATATGTCATAACAGTAGCAAATTATATTTACGAAGTAGCAAAGAAAATAATTTTATGGTTGGGGGTCACCACAACATGAGAAACTGTATTAAAAGGGTCACAGCCTTAGGAAGGTTGAGGACCACTATTTTAGACAGAAGCTGCATATAGCCCTGGCTGGTCTCAAATTCAGGTATTCACCTGATTCTGCCTTCAAGTGCCGGGATTAAAGACACAAGCCTCCAAGCCCAGAGTAAAATTTATTTTTAGGCTAAGGATGGAGCTCAACTAGACCTGTTTTCCTGGTGGATAAGGTCCTAGTTCCAATCCCCACCACTGAGAAACCTAAACAGAAGTGCACATAAATGCTAAGGTTCATCTTATTCTGTTTACTGTCTTTGGGGCAGGGGGGTTGTACTCAGGAGGAACCCAAAGCCTTGCTAATTTGCTCTTCCGTATAATACCTATTAAACTCTGACCAAGCAAAATCAAACCCCACATAGTATCTCCTCGTACCTTTTTGTATTTCAATAAGACTTCTGTCACAGTTCCGCCAAACCGAACAGTTTTTCTCGGAGGAGAATTGAAGAAATCACTCTCTAACGGAAGTCTATCGGAAAGCCTGAAGAACCAGGAATACCAGTTATTAAATTCATGACAGAATGACAACAGTGAGCATTACTGAACCATCATTTTGTGTGATGAGGCTTAAGTTTCTTAAATGATAATCCTTCCTTCCAACCTTCTCTCCCACAAAGCCACTCTTCCCTCAGTAAAACTGTCTCAGAACTGTGGCAGAATCCAACCTAGGCTACATAATGAGAACTTATTAAGAGCAAGGGAAGGAAAAGAAACTCCGTATTCCCATATTAACCCTGTAAGATCCTGTTTAACCAGCCACCTTTGTTAACCCTGATCTCATGATACAATCATTTGTTAAAAGCATGATGACCTTTCTTTCTTTCTTTCTTTCTTTCTTTCTTT
>NC_034601.1:9762578-9770229 GCF_900095145.1 Mus pahari | reverse complement strand
TTTTTTTTTGGTTTTTCCAGACAGGGTTTCTCTGTTTAGCCCTGGCTGTCCTGGAACTCACTTTGTAGACCAGGCTGGCCTGGAACTTAGAAATCCGCCTGCCTCTGCCTCCCGAGTGCTGGGATTAAAGGCGTGTGCCACCACGCCCAGCTGCATGGTGACCCTTCTATTCCTCAAATTTGTCAAGCTGATTCCCATTTCACTTGCTACTCACTTTTAGAAACACTCTTCCCAAGGCTGGAGTTCAAATGTCAGAGGTCTTCTCCACCCTAATACACTCACTCACCCTTTTATCCTGCCGGGATGTTGTACTTCGTCATAGCATTTACTGATACCTGAACCCATCTTATCCAGGTATTGCCGCCCCCCACTGCCCCGCCCCCACTGCCCCGCCTCCAGCTCTGTTGGGTATGAGAATGTTAGTGTCTGGATAAGCTGCTGTCCCCAGTGTCTTTACACAGTATGTACACACTTTATAAATAATTCTCAGTATTATGCTAAGTGCTTTACAAGATTTACTTCGTTTAAACAAGAATCAGACAAAAATCTAAAGGTTAGATCCCAAATGTTTTATAGGGATAGGTATTTTTAAATGTTGGGCAAAAATGTCTGCTTATATAATATACGGTTCCACTATGCTACTGCTTGCTTCTATAGAAACAAATTTCAAACAAAATTTTTGGGATTCGATAGGTCGCCAGTGACAGCTTTCCCCTAGATATCCAAAACCCTGGAAATGCCGTCCATGTCTTGGCCAAGAGAGGGAAGAGGAAAGGCGCGGAAGATCAGCCTAGAGTCCCACAAGGGTGCCCCACGAGTGAGTGGAAAACAATGGAACAGACAAGGCTCGCCCCGGCAGAGGGGACCAGAGGCTCCTGCGCGCCTGAGCCGCACAGCCCGCACGCCCGGCCCCCTCGGCACATCCCGAGAGCTCTCAGCGGGCTCGAGTCCCGCACCCGCAGGCGGAGGCCGCCCGGATCTTACCCGGTCCGCGACGCACTCAGCGTGGCAGAGGCCGCTGTCGCCACATCGCCCGACAAGCGCGTGTGAAGCAGCGGGGCCGCCATTCGGCCTGAACTGAGCCAACGCCGGGCCTGGCGCCGGAAGCCACGACCTGCCCGCCCCGGAAGTCGCGCAGCAGGAGGCAACCCCCCTGCGGGACGCGGCCGCGTGAGCCGAGCGCGGCGGTCGCCGCTAGAAGGCAGGTGGGCTTGCGCCTGGCCTTATCCGGCCTGAAGCTTCCCTAGAAAAGAGGCTGGCACAGCTAGGCGGGGCAGTCGGTGGCCGCATTCCTCCGAAACTCCTTCAAAGAGAAGCTTGTCTCAGAGTCGTGTGCTTGTAACCCTGGCGCTCAGGAGGTGGAGGCAGGAGGATCCGAAGTTCAAAGCTGGTTTCCTCTGGGAAGTGGGTGGAGTAGGAAGGGCAGCTGGGGGCTTTCTCTGCCTCTCTGAGCTAGCAGGCTTTCACCCCAGCATCTGGCCGCTGAGTCTTCATTGGTAAAATCGAACGGCTGGGATTTTTGGTTTTCAAACACTATTTTGGCTCTCCAACTTCTGGCCAGACCCCAGGGACACTGAGAGATCACTCCTGCTGACGACAACCTGAGAAGCCATCAGATTTGGTCCGGTGCATCAAGCCAGAAGCAGCCACAGGGATAGGTGTGTTTCTCATGACCTGGCACAAGAAGACCACCATCTTCACTGAGGCCAAGGTGTTGAGCACGGTGTTGGCGCTCAAGCACATAGTTGAGGGCATCCTGAAGAGGCCTCCTGATGAGCAACTGCTAATCAAGGACAACCAGCTCCTCGATGAGATGAAAACTCTGAGTGAACGTGGCTTCACTAGTCAGGTAGCAAAGCCACAGGCCTCAGCCACAGTGGGCCTGGCCTTCAGAGCAGAAGATGCCTTTGAAGGCATATTTACCCCTTTTCTTGTCCTCCTGAACTTCCAGACATGATGAAGGATTCTGGAAGCAGTGCTGAGGAACAAGTTGTACAGTGAGGACCCCAGGCCCACCTCCTAGAGACCCATTCCCTAAAAAAAGGGGGGGGGGGAGTTCAAAGCCAATGGGTAACTATTAGGACCTGGGTTACCCAGGTAAAAAGCCCGGTTTAATATTAGTAATGCAGGTGCTGGAGAGGTGGAAATAGAAGGATCTCTGGGACTCACTGGCTGGCCAGCCTTGCCTTTCTAGCAAACATGCAAGAACCGGCATGTATACAGATGCTTAAATCAAAGAAATTGTCTTCACAGTAGAGAGCTTTGACTAAACAAAATACAAGATCTGTATATCATTTTAGACACATATGATAACCTTACTCTGGGTGAAACACATTTTACACAGTGACCTAGCCAGAAATGTGGAGACTGGTAAAAAGCCAGAGGGGAGCGTTGGACCGATGTTACCATGGGCAAGAGAACCCAGGTTGGGGAGCTGGGCATGATGGTACACACCTTTAATCTCAATACGTGCCTTTAATCTCAGCACAGACAGGCAGTTCTCTGAATCTGAGGCTAGTTTAGACTACAGCATAAGTTCTAGAACAGCCAGGACAATACAAAAAGAGCTTGTCTTGAAAACAACCAAAGAGGATCCAGGTTGGATTCTGAGCACCCACATGGCTCACAACTGTTTCTAACTGCAGTCCCCAGTCCCAGGGGTTCTTATACCTCTGTGAGCACAGCAGGGACACACAGAGATGTACGAAAAACACCCAAACACATAAAATAAATCTTAAGACATTTTTAGAGAGTTTGCTATCCAGCATACTTTTTCTTAGGAAGTTGAGGATAGATTCCAGAACACTAGATGAATGCTCTACGATTGAGCTACACATATAAATTTGTAAAAGAAAAACCGATGTCAACCAGACCAAAAAGGAGCTTTGTTTTTTGTTGTTGTTAATATGTATTTGTATTTATTGTGTATGTGTGTGTACCACATGCATACAGATACATCAGATCCTCTGGAACTACAATTAGCTGCCTGGTGTGGATGCTGAGGATAAAATGTGTTAGGTGGGCTGGAGAGATGGCTCAGTGGTTAAGAGCACTGACTGCTCTTCCAGAGGTCCTGAGTTCAAATCCCAGCAACCATATTGTGGCTCACAACCATCTATAATGAGATCTGATGCCCTCTTCTGGTGTGTCTGAAAGACAGCTACAGTGAACTTATATGTAATAAATAAATAAATCTTAAAAAAAAAATGTGTTAGGTGCTCTTACCCACTGAGCCATCTCTTTGGTCCTCCCCCCCCCCACCTTTTTTTCTTTCATTTGGTTTTGAGACAGTGTCTCTCTGAGTAACCCAGAGAGATCCTGCTGCTTTTGCCTCCCAAGTGTGGGGACTGAAGGTGTGCACCACCATACCTTCCTGCCTATTCTTTTTAGAAAGATGTATGTATTTGTATGTCTGTGTGTTGGCACATGTTCATGCTGGTGTCTGTGGAGGGATTTCCTGAAACTAGGCTATTGTGAACCACCTTAAGGGAACTGCTAAGCCATCTTTTCAGCCCCAAGGAAGGAATTTTTCTTTGGAAAACACCAGAAATTAAAGCTTTGAGATCACAGGAGAAAAAGGACTACACCCCACTGTCAATAAGAAAGAAAAATGAAACATTTGGAAGCTGTACAGAAATTATGAAATGAAACTATCTTCAGCATCTTGTTATCCAAAAAGCATAGCTTTGGTGTGCAACATTATAAATCCAAATAGCATTCTTCTGTCTTGAAGTGATTTTCTATCTGATGTTGTCTTAGAGTTTCTGGTGGAGAATGTTAGGCAGAAAATACTCATGTCTCCAGACTAGGGGAAATAATTGCACATTAGCTGGTTTTATAGAAACCTATTCCCCTCCATCCCAAAGAAAAACAATCAAGATGCATGACTATGACACATGAGGAATATAAATAAACTGTCAATTAACTGTTGATTCAACCATAACTCCATTAATTTTAAGTTGAACCTATACAAAAAAATTAAACACCTCCAATTGTGCCACCTAATTTAAGAAAGAAATGCCTGAGCTATACTGTTGACTCCTGAGTCCACTTTATTCTTTCTTTCTTCCAAAGGTGCTCTTTTGTTGTTTTTGTTTTTAAAAGGCATTTTTAAGGTTTGGTGGTTTATTTTGTGTACTAGGAATTGAACTCAGGGTCTTGACCATGTAAGGTAAGCTCTTTACAACTAAACTACATCATCAGCACTGTAAATATTCTATAAATAAAGTATTCTGTAAATAAAATATATATTCATAAAATGTGCTTTTGCACAAATGGTTTAATACAGTGTGTTGGGGGTTGGACTGGTGCTGCTATGTATTCAGTTGCTAAATTCTGCCCCCACCCCAAATATATACTTCACCTCCAAATCAGCAGGAAACAATATTTAAGAGAAATACACTCCATTCCCAAGAAGTAAGGTAGGTGATTTTTAGTTGTTCAATGAGTATTAAATGGTTGTCAACACACATCCCAAAAAGGGATGGTTACAAGTAGTTACGATCTTGGATAGGGAGGACATGAAATAAGGAGGTTAGATTTAGAGATTTATTTTTCTCTTTTTCTTTCCTCTATCTTTCTTTCTCTCCTATGTAGTGTTAGAGGAGGAAGGGGGAGAAAGATTGATAAGAAAAGGGTGAAATATAGGAATAATAGGAAAAGGGGTAGATTATGCAATTGGCTCTTAAACTAAAGAACATTTTATAGCCAATAATATCACATTGGCATAGATCATTGTATATTGTTACATACTAAGATATTTTGTTGCATTGGTATAGCTCTTTGAATATTGATACATATTGAAGCTATATTCTGCTACATTGGTATAGAATTGTTTATATTGATACAAATTTAAGGTTTACATTGGTTTAGATTATTGTATGTTGATACAAATTTAAGGTTATTTTTGACACACATAATGTATATTATGTTTCAACTTAAAGTCACCATGTTTCAACTTTTATTTGAGGTATTGTACCTCAGAATTCTCAGATACAATGTAAAATTCTAGTCCTTTTAAAACTGCTATTAAAAAGCCAGGCAGTGGTGGCTTTAATCCCAGCACTTGGGAGGCAGAGGCAGGCGGATTTCTGAGTTCGAGACCAGCCTGGTCTACAGAGTGAGTTCCAGGACAGCCAGGACTATGCAGAGAAACCCTGTCTTAGAAAAAAACCTGCTATAAAATGAGTAGGATAATTAAGAAATACAAGTTGATAAACAATCAAACTCATTAGATTCTAGACTAGTTCATTACAATCAGATGCTTCCTACGTTAAACAGATAATAGAGAGCTAAAAACAAGTTTGCCAATTCAGATATGTTATAGTTAAATAGTCTTCAAAAACCTCAGAGATTTCTGAATATGGGATTTAAAGATGTTTTTATTAATTTAAGATGTTTTGACATTGAGACATGCCAGCTCCTGACAGTACCTTATTCAACTTGGAAGAAGGTATGAGACTCAGAAAACCCCCATGGGAGTTGCTTCAAATATGGTTAGTATTAAGGCCTAGGTAAAATATTAGGGCCTAGATGGAATGTTAAGGCCTAGATAAAATGTTGAGACCTAAGTAACAGTTACTTGTCTAGCCTGTCATTATAGGGAAACTTTCTCATGTGCTTCTGCTGTTACTAGGAATCTTTCTAATGCCAAGATTGATTGCATATTCTGTTATATTCTGTGCCCTTGAAAACCAATCAGGATAAAAGCCATAAAACTGTTTTGTATAGTTACCCATCATAAGCTTGGACCCACACCAACCACTGAATAGCACTTCCTGCACATGCCTTTAGAGTATAAGCTGCCCTTGGGATAGACCTCAAGAGAGACACCTGCACCAATATAAGAAACTATTTGGGGGCTGGAAAGATAGCTCAGAGGTTAAGAGGACCCTGGTTCAATCCCCAGCAACCAAGTGGCAGCTCAGAACTGTCTGTAACTCCAAGATCTGATAACCTCACACAGATATGTGCAGGCAAAAATATACCAATGTGCATAAAATAAAAATAAAGTTAAAAAAAAAACTATTTGGATTAAGACTTCCATTTTGAGTAGTGGTCCAGTAAAGTTTAAGATCCCAAAACCTCCCTGGAAACTGACATCCTGCCACACCACCTCCAGTAGGATCTGTGTGACAGGTTCCACAGACTGAGGCAATTGACCTCAAAAGGGGGAGGCCTCCTAGAACCAGTTGTGGAACTCTTCGCTGGAGAAAAAATATTGAGCCATAGTTCTCATGGCAATCTATCTGTTTTGTTTTCTCTTATTCCTTTTCTTATTTACATGTTCCTGGTAGCTTAGGCCAAGATCTTAAGCGAGAATAATGGGTAAGAAACCATCCCTAGAGATGGGGCCACTAGCATAACCTTGTCCCCAGGGAAACCAACGCTTTACTTTCTAAATCATTTACAAAACTATTATGATAAAAACTTTCCCAACAACAAAATTTCATATGGCTACATGTGTGTCATCGGAGGTAGATTTTGGTATATGGTAAAGAAAGCCTTAATTAGAAAGAATTAAAATAGTTTAAATTTATACATTGAAGATTATTCAAAAAAAATCAGGCACTAGATGTTAAATAATAATTGACCATAGGGCTGGAAAGTTAGTTCAGTGGTTGAGCACTGAACGTTAAAGATTTATTAACCTGCTCCTGGAAATATGCCACTAGCTTTGGACAACAGCCCCCACTGAATACATCCTTTTAGAATTGTTATATTTTGATGATTTATAATGATGTTACCCGTTCTGTTTGTGATTCACTGAATACATAGTTTCAGAGTTATAATCTTGGATGATTTTTTGTGCTTTACTGTGCCAAATGATTTTTGTTGGTATCTGTGATTGTTTCACTGGATACAATTTCTAAGAGATGTAAGGTTTGGTTTTTTAATGTATAAAACTCCCTCCTTAAGAGCTGCAGCATATACTCATATTCAAACTGCCTCTGTGTTTGTTTCTGTTTGTCACCACTGAATCCTTACCCACCTAGCTTCAAGGGCCCTCATTCCAGGGACCCCCCATACCCTACTGGGGTGGTCCATGGCAACATCCTACTTGGTAGAAAGAGACATGTATGTGAGTAACTGACATCCTGGTTGGCAAGTTATATGAATAATAAACAAGGCATGTCCCCTTCCATAGTTGAATACCCAACCAATGGGAGCAAGATAAATGTATGGCCAAGACATGTTCCTAAGGAAATCCCCTATCTTGACTGGTGAAATGACTTGGCACAGATGTTTGTGGATTTGGGGTTTAAAAACCCTGAAGGGTCTTATCTCAGGGTCATGGTTCAGTACCCAAATCTGGACCATGGTCCTGTTTGACCAGTCCTGAGGCGTATGCTCAATAAACTATCCATTTCTGACTGAGATCAGTGTTTGTGTGATTTGGAAGGCAATTTCTGAACCCCAACAATAAGCTGCCACTGGGCAAAGACTGCCATTGCTCTGACTACAAAGTACTGTCCAAAATAGACATGATGCAGGTTAGTTGACTGCTGAACTACCTAATAACTTTTATAATTGTTTTATATATGTTCTTACTGTATGGTGTTGTTTTATGTATATGAGTATTCTATTTGCACATATACCTATATGCCAGAAGATGGCATCAGATCCTATTACTGATGCTTGTGAGCCACCA
>NC_034601.1:9753531-9762397 GCF_900095145.1 Mus pahari | reverse complement strand
ATGCATGCCAGAAGCTCACAAACAAGAATATATAAAAGAATATATATATATATATATATATATATATATATATATATATATATAATTGCTGTCTTCAGACGTACCAGAAGAGGGTGATGGATTCTATTTCAGATGGTTGTGAGCCACCATGTGGTTGCTGGTGTTGTGCCCTAAGTCCACAGGAAATGCAGAGGAGCCTAAGAATTGCAAAGCCTGCTGCAATTCGCAAAAGAGTCTTTTTATTGTTTCAAGTTCAAGCCCGGTTGGCCCACCTAGCACTCACTGTGTGAATGCTGGCAAGCCATCCTGAGTTCAGAAAACATTGGGTTTATATATAGTATAGTTAGGAATAGTGTGACTATTTACAGAAAAGGGGAGCAGAGGGTGGAACAGTACTGAAGCAGGAGAGGGGTTAGTGGGTGTCTGTTCAAGGACTAATTTTATGGCCAGTTGTAAATGTCTGTGACCTGACCTCTGTGTACCTTCTACTTTTTCCATGGTCTCCCTTGAGCTTGTTATTTCTCTAAGGCCTCAAGGACAGGCACCTGGAGAGTTATCAGGAGGAGTTTGGGTGTTGGTTTTTAGAGACACAGAGGCAGGGAAAATAACTCACACTATAGGAGGGAGAGGGAGCCCCTGGCTGCTGCAGGAGGACTCAGCAGAGAAACCGGCTGTCTGCATACCCTGCTTGTGGGGGGCGGGGGAATGGGAGCCTCTGGTAGGGAATGAAGAGGCAAACTGTACAACATTTAAGTCTCTCTAATATCAGTAACTTGGGGGTTACAACACTGGGAATTAAACTCAGATGTCTCAGTTAGTGCTCTTAACCGCTGAGACATCTCTCCAGCCCTGAATGTTTTTCTTTGTTTGTTTGTTTGGTTGGTTGGTTGGTTGTTTTTTTTTCGAGACAGGGTTTCTCTGTATAGCCCTGGCTATCCTGGAACTCACTCTGTAGACCAGGCTGGCCTCGAACTCAGAAATCCACCTGCCTCTGCCTCCCGAGTGCTGGGATTAAAGGTGTGCACCACCACGCCCAGTTCTGAATGTTGTTTTTTATTGTAAGAGAAAGAACCTTTTTATCTAAAAAGGAGGAAATGTTGGGGGTTGGTCTGGTGCTGCTATGTATTCAAATGCCAAATATTGGCCCCCAATGAGCAGATCTTCTTCTTCTTCTTCTTTTTTTTTTTTTTTTTTTTTTTATAGCAGTGGCTTTCTTTCTTTCTTTTTTTCTTTTTTAAAGATTTATTTATTTTATTTATTTGAGTACACAGTTGTTAGCTTCAGACACTCCAGAAGAGGGCATCAGATCTCATTATAGATGGTTGTGAGCCACCATGTGGTTGCTGGGAACTGAACTCAGGACCTCTGGAAGAACAGTCAGTGCTCTTAACCTCTGAGCCACCTCTCCAGCCCGCAGATCTTGTATACCAAGTGATGCAATATAAACTCTGTTTCCCAATTTAAACTATTGGTTAAATAAAACTAGCGACAGTCAATTACTGGGAGAATTAGAGAGAGGTGGAGTTTGAGTTATCAAGCTTGGGGTCTTTCTTCAGTATCAACCTCTGAAAGAGCAGTCGGTGCTCCTACCCACTGAGCCATCTCTTCAGCCCAGGTCTGAACTCTTGCTCTCTCTGCCTCCACCTCCCAAGTGCTGGAATTACAGGTGAACACCACCACACCCACCAGGGTTACTATTAGGTTTGCTTGTTGGTTTTGTTGGTTAGTTTTGGTTTTGGTTTTGTTTTGTTTGGTCCTGAGGTTTAAGTCAAGGGCCTTGTGCAAGCACATGCTCTGCCACCGAGATATACCCCACCAAAGAATTATTTTTACATGTCTTTGAATTTTGTAAAATTTACTTGCATGCTTCATTACATGGCTACTTACTTTCAACAATATATTTCTACAATTCACTTTGTATAATATAAAGTTGTAGTTTCCAGCCATATTGCATTACATTATCTGAATACATTAAAAATTTTTTCCATAGAGAGATTGATCAGTAGTAAAGAGTACTTGCTGCTCTTACAGAGGACCCAGATTCTGCTGAGCCCTGCATGGTCATACCAAAGGGACAGTGTGACATAGTTCTCACTCCTGGAGCAGAGTTAACTGGGCATCGGCCTCCACAAGTGTTGATGATTGCTAGGCATGAGGCCTGTTTGTACAACAATGTACATAATTTACTTTATGTTCCTCCTTCAGGAGACATTCTCCCCACCAAGGTTAAAGACTCAATGATAACTAGAAGCAGAATGAGTCCAGGAGGCAAGTGTGTGTCTAATGTCCTTAGCAAAATGGTAAATATTGTGACCTTCAGGACAACCATTAAGGCTGTGGGAAAGAACTCTGAAAACATGAGTTTAAAAAATGTATAATTTCTCAACTATGTAAAATATAAGGATAGAATATGAATTAAATGAGGGGCTTCATGGACCTAAAAGAACAGAGATAGCTATACTATAAGCCAGCTTATCAGAAAGATATTCAGGAAGGAGCTGAAAAGATTTAGGGAGTGGTGATCACAAAACAGGATCCCACCCAACTTATTTTTTTTAAAGATTTATTTATTTACTGTATATAAGTACACTGTAGCTGTCTTCAGACACACGAGAAGAGGGTGTCAGATCTCATTACGGATGGTTGTGAGTCACCATGTGGTGGCTGTGAACTGAACTGAGGACCTTCAGAAGAGCAGTCAGTGCTCTTAACCACTGAGCCATCTCTCCAGACCCACCCAGCTAAATTTATTGTTTGTGCTTACAAAGGCGGGCCTGGACAGACCTAGGTTAAGCCCATGCATGGTGAGAATGGCAAGATCCCATCCAGCTAGTTTACTGTCTGTGCTTATAAGGGTACGCAGATCTCTGGATTCATTTGCTTTGTTAAAAAAATATATATACTTGATGTCTTTTCTAAGAATCAAGGGGCTAAGTTCATAGAAGGCTGATTCATGGGATAATAAAAAGGGAACCTAGGTAAACAACTGAATTGATATATAAATAAAAGACTGCTCTGGTCTGCAAGAAAGAACTAATTGGAGAGCAAACACAGCTATTTTAGAATTTTTTTCTAGCAGTTTTTCTGACTTTGGTCAGAAAACCCATGAACTATACAGAGAGATTTTAGCATTTTTTTTTTCTAGCAAGAGAGAGCTGTCTGAAGATCTCTAGGGAGATGTCTCAAGCAGAACACAGCTGTCAGTTTGTACCCATGATTGACTTGGAGTCATTTCTTTCACCTCTCCCAAAAACCCTTTCCTCAGAAACACTCTCCAAGCAGAGGCTGGTCCTTGGCAAGGTTCAGTTCCCAGCAGAAGGCTGCTTAAAGCTGTTTGAAGCAGAGAGAAGTCTTGAGCAGACTACAGAGCCAGAAGCCATCTACAGAGAGCTGTCTAGGGAACTATATTGAGCAGAACACAAGGCTTGTATCCACAATTGACTTCTAGTCATTCTTTCGATGCTCTCAAACACAGCTGTCTGCTTGTATCCACAATTGACTTCGAATCATTTCTCCTGCCTCTCCCAAACACCAATTCCTCAGGATCCCCTCTTCAAGCTGAGTCTGGTCCTTGGCACCCAGGTTCAGTATGCAGCTCAAACTCACTATGTAGACAGAGGTATAAGTACAGGTATAGTCAAATGAAAATTATAAGGTAGAATAAAAATGGAACTTGGCTCAGTCTTTTATGCTACTATAACAAGATACATGAAATTGGATAATTTAAAAACAATAGAGATGTGTTCATTGAAAGTTCAGAGTCGGGCTGATGAGATGGCTCAGCGGGTAAGAGCACCGACTGCTCTTCCAAAGGTCCCGAGTTCAAATCCCAGCAACCATATGGTGGTTCACAACCATCCGTAACAAGATCTGATGCNNTCTTCTGGAGTGTCTGAAGTCAGCTACAGTGTAATTACATATAATAAATAAATAATAAAAATAATAAAAAAGAAAGAAAGAAAGAAAGAAAGAAAGAAAGAAAGAAAGAAAGAAAGAAAGAAAGAAAGAAAGAAAGAAAGAAAGTTAGTTTAGAGTCTAAGGACAAGGCACTAGTAAGTTTCATGCCTGGTGAGAGCCCAGTGGTGAATTCTAAGAGAATCTGTTGTTGCTGAGTTATAGATGAATGCTGCATCCTTACATGGTAGAGAGAACAGAGGCGGGCTTGGGGGTGGTGGTAATAGCTTAATGACTGTACTCCTGCCTGGGTTCAACATCCATTCCCAAAAGGGGTGTCAAGAAATTCAAGAAGAAAAAAAGGTCTAAAAGAACCTAACACACACCCCCTAACCCTGCAAATCCAGCTCCTAAGGCTCTGAACCCAACTCAAAAGCTCTGAGAGTGTTTTCTTAGTCTGAGAATCCCTATAAAAAGTAGCTTTCGGCCTGGTATGGTGGCGCACACCTTTAATCCCAACACCGAGGCAGAGGCAGGCGGATCTCTGAGTTTGAGGTTTACAGGGCAAGTTCCAGGACAGTTGGGATATACACTGATAAGACCTTGTCCCTAAACCATTGCCCAGAGAAAATAAAGAGGCTTCTCTGTTGCTTTATGTTGTTAACTGACTTTCAACAAATTACTTTGGAAGAGATTCCAACCATGGCAAATATTCTATAGAGAAAAATAAATCATGTTGTTGTTCCTTTGTAATGTTTTGCATATGCTGAGTCCTTTTAGTTGGGAATATGTGTTTCCTTGGGCGTTATGGTAGGGTTTTTGTTGTTGTATCTTAACAGCTCTCACTCTTTAGTTCTGGCTATGCTGGAACTTGAGGTGAGCCTCCTGCCTCTGCCTTCCCAGGGCTAGGTTTAAAGTTATTAGCTACATCGCCAGGCTGCTACTTTTTTGTTAGGGGCTTTTTAAAAAATTACACTTAAGCCTGGGGTGGTAGCACGCCGTTAATCCTAGCACTTAGGAGGCAAAAGGAGCTGCCTGGTCTACATAGCAGACTCCAGGCCAGCAGGGCTAAAGAGAGAGACCCTGTTTCAAAAAATAAATATAAAATAAACAAAACAAAAGTTACATTTTAATAGCATGTGTATTGGTGTTTTGCCTGAATAAATGTTCGTGCACCACATGCATGCCTGATGTCCTTGGAAGTCAACAGAGGGAGTCTGATCCATTGGGCCCGGAGCTATGGACATTCTGAGAAATCAAACCCAGATCCTCTGCAAAAGCAGCCAGTGCTTTTTCCAGCCTCCAAATTACGTGTGTGTGTGTGTGTGTGTGTGTGTGTGTGTGTGTGACAGTGTATTAGGTCAGAAGACAACTTTCAAGAGTTGCTTCTCTCTACCATGTGAGTCACAGGAATCAGACTAAGGTTCTCAATACTTGGCAGTAAGAAGCTTTTAACCACGGAAGCCTACGTTTGGCTTTTAAAAATACCATCTCAAGTAGCCCAGGCTAGCTACCTTCAACTCTGACCTAACGAAGGATGGTTTCGACTTTTGATCCTACTATCTCCATTCTCTTGTGAGCTCAGATAACAGAAATGCATCATCACATCTAGTTTCCTATAATTTTAACTTATTTTTAAAGCTGCAACCAATTCTTTATGACTTAAGATAGTGATTACTGGCCATGGACTTTTCTTTCCCACCCATTTTTCAGGGTATGAGGAACTAAGTCTATATCCTACATCTTATCCTATCCTATATCCTATCTTACATCCTGTCCTACATCCTATCCTACACTACATCCTGTCCTACATCATATTCTATCCTACATCCATCCTATCCTACATCCTGTCCTACATCCTATCCTATCCTACATCCTATCCTACATCATATTCTATCCTACATCCTATCCTACATCCTGTCCTACNTCCTACATCCTGTCCTACATCCTATCCTATCCTACATCCTATCCTACATCATATTCTATCCTACATCCTATCCTACATCCTGTCCTACATCCTATTCTATCCTACATCCTATCCTACATCCTATTTTATCCTACATCCTATCCTACATCCTATCCTACATCCTATTCTACCCTACATCCTATCCTACATCCTATTCTATCCTACATCCTGTCCTACATCCTATTCTATCCTACATCCTGTCCTACATCCTATTCTATCCTACATCCCTATTCTATCCTACGTCCTGTCCTACATCCTATTCTATCCTACATCCTATCCTACATCCTATTTTATCCTACATCCTATCCTACATCATATTC
The DNA here is from genome assembly GCF_900095145.1 of Mus pahari. Taxonomy (NCBI): domain Eukaryota; kingdom Metazoa; phylum Chordata; class Mammalia; order Rodentia; family Muridae; genus Mus; species Mus pahari. The sequence goes on along the minus strand of NC_034601.1, from coordinate 9,756,217 downwards.
TATCCTACATCCTATCCTACATCATGTCCTACATCCTATTCTATCCTACATCCTATTTTAGCCTACATTCTATCCTCAGCACTGTTTACTCCTTAATGTTCTTGCTATGAAAGGTAAAAATGAAGGGTGAAAATGGCTTCTTGGTGACTGCATCATAATCTTGTAAGCAAATTTGTACTTTATAAATCAATTTTGACTGAGAATGTAACTCAGTTGGTAGAGTCTGGGAACAAAACTGGGTAGAGGAAAGGAGGGAGGAAAGGAGGATAGCCCACGCCTGGCCAGAGTTCCTCCTACGCTTTCCACTCGGCCCCAGGTAGGCATCTAAGCCACTGACACTCGTTCTCTTGTTCTCTTTCCTATCCCCTCTCCTCTTCTTTTTCTTGGTGCTGGTTTTTTGGCTTGTTTTTGTTTTTGTTTTTGTTTTGTTTTGTTTTGTTTTTTTAGACAAAGTCTTCCTGTATAGTCTTGGCTGGTCTGGAATTCACTATGTAGACCAGGTTGGTGTATGTAAATCAGGTTGGCCTTGAACTCCTAGAGATCTGCCTGTCTTCCTGTCTTTGCCTCCCAAATCCTGGGACTAAAGGTATGTCCTTTCTATTAACAGAGACCTCCTGTAGACCAAGCTGGTCTCAGAGCCTGATCCTCTTCCTTCTACTTCCAGAGTGGCAAGATTACAAGGTGGACAAGGGGCAGACCCCCCCAAACCAAGAGGCCCTGGGGCGACACCCTGTGCCCTGGGGTTATGGGAGAGAGGGCTTAAGGAGAAAGGTTCCCACACAGGTGAGAGTCTGTGCAGCAGGCCTTGACTGGAGCACAGGAAGGCCTTCCATCAGGAGATTAGAAACGGCTCATTAGGAGAAAGCCTATCCCATCTTCCAAATGCAGAGGGCCTTGATGAGCAGAGACATTCTATGGTTTTAGAGTTTTATTGTAGAAAGGCAGGGGGAAAGAGAGAAGGTGGAGAGAGAGGGGGGGGGCCATGGCCAAGAGGAGAGAAGGGGGAAAAGGAGAGAGAGAAGAAAGGCTAGAGTAAGAGAGAGAGAGAGAGGGAGGGAGAGGAGAGAGAGGGGAGTAAGGGGATTAAGAGCAAGAGAGCAAGAGAGGAGGGGCCAAACAGCCCTTTTTAATGGTATGCAGCTATCTTTTTGTTGCTAGGTAACTAGGGAGGAGTTTAGCCTGAAGGTCAGAAGCTTGTGACATTGCCTACATGACTACTAACCATGCTTCTCTTGTAGGGGCTGAGGGGGCAGTAACTTCGACAGGAGCCAGAGTTCTAGGAGACATGAGAGAACTCCTTCTGTCCCATGTAGGTGAAATATCACCACCGGGTACCAGGGTTCAACATCTCAGCTCAACTGGAGACCAGACTATCTGTGCATAGCCCAATGCCCCACAGTAGAGTACTGATTTGACATGCAGGAAATCCTGATTCAATCCCCAGCACCATATAAACCATGATTGATCATAAATACCTGTAACTCTAGCACTTAAGAAGTGGAAGGAGGGGCTGGAGAGATGGCTCAGTGGTAAGAGCACTGCCTGCACTTCCAGTTGTCCTGAGTTCAATTCCCAGCAACCACATGGTGGCTGACAACCATCTGTAATGGGATCTGATGCCCTTTTTTGGTGTGTCTGAAGATAGCTATAAATATATATATGTCTTTTTTCTTTTAAGATTTATTTATTATATGTAAGTACACTGTAGCTGTCTTCAGACACTCCAGAAGAGGGAGTCAGATCTTGTTATGGATGGTTATGAGCCATCATGAGGTTGCTGGGATTTGAACTCCGGACCTTTTGGAAGAGCAGTCGGGTGCTCTTACCCACTGAGCCATCGCACCAGCCCTATATCTTTTAAAAAGAAGTGGAGGGAGGGGGATCAGAATTTCAAGCTCATCCTGTTTCACAGTTCAAAGAAGTCATAAGAACATGTCTTTTTAAAAAGCTACAATTTTTGGAGGTTTCCACCTAAAGCATTATATAATTTTATCTTTTAATGTGTATGTGTGAGTGCAGATACATGCACCTTCGTGTATTTTTATCAGGCTTACACGGTCAGTATTTTTCCTGCTGAGCCATACTGACTGCTTTACTATATCATCGTTTGTTTGAGACAGGACTTCACTGTGTAGCTATGGCTAGTCTGCAAGAGCAGCTGGCTTAGAACTCATACATATCCTGCCTTTGACTCCTTGAGTGTTTCAATTAAAGGTGCCACAACCCACAACCCAGCTTACTATACTAGTTTAAAAGCTCACCTCTAGACAGGTGTCATTTCCTATAATCCCAGCTGTTCTGCAGGACATAGCAGGATCCAACCTGGGACAAAGACACACACACACAAAATAGGGCTACATGCTCATGGGAGCACTTGCCTGGCAAGTACAAGGCCCTGGGTTGGATGCCAAGTACTGCAGAAACTAAATATATAATCACAAATGAGAATGGTGGCATATGAATATAATCTTACCACTCAGGAGGCAGTGACAGGGCAATCAGTTCAAAACTAACTTCAGCGGTGCAAGACTTGTCTCAGTACAAAAATTTAAAAACCAACAATGAAAGACTGATGAGGCCAGGGAGATCTGTTCTGAATGATGGCAGGGAGGTCTGCTCTGGATGGTGACAGGGAGATCTGCTCTGGATGGTGACAGGGAGGTCTGCTCTGGATGGTGACAGGGAG
>NC_034601.1:9749736-9752506 GCF_900095145.1 Mus pahari | reverse complement strand
TGATGCCCTCTTCTGGAGTGTCTGAAGACAGCTACAGTGTACTTACATATAATAAATAAATAAATCTTTAAAAAAAAAAAAAAAAGATTCTTGCCAGGCGGTGGTGGCGCATGCCTTTAATCCTAGCACTTGGGAGGCAGAGGCAGGCGGATTTCTGAGTTGGAGGCCAGCCTGGTCTACAAAGTGAGTTCCAGGATAGCCAGGGCTATACAGAGAAACCCTGTCTCGAAAAACAAACAAACAAACAAACAAACAAAGATTCTTATTGGGGGGAGGGGTCTGTATGAGTGTTTAATCTACAGGTATATATGTGCAACACCTACATACTGTGCCCAGACAGGCCAGCAGAGTGTGCTGGGAGCCCTTGGCACTAGAGTTGCAGACAGTGCCAAGTGGGATGCTGGAAACCAACCCAGACCTCCAGCCGCACTGAAAGTGTTTTGTTTGTTTGTTTTGTTTGTTTGTTTGTTTGAGACATATCTCTCTACATAGTTCTAGGTGTCCTAGAACTCACTAAATAGACAAGACTGGCCTCAGCGGTACAGAAATCCACCTGCCTCTGCATCCCAAGTGCTGAAATCAAAGACATGTGCTACCATGCCCAACTGCAAAGTGGTGTTTTTATTTTATATTTTAACGTCTATTTGTATTTGTATATATGCTATGTAGGACATTTTTCATTCAGGTTTCTGAATTATTTGCACAAGATAAGTCTACATTTTAAAACTTTATTTTAAATAAAATTTCATTAGAATAGCAAAGTTTATTCAGTTTATAATCCTGGTAATAAATAGTACTATTATTTGTAGCTGGAAAACCGTCTCCAGTACTGAAGCAAGTATAGGCAGTCTCATACAACACTTGGCATAGGTAGTCTGTCTGTCTGTCTGTCTGGAATGGGTCAGAACTCCAGGTAGAAGTTTCTAAAACAAGATATGTAGAAACACTGTTAATTCTGGAACTAGAGGGTACTGGGGATAGGGCTCAGGTCACCACATTGAACCATCTTACCTACAAAAGATTTTTCTTTTTCTTTTTCTTTTTTCTTTTCTTTTCTTTTTTTTTTTTCCTATATGAGCACACTGTAGCTGTCTTCAGACACACCAGAAGAGGGTATCAGATCCCATTACAGACAGTTATGAGCCACCATGTGGTTGCTGGGAATTGAACTCAGGACCCAGATGCCCCACAACAGAAGAATGCATACAGAAAATATGGTTCAATTACACAATGGAATACTATTCAGCTATTAAGAATAAGGACATCATGAGCTTTGCAGGCAAATGGATGGACTTAGAAAATATCATCCTGAGGTTGGAGAGATGGCTCGGCGATTAAGAGAACTGACAACTCTTCCAGAGGTCCTGAGTTCAAATCCTAGCAACCACAGAATAGGCTATGCCCAACTCTCATAAGATAGAAGAGAAGCCACTTATGGGAGAGGCAGACATACAGGAGAAGAGAGTATAGCACAGGATACAGTAGAGTTTGTACAGAGCAGTACAGTACAGTTGAGAGGGAGAATAGAGCTGTGAGAGACCAAATCATTTGAGTTCAGACTCCAGCTTAGAAATCTGTCCTAAGGCTGAACTCAAGTTAACAACAGTTTCCAGACTACCCTCTCCCCAACTAGACCTGTGTCTAGCACCAGTTTCCAGGTTATTCCCCAACAAACCTGTAACCCCTAAGTTATAAGCCTGACCTTGGCACTTCATTCCTAACAACCACCAATCAAGAAAAAAACAGGAGTTAAGTTTATGGTTTGGTTCCAAGCACCAGGCAATTATGTTAAGGGCTATAGTGGCCCCCCAATCAGATGTGTGCCAGGCTAGATACCCCCATCTTGTCTCTATAAATGCTTGCCTGAAACTAAGCTTAGGGCTGCCCCCGCCTATTCTCCTGAGATGGTGGTGTGGCCCCAGCTTGAGCTTGAATAAAGAGACCCTAAAGCAACTACATTGGATTCGGGTCCCCTGTGGTCTTTGGGGGGTTCATGAATGTCCCCTGGCACAACAGCAGTACAGAAGGAGACGGAGGCAGGGCACAACTGGAGCGGCCGTGAAGAGGCAGGTTGCAGAGAGAGAACAAGAACAAGCTAATACAGTTGAAGACAGACCACAGAATGAGAAGGCGCCAGAAGATTAGAATAGATTGCTAAAGTTAGTATGAGGCCAAGCAGAGAATTCAGGAGAGGCCGGGAGAGAAGCTAGACTGAATCTCTCAGCATGGAGAGGAGTTCTGAGCCAGAACATCGGAGTTGAGCCAGCCAGTATTCAGAACCAACAACAAAGGGTGCGTTTATTCAGCAGCAAATCTCAGAGGCTGAAAACATTTTAGGCCTAGATTAGATTGTACGGAGTCTAGAAGCTTCCAGGACTAGGCCTCAATTAGTAGTTGGAGGCAGTAAGTCTCCCAGACAACGATGGCAACAGGAGAATAAAAGAGATATATTTACATCTGGTCTATTCTATTCTCATTTTAACTCTGTAGCTTCATCTTCATATGAATCACATTTGTTTCTCTTCTCAGTCTCAATGACCTGTGACTAACATTAGATTATTCTTTCCCACATAGCCCTAAAGCCATTACATCTCTGTTCCTTTAAAAAATTTAAATATCTTTTGTGCCCTTCTCCCAACTTGGTACCTTTTCAAAATACAGAAATACAGCCTCTTTTTTTTTTTTTTTTTTTTTTTTTGGTTTTTCAAGACAGGGTTTCTCTGTATAGCCCTGGCTGTCCTGGAACTCACTTTGTAGACCAGGCTGGCCT
>NC_034601.1:9748700-9749720 GCF_900095145.1 Mus pahari | reverse complement strand
CCTGCCTCTGCCTCCTGAGTGCTGGGATTAAAGGCATGCACCACCATGCCCGGTCAAAATACAGCCTCTTGATAGAGTAAAGCTTTTTAAAAGTTGTTTGTTTTTCAAGACAGAATTCCTCCATATAGGCCTGGCTCCTGGACCATATAGGCCTTGCTCTGTAGACCAGGCTGGTCTCAAACTGCCTCTGCCTCTGGAGAACTGGGGTCAAAGGCATGCACCACCACCACCCACTGAACCTTAATTTAAAAAAAAAAAAAAAAAAAAGATTTGTATTCCATGTTTTCATTTATTTATGTGGTGGGGGAAAGACCAGGTACAAGAATAAAAGATCAGAGGACGGTTACCAGTGGGAGTGTATTCTCCCTTTCTACCACTTGAGTTCTAGAGGTTGAATTTAGGTCATCAGGTTTAGAAGAAAACACCTTTACCCACTGACTCAGCTTGCTAGTCAATTAATTTTATTGTTGCTTGTCTTTTTCAATTTTTTTTAAAGATAGGGAGGGTCTCATGTAACTCAGCCTAACTTCAAAGTATGTAGCTGAGGATGACCCTCAAATTCTGATCCTTGTGTCATTACTGCCTGTGTGCTGGAATTTCATGTACGCAGAACCCTGCCTGCTTTATACAATACAGAGTACTAAACCACGGCTTGCTACATGCTAAGTGTGCGGTCTACTGGCTTTGCTACTACATCCAAGCCCTCCCCCCACCTCTCTCTCTGAGTTATGGCTTCTCTCTGTAGTAGGACTGTTGATATAGAATAGGCTGACCTCAAACACACAGAGATCTGCCTGCCTCTGTCTCTCATATGCTGGGATTAAAGTTGTATGCACATGCCCTGCTTAAGGTTATTATTTATTTATTTATTGCCAGGCATTGGTCGTTTTGCAGCACTTGAGGGAAAGGCAGAAAGGTTTCTGAGTTCCGGGACAGCCAGCTATACACAGAAACCCTGTCTTGAAAAAAGCAGCAGCAACAACAGAATTTTTTTCCTCTTTCTTTCCTTTTTTTTTTTTT
>NC_034601.1:9741406-9748243 GCF_900095145.1 Mus pahari | reverse complement strand
ATATAATAAATAAATAAATCTTAAAAAAAAAAAAAAAAAAAAAAGGGGGGGTTCTTTAAAAAAAAAAAAAAAAGACTTTATTTATGTATATATGTATTTGTACATATGCTATGCCCTGTGTTTGTGCCCACAAAGGCCAGAAGAGGGCATCACATTCTCTGTAAATAGATTTATAGACATTGGACTCCACCCAATATGGGTGCTTGAACTAAATTTGGGTCCTCTGGAAGAGCAGCCAGCCCTCTTAACCTGCTGAGCTCTCCAGGCCCTCTTCTGTACGTTTTTAAAGGTCCTTTTTCCTTTTCCCATGTTCTTCTCATCCATGGTCTTCACCCAGTGAATGTCTACTTTTGGATCCATTTCAAACACCTCTCACACAACCCTCACTGGTGTTACACTGTCTTGCATACTCATACTGTATTTGCTTTATTATACTGTATTAAATACTGTATACTATATGTACTGTGTTACACACTGTATAGTGTGCACTGTTTTACATACTGTATAGTGCGCACTGTGTTACATACTGTATAGTGTGCACTGTGTTACATACTGTATAGTGTGCACTGTGTTACATACTGTATAGTGTGCACTGTGCTACATACTGTATAGTGTGCACTGTATTACATACTGTATAGTGTGCACTGTATTACACTGTAGGAGTTATTTTAGTATCTCTGCCTCCTGATAAGTGAGAAGTCCTTGAAAAGTAGGGTCTCCAAATAGAGCACCAACTCACCAGTACTTACTACAATGCCTGGCACCTGCTAGAAAGAATACCAATGTTTGGCCAATAAATTAATTATTTAAAGGGCACGAGAGGCTCCTCCTGTCAAAAGGCTAACCTTCAGGCATCCTCATAACTATCATTTGGACTTGGAAAGCAAAGACTACAAACTTTCTGTTGGCAAGATCGACATCTTTTTATTCTCATGTTTACCTGTCCTTGGTATCTAGTGTCTAATCTCTAAGACTCAATTAAATAATAGGAACTACATCAAAGAAGAAAGGAAGCTGGAAATAGCCTTTTGAAGTAATGCTAATGTTGCAGGAAATATTAAAAAAGGACCGGCATGTTCCCGCACATGTGCCGGCAACTCTCAGCCCTGCTTCGGTTCTGTTAGCTCTGTCTCTACCTGCCAACTCTCCGACAAGGCCTGAGCTCCCAAGATCCTCTCGATGCCATGCAATGACCGTCACCCCACAGTCAGCCACCACAATACCCATCTACCTGATAGAAACAAAACTCTGGAATTAACCAATCAGATTTATGTATCAATAAATTTCAATTTACAAGATGCCAAGACAAAAAATTCAAAACCAATTGATCATGATAAGAACTTTATCCCAATTATTTTAACCTTATGATATCATAACTACCTGTGGCTGGTTAAAGCCATACTGGTTCACATCTTGGCCTTCTCCCTTCTCCCTCTGAGACACTCTCTTTCTCTGCAACTCAGTTCTGCCTCCCTTTCCCTGTCCAATCACAGGCCTCCTGCTGCCCTAATGTAATTGGACAGGGAAAGTCCTGCAACACACTAAGTTCTATTTTTCTTCTGCTTTTGAGACAGGGTCTCAGCCGGGCGGTGGTGGCGCACGCCTTTAATCCCAGCACTTGGGAGGCAGAGGCAGGTGGATTTCTGAGTTCGAGGCCAGCCTGGTCTACAGAGTGAGTTCCAGGACAGCCAGGGCTATACAGAGAAACCCTGTCTCGAAAAACCAAAAAAGAAAAAGAAAAAGAGACAGGGTCTCACTATGTAGCCCTGGCTGGCCTCCAAATTATAGAGATAATGCCTTCCTCTACCTCATGAATGCTGAGACTATAGGTGTACACCAAAACATCCAACCCAGCCTTTCCCTTTTAAAATTAGTTTTGCTCATATATAGTTTTACGCGTGGGCACACACATGCACACAATATTGTATCAGGCAAGCAAACACCGTCACTGAGCCACTCCACTAGGGCCCAAGCCCCCTACTTCTAAATTTTTGGGTTTGTTTTTTTTTTTTGAGACAGGTTGCCTTGATTGACATTGAACTTTCAACAATCATCCTGCCTCTGCATCCCAATGCTAGGATTATAGGCATGTGTTACCATGCCCAGCTTCTCTCTCTTTTAATAGAAACACAAGTCATTGGATATATTTTATATACTTATATTTATTTATAAATCAATATTATTTTTATTTATAGAATTCAGTTGTCCGAACTGTATAAAATTCAAAATGCCTGTAAAGATTTATAGAACTCTGTGAGTTCCAGCCCAGCCTGGTCTACACAGTGAGTTCCAGGACACCCAAGGCTAAGTAGTGACTCTTATCTCGAAATGACAAAAGACTCACAGAATATATGTGTCTTTTTTTTGTGTGTGGTTTTTCGAGACAGGGTTTCTCTGTATAGCCCTGGCTGTTCTGGAACTCACTTTGTAGACCAGGCTGGTCTCGAACTCAGAAATCCGCCTGATTCTGTCTCCCGAGTGCTGGGATTAAAGGCGTGCGCCACCACACCCGGCTATGTGTCTATTTCTAGAGAAGAAAAACAGAAAAACATATATTTCTTAAAGGAGTGTTGGAGAAAGTTGTAAGAAAATAATAACTGCTGCCTAATAGTCAGTTCTCTCCATTATTGATCTAAATGCAAAACAAAAAGGGGGACTGGAAGAGATGAATGCCCAGTAAGAGCACTGGCTGCTCGCCCTTCCAAAGGATCCAGGTTTGAGTCCCAGCACTTACGTGGGGGCTTACAGCTATCTAACTTCATTTCCAGAGGATCATATGCTGTCTTCTGTCCAAGGGCATCAGACTCTATACACACCCCACCCCAGAAGAAAAAAAAAAAGGCAAAGAAAAAGTAAGCTCAGCTGGGGGTGGCAGTGGGGGTGGCAGTGAATCCTTGTAATCCTGCCACTCTGGAAGTAGAAGGAAGAGGATCAGGCTCTGAGACCAGCTTGGTCTACAGGAGGTCTCTGTTAATAGAAAGGACATACCTTTAGTCCCAGGATTTGGGAGGCAATGACAGGAAGACAGGCAGATCTCTAGGAGTTCAAGGCTAACCTGATCTATATACACCAAACTGGTCTATGAGCAGGCCAGCCAAGACTATAAAGGAAGACTTTGTCTTAAAAAAAAAAAATCCAAAAAACAAAAAACAGCACCAAGAAAAAGAAGAGGAGAGGGGAGAGGAAAAAGAACAGAGAACGACGAGAAGAGAAAGTAAATTAGCTAGCTCGGGTCCCACATTTTCACTTTAGAGTCACCCAACTTTTCTTATGCATTCAAAGCTTACCTTTACATTGTACAAAATGTTTTATTTAGATGATATATTTAAACAGCAACTATCACTGTTGCAAACAGGAAATTAATATCACTTGGCATTAAGTAGAAGTGACTCACTGAAAAGTGTATGAATATGAAGATTATTAATGTCTATCTGGGAATAGGTTTTTGCCTTGAAGCTTTAAAGGGGTCTAAAAGGGGCATTTGGAAGGCACTGCCTCCAATAAAAGATAGCCTCTCTGACGAAAGTCAAATATATTGAAAAGAAATAACTTCCCCACTAAGATTCAATGTCACTTGGCGTTGTGTCCCTGTACAGATGAAAGCTGTCTTCTTCCAAGAGAACCCTTACAAAATCTAAATCTTCCACCCATCTCCAGATCTTATAGCTTCCTAAAAGAATAACATTCCCAGCGAGGCGTGGTGGTGCACGCCTTTAATCCCAGCACTCGGGAGGCAGAGGCAGAGGCAGGCGGAGTTCTGAGTTTGAGGCCAGCCTGGTCTACAGAGTGAGTGAGTTCCAGGACAGCCAGGGCTACACAGAGAAACCCTGTCTCAAAAACAAAACAAACAAACAAAAAGAATAGTATCTCCCAGGCTCCCTCCTCTAATTTTAAACACAAGGAAAAGATTTCATTATCCAATAAAGGAGTCAAAGCCTTAGGTCTCAACTACTCAAGGAACTGGTCTCAAAAACATCAAAATCAGCTGGGCATGGTGGCGCATGCCTTTAATCCCAGCACTTGGGAGGCAGAGGCAGGCGGATTTCTGAGTTCGAGGCTAGCCTGGTCTACAGAGTGAGTTCCAGGACAGGGCTACACAGAGAAACCCTGTCTCGAAAAACCAAAAAAAAAAAAAAAATCAAAATCGGTAATCCCTGAAGTCCAAGGTTGAGAAAGCCACTAGAACACTAACAATAAAAAGGATAATAATGTTGGTAACTTTTCTTCCAAGCCACTTACTTGGCAAAGGTCTTAGCAGACATTCAAATGGCTGGTGTCTGAGTCCTATTAGAAAGGGTGACTTTTCCTCACTGTCCCCAAAGCTGAAGGGTTTCCAGAACGGCCACATTACTGAGAGTCTGAATGTGTGGCCTTAGAGACAGGCAATGAAGGGTCAGGTTGCTCCTGAGTTAGTTTCAAGCTAGGCGCTGGGAGAGTCTCCAAAGCTTCAGCACTTTAGTTCTTAGGAACCTTCTGGACAGGTGAAGAAGAACTTTGAGAAGTCTGGGCTAAAGAGGCCTGCGGGTGCTGAGTCTGGGCAAACCCAGATGGCACCACAGGAACCCCCTTGGCCAAAGAATGGCTCTTAGAAGCTTTATCAGTTTCAGGAATTTGAGAGGCAGGAGGAAGATTCTGGAGATGGCTTTGTTGGGCCAGAGATCCCTGGATTTGGCTCTGAGAGGTCATGGGTACCACAGGGAAACTGTCAGAGGGCATGGGCACTAGGAGGTGGCTCTGGCTTTCTTCTCCTTCCAGAGGGTGGATCTTAGAGGCCACACTGATCTTAGAACGCCCCTGAGAGTGAGGGTCCAAAGACACATAGCTTTCAGAGGATACAGCGGGTAGGATTTGGCTCTGAGAGGTCACGGGTACCATAGATAAACTGTCACGGATCACCAAGAGGTGACTCTGGCTTTCTTCTCGTTCCAGAGGGTAGATCTTAGAGGCCACACTGATCTTGGAGCGCCCCGGAGAGTGAGGGTCCAAAGACACATNTGGCTTTCTTCTCGTTCCAGAGGGTAGATCTTAGAGGCCACACTGATCTTGGAGCGCCCCGGAGAGTGAGGGTCCAAAGACACATAGCTTTCAGAAGATACAGCGGGCAGGATTTGGCTTTGAGAGGTCATGGGTACCATAGATAAACTGTCAGGGATCACCAGGAGGTGGCTCTGGCTTTCTTCTCGTTCCAGAGGGTAGATCTGAGAGGCCACACTGATCTTAGAGCGCTCCTGAGAGTGAGAGTCCACAGACACATGGCTGTCAGAGGACAAAGCCATCTGAGAATTGCTGTCAGACGCCTGAGGGTGGCACTGCGAAGTCACTGAAAAGACAGGTTGACTCCTAGAAGTACAAATGGAAAGAGGGGTATGGACAATGCCCAGAGGCAGGCTCTTAGAGGCCTGGACTCGGTTAAACTGAACAGACTCAGGCTTCGCTGGACGGAACAACGCTCTGCCACCCGCGGTTCTGGCGTGGCGGTTCCTTTCTAGCTGGCCCGGGTCGGTAGAGTTGATGCTACTGATCCTCTGGACGACCCGCGGGTGGAGTCGCCGCCGCCGCCGCCGGCGGATCCGCTGAAAGGTGTCGGAGACGCTCCTAAGGGTCAGCGAGAAGCGACGGCTGCCGCTACGGTGCACCTCGCCCTCGCGGGGCGAAGCTCCCCTCAAGGGGTCTTCCGGGAGCGCCTCGATGTTGCCGGTATACCAGGAGATCCACCACAGGAGACTGACGAAGATGATGATGGAACCCAAATAGAGCAGCATGTCGTAGAACATCAAGTTGGCGAAGACGCCAGTGAACAGCACTGCCACACCCACCGCGTCGAAGGCGACGCCCAGCCAAAAAAAGTGACTGCAGCGACCCAGGGGCCCGGACCGCATCTCCGCCAAGTCGGTGCTCTTTTGCGGAAGCTCGGTGAGGCTCAACATCGTCCACGCAAACCCCGCCAGAGGACACCAGGCCCCGGGCGCTGCCACAGGCGGGCTTTAGCCACTCTCCATGGCAACGCAAGGGGCGGGGCGGGAAGCCACGTTCTGCTCCACACCAGGAAACCCGAGCCGGCCAAGGGAGCTGCGCGTGCGCACGACGACCTGCTGGTCCTTCTGCGTTTGCGCCCAGTGTTATCCCCGGCAGCTTTTCTCAGTCTGGGATCCTCAGGTGTATCGAGAAGTAGGGTTTATGACAATGAAACTAGCGGTACCTAGGGCGATAATATTCTCGGGGGAGGGTGAGATCTTGGGGAAGAGCTAACCGCAAGGCCTCTTTTTGTATAATTTCTTGCAACAGCCTGAATGAAGCTTGGCCTCAGGCGCAATTAGGATCTAGTGTTGTTAGGTCTGAACTCCCATCTTCTCTGGTGACTGTTGATAAACTTGCCCAAGGACCTAATAGACCCCATCGCTCCAGTCCCCCCCCCCCCCATGTATTGTAGAGGCTGGGAGGGAGAGGGTAGGCTGAAAGGAGAAAAAGGCATTTTGAGGGCTGGCCTTTGTGTGTTTGCGCACTCGCTAAGATGGATTTTTAAAACATCTAGTACATTTTAAAATAGATTTAGGGACTGGTGAGATGGCTCAGTGGGTAAGAGCACCCGACTGCTCTTCCGAGGGTCTGGAGTTCAAATCACAGCAATCATGGTGGCTCATAACCATCCATAACAAGATCTGACTCCCTCTTTTGGAGTGTCTGAAGACAGCTACGGTGTACTTACATATAATAAATAAATCTTAAAAAATTAAAATAAGGGCTGGAGAGATGGCTCAGTGGTTAAGAGCACTGACTGCTCTTCCGAAGGTCCTGAGTTCAAATCCCAGCAACCACATGGTGGCTCACAACCATCCG
>NC_034601.1:9739666-9741346 GCF_900095145.1 Mus pahari | reverse complement strand
AAAAAAAAAAATTAAAATAAAATAGATTTAGGCCTGTAATCCGGCCACATTTACTTAGGCCTATAGGCACACGCCACTATACTTGGAGAAAACTACTGTTAAATATTTTCAAATGTATAGATAGAAAATTAGAAAGGAATAAGGACCAATAGGTTGTCCCTACTTGTGCCTGAGCTTTCAAGCAATACTAATTGGAATCAGAGGGTTATTAAAATGTTTTTTAAAGGGTCAGACATGATAGCGCAGGGCTTTGGTCCTAGCACTCAACAAGCAGAAGCAAGCGGGTCTCTATGCGTTGGAAGTCAGCCTCTCCTAACTTGAGAATTACAGGCCAACCAGGACTATACTGTGAGACCCTGTGTCAAAATGAATGGATGAAAATAAAAAGATCTGAAGGTGTGCCCAGGAAATTGGAAGTGGATATAATCAAGAAATATATGTATAAAATTGAAAAAGAATAAAAAGTTAATAAGGTATAAAGATAATTAGAGAAAATATGGCAAATGTTCATAATTATAGAATATAGATGAAATAAGTATAGGTGTTCGTTGTTCAGTTCTTTCCTGTGTTCTTTAGGCTTGACATTTTTTCAAAATAGTTGCAGAATTTTATTTTGTAATTTAAATTTTAAGTTATAAACTTATAAATATGAGTAGCAGGTGGGGATGATGGCTCAGTAGCTGAAGACTTGTCATTAAACCTGACAGCCTGAGTGCAGTCTTCAGGGGCCACGTGATGGCGAGAGAGAACTGACTTCTGCACATTGCTGTCTGACCCCCAGGTCAAAATAAATAAACCTCTTCCTTGGCTACCAGAGTGGTCGAGGCTGGCAACCAGAATGAACTGACTAATGGTAAAGGGTGCAGCACCCTTTTATATATATCAGGTATACAAGTCAAACACTCATACTCATACATTTATTTAAAAATAAGGGTTTTATTATTAATGTTTTATTCTGAGATAGTTTCATTGTAGCACAGTCTGGTCTTGAATTCACTATGTGACTGAGGATGACCTGATCCTCCTGTCTCCACTGCCAAAGTGCTCGAATTATGGACATAGCCATCATGTCCTGCTACGTTAACAATGCTTTGGTATACATATAATTTTACCATTCCTTAGACAAAAGCAAATTGGCATGTTCATTGGATGGATACACATTCTTTTACATAAAGAATTGAGTCTTGGCTAAATATTTGATACTGAAGGACATAGAGAGTCTTCACATTTTTCACATTTGTTTGTTTGGGAGGGAGTGTTGGGAACAAAATAAAATAAAAGGGGGCCCAGGGGGTCCCTGGGGGAAGTTGTGAGGAAAAGGATACTCAATGCCCCGCCAGAGTTTCTCTATTCTCTGGTCAGTCAGGCATGGGGAGACTGCCAGGCGCTTTCCACTCAGCCTGGGTGGTGGCAGGGGGTGGGGAAGGGGCAGGACTGACTGGGACACCCCTGGAGCTACCTTGCTATCACTCCAGGGTTGTGGGACAGGGGATAGGGAAGAAGTTCCCAACAATGAGCAGAGTGCGTGCCAAGCGGGCCTTGATGGAGCAGAGCAGGGACTCTATGGCTTAAGAGCTTTATTATAGAAATGCAAGGGAAAGTGAGAAGAGACAGAGGAGAGGAGAGGAGAGGAGAGGAGAGGAGAAGAGAGGCCCATTCTAGCCTCAGCTAATACAGACA
>NC_034601.1:9736477-9738335 GCF_900095145.1 Mus pahari | reverse complement strand
ACAAAAAAACAATAAACGTGCTGGGGGTGGGGGTGGGGGGGTGGCGCACGCCTTTAATCCCAGCACTTGGGAGGCAGAGGCAGGCGGATTTCTGAGTTCTAGGCCAGCCTGGTCTACAAAGTGAGTTCCAGGACAGCCAGAGCTGTACAGAGAAACACTGTCTTGGAAAACAAACAAACAAACAGCAGAACAATAAACATGAGCTGTGAAATGTGGCGCCAGCGGCCAGGAGTTACTGGGTTCCTGAAAGGAACGATGGGGTTAGGATAGGGAAGGCAATGAGAGAAACAACAAACCAAATTTCTCTGATCAAGGCCAATGTTTACTCATGAGTCTGAGCTTACAAAGGCGGGGTGTGGGGGTGGGGAATCCATCCTCCACCAAGCCAGGATCTCTTTACTTAGTCAGGAAGTCAGGTTCAGCCTCTCAGCAGGTAGTGGTGTCTTAGAGGAAACCACAGATATGGCATGACAATAGACTTTACCTAGGTGAGAAGACTCCTCCCAAGGTGGGTTAGCCACTGTCTGAGCCAGGTCTGAGCCAGCCTGCTCAAGGCTAGGGGGAAGGCACAATTCCTCCCTTTTTATTTATTAAAAATTAGCTGGACTGGGGCATAAAATTTATTTATGCTCCATGGTCTTGCCTGGGAATTATGGTGGCTGGCGGCCGCGCCTGGCTTGGGTCTGAATGTCTAGACTCCTTCTGACCCACCCCGGAGAACAAGTGCAGCTTGTTTGTGTCTATTTGCACAAATACAGCATTTTAGTGTTTATTATGAACAAATACAGCCTTTTGGCACATGCCTCTGTCTTAGGTTGATAAGAGTCATAGAATCATGAGTTGCCCATCTTTGACTGCTGGCCCTCATAGCACACCTTTTTCCCATTCAGACCAAAGCCACAATATGCGCTCAATGCATTTCTTCATAGTGATGAATAACTGCCATATCTGAGCTTAGCTGAAGGCGAGCCTGTATGAAGGTAATCTATCTGCTTGAAATACAAAGTCAAAAGTTAAAAGCAACAGGATTAAGGTTGTCTGTGGGGGAGTCCCAGGCACTCAATTCATTTGCAAATTTGCAATGGTCAGACCCAAGTCTGACCTCCAGGAACAGGGGAGGTGGCTTTGAGAATCAACAGAAAAACTGTTACTTCTCATGTAAATAGTGGAGGCTATGCTCCAAGTTAACTCAGCTGGCTAATAAAGATTTTTAGCTATTTTCATAATAGGAATCTCCAATATTGGATTTATTTGAGTCAGAATAACTGGTCACATTAAAGGAAAGAGAAGAGTCATTATAACTCCTCCTTTTGATTAATTTTTCTAAGTCATTTTCCACAGTCTTTATGTTCTCTGTCCCACAAGGTTTAAAAGCTTGAAGCAAGGCAGCTTGTCTAATCCGGGACATAGGCAAGCAAAGGTGGGTCAAGAACATATACCCAATACAGCTTACTTGTCACCATTTTCAGGGCACTCAGCATGCTCACAGGTCAGCATGTCACACGAATCACTCTGGCAGCTAGCATGCTCCTGCAGCATTCTGTGGAAAAAACACAAACATGCCCTCCCTCTTCCCCATATTAAATACCTGATCAGGATCATGCCATAGCCAATAAGTAGAATCTTTTAATCTCACCTAGGCATGGGTATGCCTAGTTATAGGATACTGTAAGGCACTCAGCAAGGAGTTCTTTGGCATCCAAATTTAAAAATTTTTAAAATAAAAAGTGTGATTTAAATAATGTGCACGCGGGGCTGGAGAGATGGCTCAGTGGGTAAGAGCACCCGACTGCTCTTCCAAAGGTCCGGAGTTCAAATCCCAGCAACCACATGGTGGCTCATAACCATCCGTAACAAG
>NC_034601.1:9732475-9735822 GCF_900095145.1 Mus pahari | reverse complement strand
AACTCAGAAATCCACCTGCCTCTGCCTCCCAAGTGCTGGGATTAAAGGCGTGTGCCACCATGCCCGGCTCCTGTTTCTCTTTTTAAAATGTATTTATTTTATGTATATGATTACACTGTCCCTGTCTTCAGACACACCAGTAGAGGGCATGGGATCCCATTANAGATGGTTGTGAGCCACCATGTGGTTGTTGGGAATTGAACTCAGGACCTCTGGAAGAGCAGTCAGTGCTCTTAACCCCTGAGCTATCTATCTCTCCAGCCCCAATACTTTCTATGTAAGAAACAATATACACTGAAAGATTCAACCGGGCGGTGGTGGCGCACGCCTTCAATCCAAGCAGCCCCAGCCAGGCTGAAGCTAAGGAAGGGTCCCCAAAGCAACCAAGTCAGCCAGCTGAATTTGCGAAAGATAGAAATAAATGAAAATTTACTTGTCTTTAAAAAAAAAAAAAAAAAAAAAGGTGGACGGATGGGCCTGGAGAAATGGATCAGCAGTTAAGAGCACTCACTGCTTTTCCAAAGGTCCTGAGTTCAATGCCCGACAACCATATGGTGGCTCACAACCATCTGTAATGGAATCCAATGCCCTCTTCTGGTGTGTCTGAAGACAATGACAGTATACTCATATACATAAAATAAATTGAAACCAAAACAAACAAACAAGGAAACAAGCCTTTTTTTCTATGAAGCTTGTAACTGATTTTTTGAAAAGTTGTTGACTTGAGAAAAATGGGGGTTGAGGGATGGGAATCATACTTTTAATCCCAGCATTCCAGAGGTAGAGGCAGGCCTCTGTGAGTTTCAAGCAAGACTGGTCTACATGGGGAGTTCCACAACAACAGGACTGGAGAGAAACCCTGTCTCAAAAGAAAACCGGGGTAGGAGGAGGCCTTAGTTGTTACAGCGCTTGCCTACTGTGCGCATGATCCTGGGTTCAATCCTCATGCAAGGCAAGACGATGTGGAGAAGAAAGAAGAGGAGCGGGGAGGAGGGGGGAGGAGGAGGAAGTGAGGCCAGGAAGCAGAGGTCAACCTGCAGCTAAGCCAGTTATGGCCAGGGGGTGGAGGAAGTGCAGGGCATGGTGGACCTGGTAGAATTATTTCTTAGGAAAGGGAATATTGGGGAAATCTTCCACCAAAGGATGCTTCCCTGTGGGGAATTGCAAGCTGGTCTCCAGTCGAGCTGAGGTCTGAACCCGAATGGTCATATTTCACCTACATGACTAGGCAGGCGTTCCCTCATGCTCCTAGAACTGTGGCCCCAGCCTAAGTTACCCCCCCCCCACACACACACAGTCCCCACAAGAGAAGCAGGGTCAGTAGTCACATAGGCAATGGCCCAAGCTTCTGACCTTCAGGCTAAACTCCTCCCCAGTTACCTAGCAACAGTAAAGACCATAAAAAGAAGCTGTTAGGCCCCACCTCACTCTCTCACTCCTTTGTTCTCTTACCTCTCACTTTTCTCACTCATCTCTCTTTCCTTTCTCTTTATCTTCTCTCTTCCTGTGCACTCCTTCCCTTATCCCTTTCTCCTATAACCCTGGGGCTACAGGGTGTGGCCCTGAGGCCCCATGTCGGGGGCTGCCCCTTGTCCACCCCCCAACCCCCCACCCCTGTCGAGTGGGTCAGAGGCTTGGATGCCCACCTGGGACTGAGTGGAAAACATCTGGCAGCTCTCCTGTGTCTGCCTGCCCAGAGCATAAGAGGAACTCTGGCCGGAAGTAGGCTATCCTCCCTTCCCTTTCTTCCCCTGTCCCTCTTATTAGTTCCCAACACTTCCCCTTGTGAATGCTGGTATAAGAAGCTGTCCAGGAGAGCTCCCTGCCCATGCCTACTCGTTGATCTGTTCACCTGACCCCCACAAGTGTGGTCATTTCTGTGTTTGCCAAACAGCTTTGCAGCTAGACTCTACAGATTGCTCCATCTGAAGTAGCAGTGATATGCATATCCAAAAGAAATTTATTTCTCAGCAGGGTGTGCAACCTGAAGACCTGAGTTCAATTCCTGGAACTCCCCACATCAAGGGGAAGGAGAGAACTGACCTCACAAAGTCATTCTCTGATCTCCACACTCCTGCTGTGACATGCATATGTAAAATGTGTATGTGTACAGGCATGGATGTGTGCTGTGTGCATGGCTTGCCTAGACCAAGGGGAAAAAAAAAAAGGAAATTGGATGGCTATATAGAGGGGTAGTGAAAGGCAAAATGGATATAGATGTTTTCTGAGCAATTCAACTTGTCCTTTTGCTTAAAAATCTTTACAGTAAAATATTAAGAGTTCCTACATTCAAGGAAATGACAGATATTTTATTTTTATCCAAAAAAGATTGACTATAGCCTGGAGACATAGATTCACTGTTGTCCTCCAATAGCGTCCCAATGTGAAACAAAGTTAAATCAAGGCATTTATTTAAATTCTTTGGTGGGGTCAGGAGGCGTGCAGTTCTGGGAAGTTGGGAAATATCTGCTACAAGTCTCAGATCCTATCTGATGACATCCTTAGCTTTAGGAGTAGAGGAAGCTAGTGGCCTGCTGTGTCTTACTGTCCTGGCGGAAAGGACATTCTCCGATATATAGCCCTAGGGTCACACTGATTGATTTGGATTATTGAAACAGTAAGCCCTAAAGAACCAAAAATTCTCCAGGAATCCACCCTGGGGGAAGATAAAAGCCAAAGTCTGATGTCAGCCAGAGAAGGGATTGCTTCTCAGGAAGAGTTCTCCGAGTTCAAGTTATTGACTGGTAGAACTAAGAATGATGGAAATTATACCTTGATCAGCACTACCTCTCTTCTCTCTCTCTCTCTTTTTATTTATTTATTTATTTATTTATTTATTTATTTATTTATTTATTATATGTAAGTACACTGTAACTGTCTTCAGACACTCCAGAAGAGGGTGTCAGATCTTGTTACGGATGGTTATGAGCCACCATGTGGTTGCTGGGATTTGAACTCTGGACCTACGGAAGAGCAATCGGGTGCTCTTACCCACTGAGCCATCTCACCAGCCCCCCCTCTCTCTCTCTCCCCCCCCGCCCCACCTCCTCCTTTTTCTTGTTCTTCAAGACAAGGTCTTGTAGGACCCCCATTTTCAGGGACCCTCCCCAAAGTCACAGGAGTCAGGATTTCCCAGGAAACACGAGAGGCCTTCTTGTTGTAAAAGCATGAGGTAGTTTAATGGCAGAGCTCCGGGCCAGCGCGTACCTCACACAGGAGGCAGAGGTGACAACCTCGTGGCCTGAAAGCTAGGGGTTTTTATAGGGGAGGGGGAGGGGCTAGCAAGGATTGGCGAGGTTACCTGTGATTGGCTCATTTAAACGTACACATTTGCAGGATGGTACATG
>NC_034601.1:9721476-9730825 GCF_900095145.1 Mus pahari | reverse complement strand
AGAACGGACCCTCAAGGTCACGGGAAATCTGGGTCTTTGCAGCGTAACCAAAAAACAAAAAAAAAAAAAAAAAAAAAAAAAAAAAAATAGAAGATTTATAAAAAAAGGAAAAAAAAAAAAAAAAAAAGAATACGGGGAAGTGGACCTGTTTAGAAAGGTTCCTTCGAGCAACTCCCATCTGTGTTGTCTGGAAATTGGCAGTTCAGTTCACAGGTTAGCAGCAGCAGCTCGATCCCCTTGCAAACACTTTATGGATGCATCAGCAGGCTGGTTTGGTAGAGTCAGGTTAGAAACAGCAGTGACAGGACCTAGCAAAGACAGCCAGGCCTCAACCTCATCTAGTGTCAGCAGGAGGGACCAGCAGGAACACCAGACGTTCTGGGCTGTGCCACTCTCAGGGAATGGAAGATCAGCGAAAACTCGAGACCCACAAGTGTTGCACAGCTAGCTCTACCTTCAAGCCAAGCTCTGTCTCCATCACTGTCCATCAAGTCTTACTCATACCCTCCAGACATCACGTGTCCTCCACTTGCCTTGCCTCATCATGTGCATCCAATCAGCCCGAGTCCGTGGAGTCCTGACAAATGGAGCTCAACTTTGAAATGTAAGGCAGACCAATACATGGGTGTTGTTAGCAAAGAATCCTTTGTCCCTTCACGTGTTTGCTTTAGCAGAACATCCTCTCTCCTGTGTCTGCTTCAGTAAAATGTTCCTTCACCAGTCTGCCTGAGTCTTTCACCTGTGTCCACTTCAGGAAAACACTGCTTCATGTGTTTGTCCCAGCAAGACACCATCAACACAACTGACTCTCCAAAGAACCCTTAAGTTTCCACGTCAGAGTCCATACATTTATAGTCCCAACTTGGCCTCAGTATAGTAACCAATCAGTGGTGGGGGTGACTTTTTCCTAGGTATAGTGTGACCCAGCCCTTTGTCCTGTCCTCTGGTCTGGAAAGCCCTGCTCTGAAGACAGTTGCTTTGGGTCAGCTGAGGAGGGGGAGAGGTGCCAGGCTGAGGATTCAGAACTTAAAATGAGTGTCTCATCTGAGCAGGAGCTCTGAAACCAGCAGGGAATCCTGGGAAAAATCTCTTCTTTCTGACTGGACTGCTCTTTTCCACTGTACCTTCATCTCTAAAACCAAGAATGTTGGATTTTTGTGAGTTTCACTGTCTTGAAGAGCAATATAATAATGTTTTTCTGAAACCTAAAAAAATTCATCCTTGCATTCAATATAATTATGCTTGTAATCATTTGTAGATAAACAAATAATGTTTATTAACAACATATGTGCTGGTGCCTTCAGAGACTAGAAGCTGTCAGATTTCCAAGAACTGGAGTTACAGATAGCTGTGAGCTGTCAAGTGGATGCTGGGAATTGAACCAGAGCCTTCTGGAAGAGCATCTAGTGCTCTTAGCCTCTGAACCATCATCTCTCTAGCTCCAAAAGTACTATTTCTTAAATATATATTATTTGCATGTGTACATACATGTAAGCATGTGTGCATGTATACTTGGAGGCCAGAAGTTGATGTCATGTGTCTTTTTCAATCATTTTCCACACCTGAATTTTAATTTTAAAAAGACTTTTTTCCCAGCACTTGGGAGGCAGAGGCAGGTGGGTTTCTGAGTTCGAGGCCAGCCTGGTCTACAGAGTGAGTTCCAGGACAGCCAGGGCTGCACAGAGAAACCCTGTCTCGAAAAAAACAAAAAACAAAAAAACAAAAAGACTTTTTTTTTTTAGTTTATGTATGAGTGTTTTCTTGCATGTATATCTATATACCAGATGCATGCCTGGTACCCACACAGATCAGAAGAGAGTGTCATGTCCCTGGATGCAGAGATACAGATAGTTGTAAGCCACCACGTAGGTGTTGGGAATAAAATCCAGAACTTCTGGAAGAGCATGCAATACTCTTTTAAACTCTGAGCCATCTCTCTAGTTCCATTTTGAATTAAAAAAAAAAAAAGTATGTATGTATATATGGTATGTGCGTGTGCACTCATGTGTGGGCCATAATCCATTTTTTTGTTGTTGTTTTTTTCGAGACAGGGTTTCTCTGTGTAGTCCTGGCTGTCCTGGAACTCACTCTGTAGACCAGGCTGGCCTCGAACTCAAAATCTGCCCGCCTCTGCCTCCCAAGTGCTGGGATTAAAGGCATGCGCCACCACGCCCGGCCATAGTCCATTTTTTTTTAAGGTTTATTTATTTATTTTGTGTATGTGAGTACACTGTACTGTCTTCAGACCCACCAGAAGAGGTCATCAGATCCCATTACAGATGGTTGTGAGCCACCATGTGGTTGCTGGGAATTGAACTCAGGACCTCTGGAAGAGCAATCAGTGCTCTTAACTGCTGAGCCATCTCTCCAGCCCCCATAGTACATTTTTATAGTCAAAAGGCAAGCTTGGGTACCTGGCCTCTCCTTCTATCTGTTGGAGAAAGAGTGTTTTCTTGTTCACTGTATTTATGCCAGGCTAGCTGACTCTCAAGTTTATGAGGATTGCCACCTTTCTCTAGGGGCTCTAGAATTGTAGACATGCATTACCATCACTACCTTTACATACATTCAGGAATCCAAACACAGGTCCTCACACTTGCCATAGAACCTTCTTCCCAGGATCATGGTTTTCATTGTTTATTTATTCCTTTTCATTTTGCTACAGACTGTTTATATAGCCCAGGATGGCCTCAAACTCTTGATCCTCCTGTCTCAGTGTCCGGTGCTGGGATTGTGTTTGTGCATTACTTAGCTAAGCTTATTTAGTCCTCTTTTCTCCTTCCTTCTTTTTCTTTCTTTCCTTCCTTCTTTTCTTTTTTTCTTTTTGACAGTGTCTCATTATATTGACCTGGTGACTCTGGAACTTGCTGGCCTCAAACTCACAGAGATACATCTGCCTCTGCCTCTCAAGTGCTGGAGTTAAAAATGTGTGACACCATGCCCAGCTCAATCTTTTTTGTGTTTATTTTTTGCTTGCTTCCTTATGACAGTCTCACAACTTAGCTCAGACTACCCTTGAACTTACCATTAGTCCCAATTGGCCTTGAACTCCTTGGGTTGGAGAAAATAGGAATCTGACATTCCAAAAACATGTACCCAATGGTCACAAGGATGTTTAGTCACATGCAGAGGAAGGAATAAATGGCCATTTATGGACTAAGATTGCCTAAGATATCTTGGGTTTCAGTGTATAATATTTTAGCACCCCACAGTCTGAAGTTTTTATCAGTCAGTCAGACTTGTAGAATGTGTAACAGTGGCAGAGGAGATCCCTAGTTCAACCCCCCCCCCCAAAGGTCACCTGATGATGTTACAGGATTTGTAACATAAGGAAAAGCTGACTGGGGTGGACATTGAATTTTTTTTCAGGTGTCTGAGGCAACACAGTAGCTTCTCCCTAAAGGGTAGACTGTAGGAGCAAGGCAAGGGATACTAGACCTAATTCCATTCTCCTCTATGTCCCTACATGATCTCTCTTGAAGATGAGGTAAGAGATATTAATAGAAGTTAGAAATAACAGCAGTCATGCATGGGGCATTAGCCATATTCCCAGCCAAATATGGCAAAAGGATCGGACACATCCTGACTTCGTTAGGTTCCAGATGTTTATTGTTTGTTTGAAAGATACATGTCTTATACATATAAATTATTGCCTGTATGTATATATACCATGTGCATGTCTGATTTTCAAGAAGGCCCAGAAAAGCATGTCAGATCCCCTGCAACTGGAGGTGGCTGTAAGTCACCATATGGGTGCTAGGTTCTCTGCAAGAGCAGAGTTCTCTGGACTGCTAAGCCACTCTACAGCACCATTCACTGCCTTTTCTTGGCTAAGAATTTCACCTGCGATTCCAGATGTGACAGGCAAATGCTATACTACTCAACTACAGTCCCAGAGCGGGGCTTTAGTTGTTTTAGATGTTTTGAGACAAACACAGCAGCTAGCACAGAGCTATGATTCCCTTTCATGGAAAAAGAGGAAGAACGGAGCCCAGCATAGGAAAGGAGTCTGGGGGAGGAGGGAATCAGAGCTTTGGAGAGAGTAGTTTCTGAGGATCTGACTTGGGTGAGGCTTACAATACTCACCTAGATGAGCTGGAGAGCTGTTCCCTGAAGGGAGACTGCAGAAGGCAGGCAACATGGTTCCCATGGAGTTGTGTGAGGGCTCAGCAGCACTGGGTGGAAGAGGGCCTTGCTCTCCTAGGAGTTTCATGGCGGCCCTAGAGCTCTTAGTCCATAGTGTGAAGCGGAACTGACTGATTCCCCCGAAAGGGAGGAGATTCTGTGTAGAGAAACTTTTGTGTGGTTTTCTCCAAATACTTTGCCTACGTCGGTTTACAGGGCTCCGCGGAGAACTGTAGTGCAGATTAGCGCTGAGTGACTGCCAGGATGCAGACAAGATGGATAGAGGCTGAGGCGCTGCCCTGCTAGACACATTCCCCACACCTCAATACCTTCTAGTTTCCTTGGGCTCTGAGCATTCTATTAGACCACATCCTATTCTCCTCTCACGTCCCTGCCATCTCAGGGCCTGAAGTCAAGTCTGCGGGGCCCCGTGGGACCTCAGCTTTGCTTTAAAATTTGACGAGACTGAGCATGTGGAGAAGCCACCCTTCCACAGCAAAGATCATTAACAGATATCCATTCAGGTACGCCGAACTAAGGTTATAGATACGTCTAAGTCAGGGTTCCATTGCTGTGAAGAGACACGGTGACCACGGAAACTCTTTTTTTTTTTTTTTTTTTTTTTTTTTTNTTTTTGGTTTTTCGAGACAGGGTTTCTCTGGAACTCACTTTGTAGACCAGGCTGGCCTCGAACTCAGAAATCCTCCTGCCTCTGCCTCCCGAGTACTGGGATTAAAGGCGTGCACCACCACGCCCAGCATTTTTTTTTAAAAAGATTTATTTATTTATTATATGTAAGTACACTGTAGCCATCTTCAGACACACCAGAAGAGAGCATCAGATCTCATTACAGATGGTTGTGAGCCACCACATGGTTGCTGGGATTTGAACTCTGGACCTCTGGTAGAGCAGTCAGTGCTCTTACTCGCTGAGCCATCTCTCCAGCCCACAGAAACTCTTATAAAGAAAAACATTTACTTGGGCTGACTTCAGTTGAGAAGTTCAGTCCATTATCCTCAAGGCAGGAGGCACGGCAGCATGCAGGCAGACATGGTGCTGGAGAGGTAGCTGAGAGTTCTACGTCTGGATCAGCAGGCAGTAAGTCCTTAGACCTGCCGTGAGCTTTTGAAACCTCAAAGCCCCACTCCCAGTCATACATTTCCTCCATCAAGGCCATACCTACTCCAACTAGGCCACACCTCCAATATACAGATAGCTTTGGCAAAAAGATGTGTGATTCCCCTTTTGAAAGGCTGGTATATTAAGAGCCACACCTAAAAAAAAAAAAAAAAAAGCTGTCCCGGTGGTAATGGTACACACCTTTGATCTCAGCCCTTGGGAATCAGAGGCAGGCAGATACCTGTGAGTTTGAGGCCAGCCTGGTCTACAGAGCCAGTTTCAGGACAGCCAGGGCTATGTGGAGAAACCCTGCTTGGGTGGAGGGGAGGGAAGCTACAATAAAAGTCACCTTCTACCAGATACAGAAAGAAGAGTTATGATTACACTCAATTATCTGGACCTGGTATCTGAAGGGAAGTTGCTTTCTATATGTAACTGTGTGGAAGGGAGGTGGGGTGCAGAAACCCATGAACATTCATTAAGGGTTATAGAGTGTCTCAGAAAACAAAATCTGCCCATGGAAACGTAATCTGGTCACAATAAGCCAAAAGGTTTCCTTCTGCAACAATTGTTTCTGCATGTGAAGAGCACCCTCAGAGGTCCCAAGTGATAAGTGGCATCCACATTACATTGTGAGATTCCTCCCTGACCAGTGTCACCTCATGTTCCTTTTGCCCAACACAGTGCTGTCCCCACGTACTTCTTGTCACCATGTCATCTTGACTCCGCTTCCTGGAAGATCAGCTGACCTTGGATGGCACATGGTGTGATTTGCTGCACACAGAACACAATCACACACAACCCCTGGGGATGGTAACAGAAGTGTGTTTTCCTTTGGATGGCTGTGGGTAGCTGTGGTGGCTTGAATGAGAATGCCCCCCCCCCTCCGCCCTCAATCATGTGTTTGAGTGCTTGGTCCACAGCTAGTGGAACTGTTTGGGAAGAATTAGGAGTCATGGTCTTGTTGGAGGAGGTGTGTCATTTGGGATGAGGTTTGAAGTTTCAAAACCCCATGCCAAGTCCAAGGTGTCTCTCTCTGCATGCAAATAAGGATGTAAAACTCTCACCTATTGCTCCGGCACCCACCGTGTCTGCTTCCCGCCATGATGATCAGGGACTAGCCCTCTAAAACTGTAAGCAAGCCCCCATAATCAAGGCACTTAATTTCCTTGGTTATGATGTCTCTTTATAGCAATAGAACGGTAACTAAGAAAGATTGACTATAGGGCCTGTGAGAGCCAGCAGGATGTGGAAAATATCCTGCATTTAGACCAGGATGGTGGCTCTGTTCATATGGTCTGTAAATACACACTGAGTACCTGGGCCTTCCCAGCAGACGAATGTCTGGTGAAAAGATGGCCCATTCCTGGTGCTGAGCGGTGGATCAACAGTGAGCAGCGAGCACAGGAGACTACAGGGTACCTGCAGTGACTTCCCCTTTCTGTGCCAGTCACTCACTCTGCAGAAGTACCACATCCCAGCAAACTTAGAGGAGCTGGGGGAAGCTGGGAACAGTTTTCCCCACACATCCCACGTTGTAGTCTTTTTCTTTTTTTTCTTTTTTCTAGTGTAAGAGGTTTATTGGGGGAAAGGAGAGGGTGGGAAGACCATCTTTGAGTGGGTACATAAGGGAGAGATAGAGGCAGGCAAACAGAAATGGGACAGACAGAAGAAATGGGAGAAAGAATTTTTTGTTTGTTTTCTATTCAAGGCAGAATTTCTCTGTATAGCTCTGAGCTGTCCTGTGCTTACAGCACTGTAGCTGACTTCAGACACACCAGAAAGAGGACATTACCGATGGTTGTGAGCCACCATGTGGTTGCTGGGAATTGATCTCAAGACAGCCTAGAAGAGGAGTCAGTGAGTCTTCTTAACTGGGGAACAAGTGGGGCTAAAGTCTATGAGGAAGAGGTCCCCCCAGAAGTTTAGAGGCTCATCCTGTTCCCCCTGGTTCACCTCAATACATCCCGCACCAGCAGCCTCTCCTGCCAGGCAGTGGAGGCAACCAGTTCAATCTGATATAGAACTCTGCCTGTCCACAGAATGGGCTGCAGTGGGCAGCAAGGGGGGCACAGGAGCAGCCTCTGGGAACTAGATCCCCATCTACTGTGTGCCCCAGCCAAGCCAGGACAGAGAGAGGCTATGATCCTGGATAGCTGTGGAACTGAAGTGAAGGCATAGGAAACGGGATCCTCCAAAAAGTGTTGTTTGCCTCTGGGAAGAAGATGGGTCCAGGAGGGAATGATGTGGTGTAAGAAAAAGAAAAGTCCCTGTGTGTGTCTGTGTAAGACCTCTGGAAGAGCAGCCAGTGCTCTTAACTGCTGAGACCCCTCTTCAGCCCCAAAGTAGTCACTGTATTTTGAAACTAGGCACCAGGCACTATGCTGCCCCTAGGGCCCACATGCCAGAAACTGACAGACCTAAGACAGTCCAATCAGGGGATCAGAACCCAAAGTCCCTGTATACTATCAACCAGTGTCACATTAATGAATTCCTGTTCTGGCCAGAGCATGAATTTTTTTCCCCTTAGACTATTTTGGAATATTCTGGAAACTTTAGGTGTTGGAACCTATTTAAGGAAGTATGTCCCAGAGGGTGTACTTTTGAACACACCCCCCCAATCCCTGGATTGCTGTTTCTCTGCACTCTGTGTCCTGCTGCTATGAAATGAACAGTTGTTTCCACTTCCACACTCTTCCAACTTCCTTCATGACTGGCCCAGGCCCAGAATGTTCAGAGCCAGGAACTCTTTGAAGCTGAGTCAAAAGAACCTTTGTCTCTTTAGTTTATTAGGTGGCTTCTCACAGGTCTGACCACCGACAGCCCCACAGAACAGGGCAAGCTGCAACACAGAGTCAAAGGCTCTAAGCACCTGCTCTGGGCTATACATTGGACCTGCACCAGAAATTCCTATTTTTTTGTTGGTTTTGGGTTTTGTTTGTTCTTGGTTGTTGTTTTTGATGTGTTAAAATAGCGACTCATGTCTGAACACAGTACACTGGGTCCAAACAGTTCCACGTGTGAGAGGTTTATTGGGAGGGAGGAAGGGAGAGAGAGAGATAGAGAGAGACAGACAGACAGACACAGAGACACAGAGAGAGAGGAGGAGGTGGCGGCAGAAAGAGAAGGGGGGAAAAAAGAGAGGGAGGGGTGAGCCACGTGGGCGCTTATTTATATGAAAAATGATGAAACGCAGGTAAAGGTGGGGAGGTGAGCCAAGTGGATTCTGGGAATATGCTGGTCTTGGCAACGGGTCTGCAGGTCTCAATGTCTCCTATGTGAGATCATAGATTTTGGAGGTCCTAATGCCAACATATCTCCCTTCTTCTTATTATAATGAGAAGGAAAGAAAAAGGGAGGGGAAAGCCGATGGTGAAAAGGGAATGAGGATGTCTTGCCTCTTAAGCTGCTTCCTGCTGTCTAGGGGCTTCATCAATTTTGGGGGTTATCTGGCTTTCACTATCAGGATCTACTTGGTAAACATTCCCATCAGGTTCCTCTCTGGAGAGCGGCTCTTCTGTGGGCAGAGGCTATTAATATTGTAATGAGCTGATTAATAGTTTGGTTAGAAATGTTTTTGTATTTGTCATTGAAGGAATGTAGAAACAAGATTAATGAGGCAGGGAGCAAATAATAATGCCAGGAAGATGACTAGGAAAGGTGTTACGAAAGGGAGGAGCCAATCCATATAGGATTTTGGGAAATCCCAGAACTGGAGGTCTCCCTGAAGTTCTTTATGTCTGACTGTAGCTCCTGGATTTTATTTCCCATTATCCCTGATTGGTTGACATAGAAACAGCATTTTTCTTGAAGGAACAGGCAAAGACCACCTTCTTTAGCTGTCAGGACATCTAGTCCTGTCCGTTCTGAAGCACCACGGCTGCCAAAGAATCGATCAACAACTCCTGTCTCCCACCTGGAATCCTATGGATCTTGTATGTAGAAAAAGAATGTCTTGTGAGCCGGGCGTGGTGGTGCATGCCTTTAATCCCAGCACTTGGGAGGGAGAGGCAGGTGGATTTCTGAGTTCGAGGCCAGCCTGGTCTACAGAGTGAGTTCCAGGACAGTCAGGGCTACACAGAGAAACCCTGTCTCGAAAAACCAA
>NC_034601.1:9716448-9721331 GCF_900095145.1 Mus pahari | reverse complement strand
TCTGGCCATTTTCTACAATAATCTCTTGTCTGGTCAAAGAGAAAGCAAGTATAGAGATCATAATATTTAGATGGGATAACAAATACAGGGGTGATAGCAATTTAGATCAGTTCCTGGCATCTGGCTATGGAGCAGTTTCCTGACCCTATTTGGAAAGATTGTCATTGGGGGAGGGTGGTTCCTTGCACCTAGAATCTCCAGATGTAAGGGCTGCCCTGGATGGAAATGAACAGCAGGAGGAGGACGAGAAACCCATGTCTAATCCAGTGAGGTCGAGCTCAGCTGCCGGAGTGGAGTCTCATTTTCTGGGATTGGAGGCAAGATGGGTGGTCTTGATGTCATCCAGAACTTAACAGAGCACAGTCCTGGGGGCTGGAGAGATGGCTCAGAGGTTAAGAGCACTGACTGCTCTTCCAAAGGTCCTGAGTTCAAACCCCAGCAACCACATGGTGGCTCACAACCATCCATAATGAGATCTGATGCCCACTTCTGGTATGTCTGAAAACAGCTACTGTGTACTCACATATAATAAACAAAAAACCAAAACAAACAAACAAACAAAAAAACAGAACACGGTCCTGTTAGGGTTGATGTGTATGAAGAGGAGTCATTTTTAGGTAGAGGAATGAAAGGTTTGAGGTGAGACAGATGGACCCAATGAGAGAGTTCCTCAAGTTTAGCAGCTGTAGGGGTCATGAGGATTATCTTAAAAAGGGCCCTGCCATTTGGGAGAGAGGGGTAAGGGCTGATGATCTGGAGGGGATAGAAGGACTTGGTCTCCAATGTTGACAGGAAGTGGTCAGCAAAGTTCTATAGGAGAGAACGGAGGTGGCACAGTAATGGAGTGAGTAGATGGTCTGGGAGGGGAGAGCATTTGTGTGAAAGACCAGGAGTTAGGACTGGATGTCCATACATGAGTTTAAAGGGCGAGATGAGGAGAGGTCACCTGGGGAGAGCTCGTAGCCTGAAAAGAGCCAGAGGTAGGAGTTTTATCCAATCAAGGTGAAGTTCTTGTGACAGCTTAACAAGAGTGGTTTTAAAAGAGCAGTTAGTTCTTACCTGAAGATTGAGAGTGGTAGGGAATATGAAAATGTCAGAGAATGTCTAGGGCCTTAGAAACTTGGGAAGTAAATTCGGGGACCATTGTCTGACTGGAGAGAGGCTGGGACACCAAACCGGGGGATGATCTCTCAGAGGAGGAGACCAGAGACTGACTGAGCCCTTTTGTTGTTGTGGGAAATGCCTCTACCCACCTGAGAAGGTGTCTACCAAGAACAGGAGGTACTTGGCCCGTCTTACAGTGGGCATGTGGGTAAAGTCAAGTTGCCAGTCAGTTCCAGGAAGGGAACCTCTAGCCTGATGGGTAGGAAAAGGGGTGCTAAGAGTTGGAGTTAGACATCTGACAGATTTTTCAAGAAGCAATGATAGATCTTAAAAAGCTTAGGTCCTTAGCAGTAGACTATAGGTGGGTCTTGATAAGGAGACAATGCTTGGCTGTTAGGATGAAAGAGTTGGTGAAGACAGGACAGAATTTGGCAGGTATCAGTGGGTGAAGGTGGAGCTGTAGGCTGTAGTGTAAGAATGTCCTGGGGAGGATGAGACAAGTCTAGGCCCCTAAGGGCCACAGCTCTAGCTGCCTCATCAGCTCAGTTGTTTCCCTTGGAGACAATAGAGTCATCCATCTGGCGGGATCTACAGTGGACAGTCCCAATAGCTGTGGGGAGATGGGAGGCCTTTAGCATGGCCACGTGGTTTGAATTAGTTACTGATCCTCTTTTTGTGGTAAGTAACCCACACTCCTTCCAGATAGTAGCATGGGACAGGTGGATATGAAAAACATATTTGGAATCTGTGTAGATGTTGAGGGATTTTCCTTGTGCCAGTTGAAAGGCATGGGTAAGGGCTATTAGTGCAGCCTGTTAGTTGGTGGTATGAGCAGGAAGGGCCTGTGCCTCCACCACCTTGGTGTCTGATACTATGGCATAGCCAGCTCTTCTGGCCCCTTCATGTAAAAAGGAGCTGCCATCTGTATACCAGTTAGAGATGGCCTGAGGCAACGTGCCCTCCTGTATGTGTGAAGGATGAGGTAATAGTTCCTCTAGTGTTTCAGTGCAGGAGTGAGATAGGGAGTGGTCAGTATTTGGTCAAGGAAGAAGATTGGAAATATTAAGAGGTGGGCATGACTGGAAGGTGAGTGTGGTGTCTTCTATTAGAGCTACCTGAAGAGAAAGAACTCTGGAGGGAGGTAGAATCTATAAGCCTTTATACGTTAGGAACTGTAACAAGTTATGGAAGAGAAGACAGTTATAGGAGACCCAAAGGTTAGTTTTTTCAACGCTTGAATAAGGAGTTCAGTAGATACAAAGTTGCCCATCCCTGGATGGTTAGATCTAATTTTTTTTGACAAGTATGCTATGGGTGCAAAAGAAGGTCCCAGTTGTTGACCTAAGACTCCAAGGGCAAATCCCTCTTTTTCAGTTACATAGAGGTAAAAAGGACGAGTCAGGTCAGGGGGATGTAAAGCTGGGGTCTTAAGAAGAGCCTGTTGGAGCCTTTGAAAGGGCTTAGTAACAGGTTTGAGAAGAGGTTCGTGGGCGGGGCTTAACGCTGCTTCATATAAGGGACAAGAAAGGAGGGAAAAGGAAGGAACCCAGGAATGTAAAAAACTGGCTATGCCTAGGAATGATAAAATCTCTTCTTTTGTAGAGGGAACAGTTAGAGACTCAATCAGATTCTTTCTATCTAAGGTAATAGCCTTGTGGGTTGGGAACATTATTAGTCCCAAATAGGTGACCTGAGGGGTGGACAGTTGGACTTTGGAAGGTGAGACCCTGTAGCCTCACTGGAGAGGAAACTTAGAAGATCAGAGGTGTCAGCTTGGCTAATTTCTAGAGAGAGGCTACAGAGAAGGACATCATCTATGTAAAGTAGAATCTTAGATTTAGGGAGAAACAGAGGTAGTAAGTCAGAAGCCAGGGCCTGACCAAATAAGCGTGGGCTGACCCAGAGTCCCTGAGTTAGAACATCCAGGTAAGTTGGGTAGAAAAGTGGTATCAGGATCTGTCCAGGTAAAGGCAAATATGTCCTGTGACTGGGCATCTAGAGAGATAGAGAAGAACGCATCTTTGAGACCTAGGACTGAGAAATGGGAAGTCCCTGAGGGGATAGTGGAAAGAAGTCTGTAAGGGTTAGCCACAACAGGATGGAGAGGAACCACTGTAGAATTAATGTGCCTGAGGTCTTGAACCAGGCGATAGGTACCATTAGATTTCTTAACTGCTAGTATAGGGGTGTTAAAGGGGGAAGAGGTGGGGCAAAGGAGTTTTTTTCTTAAGAGGTCAGAAATGATAGGCTTAAGTCTCCTGAGGCTCTGGAGAGAGAGAGAGGGTATTGGGCTTGGGTTATGTACCTGGTAGAGTCCAGTAATTGAACGACAACAGGAGAATGGTGTTTAGCAACAAAGGTGTTCTGGACATCCCAGACTCAGGGACCTGACTGAGAAGCTGGTAAAGGAAATAACATGGTAGTGTTAGTAGGTTGGCTGGCTAGAAGGAGCAGAGGAACTGTTAGCGAGCTTGAGTTTAGGCGAATGGGGAGAGTAAAGGAAATAGAAGCTCCCCACTCAGCTAGAAGATCCCTTCCCAATGAGGGACAGGACATGTTGGCATTACCAAAAAGGAATGGGTGAGAGGTACACCTCTAAAAGTGCAACTAAGTGATGGGGTCTGATGAGGGAAGTAAGGAATTTTCCCAGACAATAGGAAAACAAGGAGATGTGGGTCCCCAAAACTCTGCCAGGACTGAGTAAGGGGCCCCAGTGTCCTAGAGGAAGGAGATGGGCCACCCACATACCACAATATCTACCGGGGCTCCCTGCTACTGATGGCAGTGGTCGGGTCAGGGGAGCTCGGGCCTCATCAGTCGGTCATAGCCAAGCTAGGAGATCAGCTTATCTGGGGGTTATCTGGGGGTGATGTCCCTCAGTTCTGGGTAACATGAGGGCAATCGACAGCCCAATGTCCCTCTTGATGGCACCTAGGGCATGGCCCCCTTGGCTTGCGGAAGTTAGTGCAGGCTTTTGCTCAATGATCTTGTTGACCACATTTGTAGCAGGTACCTGGGGGTCTCTGGGACTTAGAAAACCAGGAGTCAAGGGCTGGGGCTCACCGTTGGATAGCCTTCGCCAGCATATGGTATTTTTGTTTGCGGACTTTCTCATCTCTTTCATGGTACACTTTGAAGGCCAGCACTAAAACTTCTGCCTATGGAGTTAGCGGTCCCCTCTCCAGCTTTTTAAGTTTAACTCTTATGCTGGAGTAGCTCTGGGAAGAGAAGTAGGTCATCAGAAGTTGCTTACCTTCTGGGTTTTCAGGATCCAGATTG
This sequence comes from Mus pahari, assembly GCF_900095145.1. Classification (NCBI taxonomy): domain Eukaryota; kingdom Metazoa; phylum Chordata; class Mammalia; order Rodentia; family Muridae; genus Mus; species Mus pahari. Next base: position 9,716,948 of record NC_034601.1, on the reverse strand, counting down.
GTATGCTGTAATAAAGCCTTTGTGAGGCGTTCTAAAAATTGAGATGGATTTTCCTGCGTGTCCTGGACAAACTCTTGGAGTTTTTCAAAATTTAAGGCTGCTTTTCATGGATTGGAGAAATAACTCAGCGGTTAAGAGCACTGACTCCTCTTCCTGAGGACCTGAGTTCAACTCCCAGCAACCACATGGTGACTCACAACCATCTGTACTGGGATCAGATGTCCTCTTCTGGTGTGTCTGCCAACTACATTGTACTCATATACAAAAAATAAAATCTTTTTTTAAAAGCTGCCTTTCTAAGACCTGCCAAAAGGCATGTAATAAACCTGTCTCTGGCTAAAATACCACCTGTGGAATTATCGTCCCATTGAGGATCCTGGTCTTAGAAAGGCAGCCTTGCCAGGTGTGGTGGCGCACGCCTTTAATCCCAGCACTCGGGAGGCAGAGGCAGGCAGATTTCTGAGTTTGAGGCCAGCCTGGTCTACAGAGTGAGTTCCAGG
>NC_034601.1:9700864-9715314 GCF_900095145.1 Mus pahari | reverse complement strand
AGAGAGAGAGAGAGAGAGAGAGAGAGAGAGAGAGAGAGAGAAAGACTTTAATCCCAACATTTAGGAGGCAGGAGAACTTCTGTGAATTCAAAGGCAAAAGGCAGCCTAGTCTATAGAGTGAGTTTCCAGGACTACACAGAGAAATACTGTGTTGAAAAACAAACAAACAAACAAACAAATAAACAGAAAGATTTATTTCCAATACCTTATAACTACAACAGCCTAAATGCTTAGCCTTCATTGGGACCAGCAGTTCTGAGAGAGAAGGAATGATAGACACGTGCTACCTCTAAAAGCTTCTGCTAAAGAGTGACCTAGGTCCCTTTCACCACATTTCATTGGCCAAATGACCCAACTTCCAGCATGCTAGGTGGTGAAATGATCAGTGTTATCAATGATAAGACATACAAGCTACCCAAACACTGGGGGTGGGGGTGGGGGGAGGGTGGGGGTTGGTATGTGTGTATTCATCCCAGGCTGCCTCTTAACTCAATATGTACCCAAGACCTGAACTTGTGTTCTTCCAGCCTCAGCCTGTAGATAGATGGGATTATAGGCACACATCATCTGCTTTACCTGTTTTGTTTGTGTTCTCCATTAATACTTTCTCTCTGTCTCTGTCTCTCTCATTTGCACACGTATATGTGCACACATGCACGCTTTCTTTTTCCAGATTAGTTCTCTTCAAATCTATTATCTCCAGCTTTAAAATCTTTATAATCAGAAAATAAGTTTCTTCCATTTGCCCACACCTAAATCAAATACTTCCTTGTAAGAATCTTGAGGCCTAGGTCGTCCACTAGGGGGAGGCCCGTACGTACCACCGCTCCAGGAATTCCTCCTGGCAGCAGGACCTTTGCCTAGTTGAGTCTGTCTCTCTTCTTTTGGTGTCTTTGCGCCATGGTCTCATCACATTCCCACCAATCTGGAAAGTTCATCTCTTACCTGGCTTGGAGAGTTTTCTTTAAGTCCTGAGGGAGAGGAATTGCAAGATTTCTGTCCCTGACCTCATGTTCTATCTCAGCAGATTTCAGTCCGGGATCTAACCAACAGAGCTTTAACTAGATTCACCCTCTGCAGCATTCCCCACTGGGGGGCCCTCAACCAATCAGAGGCAGGAGCCTAGAGCTTCTTCCCTTTGTTCTCTGAATGGGCACTTAGGATACAGTTTCTTTCTTTCTTTCTTTCTTTCTTTCTTTCTTTCTTTCTTTCTTTCTTTCTTTCTTTCTTTCTTTCTTAGATTTATTTTACATGTAAGTACACTGTAGCTGTCTTCAGACATACCAGGAGAGGGCTCAGATGTCATTAAGGATGGTTGTGAGCCACCATGTGGTTGCTGGGATTTGAACTCAGAAACTTCAGAAGAGTATCAGTGCTCTTAATAGCTGAGCCGTCTCTCCAGCCCCAGGATACAGTTTCTAGATGAATTCCCTAGAAGGTCCTGTTTGTGTGAGCTCTGCTCAGACACAGAAACTTGTTCTTGCATTTCCGCCTTCCCCTGTGCTCCATCCTCTGTTCCCTGAATATTCTTTACAGCATCCTGGGCCCAGGCTCTGCTTTTGGGAAATGACAGATCATTCAGTCTGAGACATGGAAGTTCATACCATACCCTGGAACCAAAATCCTTTGCTATCCTGTCATTCGTTGTCCTGCTCCCATCTTCACGTCCCTTATGTCTTCATCCTGGCCCTACAGTCTGTAGAGACTTCTGGGGACAAAACTGTACCTGGTCCCCTGTTGTGTTCCATTACAGGACCTGCCCTTGAGGACATGGTGGTCAGTCCATGCTAGGGACACAGTGAATGAACAGCAGAGGGACTGAATCAAGTTTCTTTTCTTTCCTCACTAATGGGTGTTAGACCTCCAGCCTCAAACATACTTAGCAGCAAGCACATCCACTGAACAGCATCTCCAGCTCTCTCTCTGTGTTGCTTTAACCCCCTTACCCCTGGTTTAAAAAAGGATGTCAGTTGCTCAGGCTGACTTTGAGCTCACTCTGTAGCTTTGACCTTGACCTCCCTTGGACTGTCCTTGAACTTGTCATCCTTCTGCCTCGGCCTCTCAAGCAGCTGCTGGGCCTGTAGACCTACCTAGTTGATTCTTCTTCTAACATTTATTTAGCTGATGGAGGTGGGGAGTGTGGCTAATGTGCCTGTGGAGGGAAATGGTTCTCTACTTCCAGCAAACACCTCCTGGAATCGGATTCAGGCCCGCAGGCACTGTAGCAAGTGCCCTTATCCACTGAGCCATCTTGCTGGCTCCTAGCTTTCTCAGACATGCTTTTACTCGGTAGCTCGAGCTGGCTTAGAACTCACTATATCGTCTAGTCTGGCCTCAAACTCACAACAATCTTTCTACCTCAGCCTTCCAAGAGCTCAATGTCTTTTTCACAGAGCAAAACTAAGGAAAGGTGAAAAAGAACTCCCACAGGTGGCGCTCCAAGAGAGGAGCTCTCTACATGAAGTCTTGGGGAGCTTCATATCACCATGAGAAGTCTTGTCCCTACTCTCGACTTCTGTCTTTCGTCTGTCAGTTGAGCACCCAAGCATCTTCCAGGATGTTAATTTCAAAACAATGCCCTATGGTCGTCTTCAGGGACCCTCCTGGAACAGGTGGCTATGAGTGTTGGGGTTTCAGGAGGCCTTGACCTTTCTTAGGGTGCTGAACACTCAGGTTGTCATTTACATTTTCTATATTCTAAAAACTTGGAGTGTTTGAAATCTCATCTGTCCAGTATCAAAAAGCTTTGACTGAGTGGTGACCAAGGCCAGGCAGACAGATTAGTGATGGCCACACAAGAAGCATGACATGAGGCTCTGGAAGGCATCACATTCCAATGGAGAGAGCATTACCCACTGGGTAGCAGGTAAGGAAGGAAGACTTGTCCCTGTGAATTACCATAGCAGCGACCAAGACAGATTGAGTACCAAGTGGAATGAGTTCTAGTCGTGGCCCCTCCTCTCTTTTCTTCCTTCCTCCCTCCCTCCCTCCCTCCCTCCCTCCCTCCCTTCCTTCCTTCCTTCCTTCCTTCCTTCCTTCCTCTCTCCCTTTCCTTCTTTCTCTCTTCTTTCTTTCTCTTTCTTTCTTTCTTTCTTTCTTTCTTTCTTTCTTTCTTTCTTTCTTTCTTTCTTTCTCTTTCTTTCTTTCTTCTCTCTCTCTCCTTTCTCTCTCTCCTTCCTTCCTTCCTTCCTTCCTTCCTTCCTTCCTTCCTTCCTTCCTTCCTTCCTTCTCTTCTTCCTCCTCCTTTTTATTTGGTTTGTTTGTTTGTTTTGAGACAGGGTCTCTCTGTGTAGTCCTGGCTGTCCTAGAACTCACTATTTAGACCAGAATGGCCTCAAACTTAGAGACCCACCTGCCTCTGCCTCCTGAGTGTGGGGATTAAAGGCATGGACCACCACCTGATAGGTTCCTCTACTTTTAATACTTAACATTTTAAAATTATTTTAGTGTGTACATATGAACATGATGCATGGGAGGGCACAATACAAGTCCAGAGGTCAAAGGACAACTGTGTAGAATCAGTTCTCTCCTTTCCCCTTTATATGGGTTTTAGGGTCAAACTTAGGTCTCTAGGCTTGTGTGGTTCCCTCTAAGCCAACTCACCAGGGCTCTGGCTTCCCAGTTCTCAGAACCTCAGTGTCTTTCTATGACAGTGAATGGGTTGGGGTCCTAGGCTTACAAACTGTGTTGTGAACCTTCAAGCCAGGGAAACCCAATTTCACCTTGTCATTTACTTTTTTTTTTTTTTTCCTGGAGATCATTCTTATCCGTCAAGGAGGGCGTTTCCAAGGTTCCACTCAGATCAGATATGAAATCTAAACAACAAAAATTGGTGCCTAATTGAATAATGCTAGCCTCAGGGGCAAAAAGCAATAATGTGTCCCAATTATCATGCCTTTTCAATATGAAAAGGCGTCATCAGTTGAGTATGCCTCCTTGCTTATACACATTCCCCAGAAGAACCATAACCATCAACAAACGGGAAGCCTGAGGTGGACCTGCATGGGATAGATAACTCCCGAAAGATGCTGGTGTGGCATCCTGCTCGCTCCATTCCAGCCCTTGTGTCGTCAGCGCCCTTCCCCCACCTCCGAGGTCTGTCTCATTGTAGAGTCCAGGCTGGTTCTTCTGACCTAGCTTTCTAGTCCCGCACGTTCTTCTGACCTAGCTTTCTAGTCCTCCACCACCAAGGCTCCAGCTGTTTTACTAGAAATGACTGCCTGACTTGGGACAACCCTTGACTACCTCAGTTTCTCGCTTGGTGGTGGAGATTGTAGAGTGTCAATTGCGACTGCCCCACAGGAGCAGTTACCCACGTTGTAAAATGTCACGGTAAATTAGAAAAGCCCGGCGTAAACTAGCAAACCGTTCCCCTCCCTCCCCCTCCCCCACCCCGCATCTTAACAGCAGCGACGGCAGCATCTTTACACTCTGTGGAGGCATCCCGAACCTGATCCCCTTTTGGCCTCAGCATTCCATTTGGTGTCTGGATTACTTTTTGGAACTAATATGCAGAAGTCAGACACAGACACTCCCCAAGGCTCCAGGTGACCACTCCTGCTTGACTCCGCCCCACGGAAAGAAGGTGAGGTAGGGGGCGGGGCTGGTGGGAGGGGGGTCGGCAGGATTGGTGAGTATACTGGCCCTTCTGGTCAGTCCTACACCTGTCACTCTCCTATGTGTGGGCCATCTCTGTGACGGGCAATAATGCTGCTGCTACTGCTGCTGTTACTTCTAGTACCTGGACCCGGATTCAGCGAAGGTAAGTGAGGACTGGCTTCCTCCAGCCTGGGATTTTTTTTCTCACCGCCCCAACTCAACAGCTGGTCCCAGCACCCTGAAGCCTTAAAATCCCCGGTCTCTTCTTCAGATGCCCACATACCCATCTTCCCATACACCCAGGACTCATGTCTTTGATTCCTTTCAGGGCCCCCCACTCAGGTATTTCACTCAGGAACTCGGAAGGGGGAGAAGGGTTGGTATCAGAGTCCTCCCTTCATGAACCCCATAGCTACTGCAGTCCTCTCCAGCAGCCTGAAGCTCCTAGCCCCTGATCCTGAGTCCTGTGAACTGGCTACCACTTCTCTTGCTTGTGGGGTCTGAGGTAAGGCAGGACCCTGTGGATGGGAGGAACAGGGACAGAAATTAAACTCCAGAGTAGTAGGAGTGGGTGAGGAGACCCACCTCTAGAAAGGCCCCTCTTGGTGATTCTCTAATCCTAGAGTACAGTAAGACAGACAGGCACAGAGCCAGCCCTGGCCTTACCTGGGTATGGAGGTGCAGGTGTGAAACCTCTGCTCCTGGACGGGCTCACCCAGATCAACATCTCAGATGCCACAGTTGCTCCAAGCAGCACTTGGCCGGGTAGTACAGCTCAGGGATGCCTAGGACGGCCCACAATGGGCGTAGACCTTGAGCTTTTACTATGCCCTGTGGGTCCTGGCACTGCCATTGGAGGTTGCCCACAGGTAGACAGAGCAAACAGACCCCAGCCTGGCCTGCCCCACCTATGTTGGCATAAAGGGAGTGTTTTCTTTGGTTCCAAACTTAGTGCTGCTGTGTGTCCCTCGCCTGGGCCCTTCATGGGCAGTCTTAGCCTCTAATAGCAGAGAGTGGCTGGGGGTGGGGAGGGGGAGCTCTACAGATGGTTTCAGGGTATGGTGTTGGGAGCGTTAGGCTAGGTGTGTCTCACCTGGACTTGGTGGCTCCTGAGGGCAACAGACCTTTCCTGGAAGCCTTTCTGTGTGCCAGAGCTACTTGACTCAGAGATCTGTTCTGGAAGAGCAAGCTAGAAGGGCACCCCCGATAAACAGGCAGCAGCATGGGCCACTGGCAGGATAAGGCAGCAGGGAGTGAGCGAGCGGGCTGAAGAGAAGGCAGGGGCAGTAGTGTGATGGCCTGACTGGAGGGAAAGCTGGGTTCTGGGGAGGTAGGAAGGCTTGGGGATCCAGCTTGGGATCTCCACTGGAGCTTAGGGGACAGTGAAGCTGGGGGCTGTATCTCAAATGGGAACCAAGGAAGGCTCAAGGGAAGTATGTGGGATATTAGAAGAGAGCAGGCTTATCCAGAAAGGGAAGTGTAGCCCAGGCTGGCCTCAAACTTACTATCAAGCCAAGGAGAAGCGTCACTTCTGATCTTCCTGCCACACTCTCCCAAGTGCTGGGATTACAAGTGTGGGCTACCTTGTCTTCTTATGATGCTGGGCATGTCACCAGTGCACGCTTCCATCTGGGTGAGTGCCCCGGATTCTCTAAACGCACCAGATTTTTCTTCTGATCTTCTGATCTGAACCACCTCTAGAACCTCCTCCCAACTTCTAGAATAGAACTTTTTTCCATTGAGAGAACACATGATTCTACTTAAGTTTAGTGGAGAGCCCTCAAATAAGTTATTGTGATGGAAACATGCTCTAAGTGACAAATGAGAGTCGCAGCAGCCCAGGGCGAGGCTTTACTGTCAATGTCCTCCATCCTGGAATGGGGGTGGGGAGGATATTGTGAGTACATACATCCGCAAACAGACTTGGGAGTTTGTCCTGCTCTTGCTGCAGTCCCCCCTTCCTTACACATAGACAGAGAAGCACCAGTGCGTGGACTGGAGCCTTAGCTCCAGTGCTGTGGGCTGTATGCAGGCTTTAATATACACACCTTTAGTCCCAGCACTCAGGAGGCTGAGGCAGGAGGATCTCTGTGAGTCTGAGGCCACCTGATCTACAGAACACATTCTAGGACAGCCAGGGCTACTGGGAAACCCTGTCTTGAAAAAGTAAAAAAAAAGAAAAAAGAAAAGAAAAGAAAACAAAGAAAGAAAGAAAGAAAGAAAGAAAGAAAGAAAGAAAGAAAGAAAGAAAGAAAGAAAGAAGAAAAAAAGAAAGAAAAGATCTGAATTTCAAAGGAATCTGTATTGCACAAGACACTTTATTCTGTGACTTGATGCCACCTTGTCCCGCACTAAGCAAATGAGGAAAGCAGAGTGCAGAGAGGTCTGTAATTTGTCCAAGGTCACATACCTAGAAGTGGGATCAAACCCAGTCAAGTTGCCATGTCTAGGTCCTCCTTGGGCCAGTGCCTCTCACTAGGGGTAGGGAAGCTCTGATTTGAACCTATGGCCTTTGTTTATCCCTTAGCAACCAGAAGGTCACATGTATACAAGCGTGGACTCCTGGAACTGGCAGGGATCTTGGATTGTGTTGGTCCTCGATCTCCGATGGTTTACATGAACTATGGCTGTTATTGTGGCCTTGGTGGCCATGGAGAGCCACGTGACGCCATTGACTGGTGAGTGTACACTGGACCCAGAGTAGAAGAGGTCTCCCAAGTCCTAGGACAGCTAAGGGCTATGAGAAAAACACCAACCTGAAGTCTAGCTTTACCTCAGGAAGATCCCAGAACCTAGTATTACCTTGAATACAGAGTGCTCCAGGGTCAGTGGGGAGGTCTTGGTGCCAGCTAACCTTTGCCCTGGCTGTGGCCTGACACTTTCATTGAGGATGACATAAAGTTATCCTGACCACTGTACAGCCTGAGGATCGCTGAGGATCCTTTACACTTCATAGATAGGGAAGCTTACCTCAGAGCCATTAAGTTGTTTATCTAGTTGAGCACAAAGTATGGGCATAGGTGAGAGGGAGGCTTGGAGCTATTAACTCTTTGAGAGCCAGGAAAAGAAAGTCACACTTGCAAATATGCACATACACACATTCATATACACACATTCTTGTTAAGCCCGACCACCTGTCTCATCCACTCCACAGGTCCACAAGTATTCATGCATAGTTAATACTCACTCATTCTGGATGAAAAATAAGCTCCAACCTTTATTGTTCAGAGAAAGAAAAAACTTCTACCTTTTCATTGCTGAATGAGAGAAGCCCTGTCACTTTCTCAAGAGAATAGATCACATGGTTTTCCAAGCATCTTTACATTCCAGAAGTCTATCATAAGTCAAATAAGTTTCAGCAGCAAGCTTTACATGGGTTTCTATTACGATGAGTTATCTAAACATTTATTATCTACTAGTTCCACACATTCATTGAGTTTAAAACAACAATTATTTATTTATTTATTTATTTATTTTTGGTTTTTCGAGACAGGGTTTCTCTGTATAGCCCTGGCTGTCCTGGAACTCACTTTTGTAGACCAGGCTGGCCTCGAACTCAGAAATCCAGCTGCCTCTGCCTCCCAAGTGCTGGGATTAAAGGTATGCACTAGCATGCCCGGCCTTAAAACAATAATTCTTATATCTTAAGTTAGCATGGTTTTTGTCAAAAGGCAAGTTATCTACCTTGTGTCTCCCTAGTATTGAAGTTTTGTATAGATCAATCCAGTCATTATTTCATCTTCTGTCCTTGTACCCACAATAAAGTGTCCACTCCCAGTTATCAGCCAATGGTTTCACAGCCATCCCAGAAGGAATGCCTTCCCTGATCACAAATCTGTTCCGAGCCTGCTTTCTATCCTAGGGCAATTAGCCTGTGACACCTGAAGAATTACAGAGCCCCAATTGCAGCCTTCATACTATAGAGGGCTCAAATTACCTGTTTAAATTTAGGAATTCTATAGACTCGTTATTAGGAATTATGAAATCATCAATTTGTCTACACAGTATGGCTACAAGATAGTACATCCTTGTTGATCTGCAGAAAATCTGTCTAATAGGGTAGTCTAATGCCCAGGAATTATTATACTATTTTAATAATGACAGGAAAGGCATGTCCGCTGTAAGAACCAGTCCTGAGATGAAGTCTCTCTGGGCCTTGCCTTTTAGAGCTCATCCATCAGAGAGCATGCAGGGTGATGGCTATCTCCAGAGAGCTCTTCCTCCTTTTTCTTTTTTTCTTTTTGAAGGTACTAGGGGTTAGACCTGGGCCTCAAACATGCTGAGCAAGTGATCTCCACTGAGCCCCACAGCCCTGGCTCTCTCCTTTTTTTTTCTTTTAAATAAGAATAAACACAATATAAATTTCATTGCTTTATGATATTACTATATAAATATATCAAATTATAATTATAAATATAATTATAAATATATTAAATTATATATTTACTATTATGTGGGCCCTAAGGAGTGTAGGGGAAGGAGGGGGAAGGAAAGAGCTCACATCTGACCAGAGCTCCTGTGCTCTGGGCAGGCAGATGCAGGAGGACTGCCTGACGCTTTCCACTCAGCCCCGGGTGGGCATCTAAGCCACTGACTCCACTTGATGGGGGATGATCAAGGGTGTCCCAGGATGACACCCTTGGCCCCGGGGATATGGGAGAGAGGGCAGAGGGAGAGAGGTTCCCACGAAGGCAAGAGGCCCTTTGGGAGACTAGAAATGGCTCATTAGGGGAAAGCCTATCCCATCATCCAAGCACCGTGGGCCTTGATGAGCAGAGACAGTCTATGGTTTTAGAGCTTTATTATAGAAAGGTGGGGAGGGGGGGGTGCAGAGTTAGAGAAGGTAGAAAAGAGAGAGAGAGAGAGACCGGCCATGGCCAAGAGGAGAGAAGGGGGTAAAGGAGAGAGAGAGAGAGAGAGAGAGAGAGAGAGAGAGAGAGAGAGAGAGATGGGGCCAAACAGGCCTTCTTATGGTGGGTTGTTATCTTGTTGTTGCTAGATAACTGGGAGGAGTTTAGCCTGAAGGTCAGAAGCTTGGGGCATTGTCTACTTAACTAAAAGTCACGCTTCTCCTATGGGGGCTGTAGGGGCTGGTAACTTCAACAGGAGCCAGGGTTCCGGGAGACATGAGGGAATGTCTACTGTCCCATGTAGATGAAATATCACCAGGTACTGGGGTTTCACACCTCAGCTCGACTGGAGACCAGATTGTCTGTGCATAGCCCATTGCCCCACACTATTGTTATTCTTTCAATTATCAGCGCACTTGACCAGTATTTGCATTGGATTCCCTTGCATGCCTTTAGTATGACCTAGATGGCTCCTGACACCTAATGGCCAAGAAGGTCATTGGGCTGTCCAGGGAGAAGGCACAACCCAGATCCAGGAAGGAAGGGAAGATTGCCAGGGTAGTTGGGGCTCAGAGTGACAAGGAGGCAGGCAGGGGTAGATAGGCAACGTCAGGGAGTGAGTCTGGGCAGTCATGTTCAGCTGCTATAATTTTTCTCCAGGATTGGTACTGTGAGGGACAGCGTGTCCATCAGAGGACACTAGCTCCTTGAAAATCTTTGTTAGATGGCAAGGTTAGCAGAATTCCCTCTTTTACACAGCTATGTTCTGCCCACTCTCACCTTTAGGTGCTGCTACCACCATGACTGCTGCTACACTCAGGCTCTGGATGCCGGCTGCAGCCCTAAGTTAGACCGTTACCCATGGAAGTGCATGAACCATCACATCCTGTGTGGTGAGTGCCCTACACCAGGTGACTTCCCCAAGTGCCCGCTGGACATCCTGCCGAAAATGGCTTCTGTACCCTTGTAGTAAGGTTCCACTGCTTGTAGCTATCCTCAGACCACATGATAATGTCATCGAACCCTTGTAACACACATACACATGTATGTCTTCAGTGTGTGGACCGAAAGGAGAGAAGAGATACTAGGCGTAAACAACCTAAAAGTCCATAGGAGGGGATTGAGTGATGTGTTCATGGTGCACCCAAACTGTAGAATATGTTCTAATCTGGACAAAGGATGAGGTAGAACCATTTGAGAGCCTGGCTCAAATGAAATAACAACAAAACCAACCAACTAAACAAACAAAAAGAAAATTCAATGAAAAAAAAAAAGCTAAATGTAGAGCTGGTGACACTATGTAATTTTGTCCCTTACCTCCCTGGATCTGAGGGTTGAGACCAGGGCCTTCTTTCTTCCCTAGGTCCACTACTGATCCGGTATGCCAAGTGCTAGGATTACAAGTATGCTCCAACTAGCCTGGAAGTAAAACACTTACCTTTAAGGCTACTGGGCAGTCAGGGATGTAGCTAATGGTAGAGTACTTGTGCCATTGTGGGAGCCCTGGGTGCCCCCCTCCATTTATAGTTTTCTTTCAAATAACTTTAAATGCAGAACTGACTTTTTAAATACTCGGTGGTGACCACACCGATGAACTGTGGGTAGGAATACAGTGGGGGCAGAGACCCAGTACTCTAAGGAGCTGCAAACAAAGTGGGTGACTGGCTCCTCCCCTTTTTTCTATTTTTTTCTTTTTGACGGTACTAGGGGTTAGACCTGGGCCTCAAACATGCTGAGCAAGTGATCTCCACTGAGCCCCACAGCCCTGACTCTCTCCTTTTTTCTTTTAAATAAGAATAAACACAATACAAATCTTATTGCTTTATAATATTACTATATAAATATTATAATTATGAATATGTTAAATTATATATTTACTATTGTTATTATTTCAATTATCAGTGCCTTTTTTTTTTTTTTTTTTTTTTTTTTTTTTTNTTTTTTTGGTTTTTTCGAGACAGGGTTTCTCTGGCTGTCCTGGAACTCACTCTGTAGACCAGGCTGGCCTCGAACTCAGAAATCAGCCTGCCTCTGCCTCTCAAGTGCTGGGACTAAAGGCGTGTGCCACCACACCTGGCTATCAGTGCTCTTGACTTCAGTATTTGCATCGGGTTCCCTTGTAGCTTAGAGCCACCCCAGTGTAGGTCTGGGAACTAAACTCAGGTGCTCTGGAAGACCAGGAGGCAACCTGAACCAGTGAGCCATCCTCCCTAGCCCCAGATTTGCTTTAGCTGGGCTGGGAACTCAGGTAGCTCATTGGTAGAGCACTTGCTGAGAATATTGACAGCCTGGGTTCCATCACCACACTGAAAAAAATTAACATTTAAAAAAATTTTTAAATTATTTTTATTTTTAGAATTTGTAATTGCATCGTGTCTCCCTTCTTTCTTCCTGCCCAACCCTCTCATGTACCCTCCAGGCATCTCTTGTCTCTCTGTCCCTCTGTCTCTCTGTCTTTCTCTCTCTCTGTCTCTCTCTTCCTTTTAAAGTGTATAGGCAAGCTGGCAAGCTGGCTTAACATGCACAGGCATTTGCTGCCAGGCCCATGGGCTGAGTCCAACGCCCAGGACCCACAGGGTGGAAGGAGAGAGCTGGTTCTAGCGAGCTGTCCTGACCTCCTGTGTACACTCACAAATAAATATAGGTGGATCAAGTTTTCGTTCAGCTTTGCCATTACTCATAATTTCTAGTTCTCGCTCTCGCTTTCTTCTTTTTAATTTTTTTTGTTTGTTTGTTTTTTGATCGCTATTTCGGGGCTTTGGCAGAGCCCACTTGAGATATAGTGATAAAAACGTGGAGACATTTATATGGTTATTAGGCTGTTGGCCTTTCGCTGGGCAGACTCTCAACTATGATCTACCTTAACCCCACTTCCTGCCATTGCATCCCCACCACGTTGGTTTGTCAGTTATCACCTTCAAGCCTCTCCTTCCTGCCTCTCGGTCTGCCCCAGCTCGGTGCCAGCTCTTTATTTTCTAAAAAGCCACACTCCAGTCTGAACCAATCAGCAGCAGGACCGTGTGGACCCGGTTCTCTGGGTTGCTTTTTGGCCTGGGTGAGGACTCTCTGACTGCCCTCCTAGCCGCTTGCTTTTTAACACAGTAATCTCAGAAAATCATCTTTAGGTCAGGTGAGGAGGACAAACATTTACATATAAAAAGCTGGGAATGGGCCACTGAGAGGACAATACCAAATAGTCTGCCAGCTCTTAGTTCTGTTCTGGTACAGCAATTACCAATGAAAAATACAGGGACACACCTACAAGCCTTTTGACACAATGTGTGGGGGAAGGTCATCTCAACAGAGTGCCACTACTGCTTCTAATGCTTCTCTGTCTTTCTGTCTGTCTCTGTCTGTCTGTCTGTCTGTCTGTCTCTTTTTCTCTCCCCCCCCCCCAGGGTTTCATTGTGAAGCCTTGATCTGTCCTAGAACTTACTATGTAGACCACACTAGTCTCAAACTCAAAGAGATCCACCTGCCTCTGCCTCCCAATTGCTGAGGTGAAAGGCATGCACCACCACCGCCTGGAGTTTTGGTTGCTTTGAACCATTGTTCTGCCTGTCTTTTCTTCCAGGATTCTGGATCATAGGTAGTTCATCTCCTTGGACTATAGGAGGATTTCTGGGGCTTAGATAAAAGCCAGCATTTATCAGGAACTTATGAAAGATGTTTTCTATCTACAAAAAGGAGTCACTTCCCTTATCTGTGGCAGAAGGGATATATGGCTCTCCATTGGCATATTCCTGTGGCAGATATTATAAGCTGTATATCTCAAAGGTGTATATCCAAGTCCATGCTAGCTTCCAGGCTCCTGCAGGCCCTATTCACAAGTACCTATGATATATTTCAAAGCCCTCACCTAGCATCCTGGCCCTCTCACCTCCTCTTCTACCTAGAACTCCCAGGCCTGCTCCGCTTGTCTTCAGCATCTACTCAGCCTTATTTCCATGCTCTTCTCTCTCCGTCTCTCCATTCTCTGGTTTGCTGTCTCCATTCTATCTGCCTTGCAGATAGCCCTGGTGACATCCAGTTTAGAGGGTTTTTTTTTTTTTTTTTTAATTTTCTGTTCTGGACTCTTACACATGCCTCTGGTTATTTTCTTTCTCATCCACAACAAAACCCTTTCCCCAACTGACTGGCCACTGTGATAGGCTCTGTACTGAGCCCTGTCACATACAACGTTCAGTCTTTCTGCGGTAGTGAGAATTGTTTATGTTTTGAATTTTCAGCCCTTCTTGTGGCTGCTCTCCTTCCTGTGGGTTGTCCTCCCTTCTGTCCTCCCTTCAGAATAACGTCCTTGAAACACAGACGTTTTTCATTTTACCGACATCCCAGTCAGTTATTTTGATACATTAAGCATCCATTGAGAGCCAGATGATGCTGACTACAAACTTTTAATCCCAGCACTTGAGAGGCAGAGGCAGGCCCTAAGTCCAAGGCCAGCCTGGTCTACAGAGTGAGTTCCAAGACAGCCAGGGCTACAAGGAGAAACCCTGCCTCACAAGAACAAAAAACAGACAACAAGCAGAGAACCCACTGAGAAAAGAGCACTGCAGAGGTTTACCTGTCTGTTTTCTTCTAATAGTTTGAGATTTATGGCAGTGGCCCACTTTGAGTTAACTTTTCATATAAACAGTGGGGTAGGTCTGACTTCATTTTTTGGCATATTGTTATACAGCTGTCTCAAAACTGTTAAAAAGAACGTTCTCTCTTGAATAGCATCAGCACCTTTGTTGAAAATCACTTGACCGTAGATGCGTGATGGTTGTATTACACCTAAGTGACAACAATCCATTTGGGCTTCAGTTTCCTCACCTAGAAGTTGGTATGGTAGGGTGAAAAAAAAAAAAAAAGAGTCCCCCCCCCCAAAAAAAAAGATAAAAAGCCGGGCGTGGTGGTGCACGCCTTTAACCCCAGCACTCAGGAGGCAGAGGCAGGCGGATTTCTGAGTTCGAGGCCAGCCTGGTCTACAGAGTGAGTTCCAGGACAGCCAGGGCTACA
>NC_034601.1:9664164-9700784 GCF_900095145.1 Mus pahari | reverse complement strand
GTGTGTGTGTGTGTGTGTGTGTGTGTGTGTGTGTGTGTGTGTGTGTGTGTGTGGTTTTCCCCTTTCCTCTCCCACTCTCTGACTCTCCACTAAAACCCCAGCTTCTGGAGACTGCTCTGGAGGCAGAAAGAGCAGGAGCGCCTTGGGTGGCCAGCTTCAGTATGCACTGCTCTTGGCCCCGGTTCCCTGAAGGAAGGCAGAGCTGGTAGTATAAAGTTGGGGTGGGCCAGATGGCTCAGTGGGGAAAGGTGTTCGCTGTCAAGTCTGATGACCTGAGTTTGATCCCACATAGTAAAATGATAAACCAAAATGTGCTGTGGTGTGTGTGTATCCCTGCCTTTCCCTATCAAAGAAACGGAACCCCTCCAAACCTAAATAAATACATAGAAAAAAATGTTTTTAAAGAGTGAGGTTGAATCACTGTGGAGACATTAAAACCCTCCACACACACACCCCCTTTAAGTTTATTTTTTTGGTGTTGTTTTATTTTGTTTTGTTTGAGACCGAGTCTTTCTATGTTGTCCTGGCTGTCTTGGCTTTTGCTATGTCTCACAGAGATCTGCATCCATGCACGACCATACCCTTGTCATGGCATTTGACGATGACTGTGCACCAGGCACCATAGTATTTAACCGTCTTTCTTCGAGATAAAGCCTCATATGTTCTGAGTCGATTTCAAACACACTATGTAGTCAAGGATGACACTGAACTTGTGATCTTCCTGCCTCTACTTCTGGACCGGTGGGGCTGGTAATAGAACCCGGAGCTTTGTACATGCAAGGCAAGGGTTCTACTTCAACTCAACTCACCTTTCTTTTTGTGTTAGGAATGGAGGCCCTGGGGTTAGAAGTGACTTGTCCATGAACTGTTAGCACAGGCAAAGAGGCTTTGTGGGGAAGTACTTCTTATAGCTTTCCTACCCTCCCCTTCAATGTGCATATTCTCAAAAACACGCATGTGGAAATGGTATTCAGGGAATGTTCACTGCTGTGTTTGCTGGTGGAGCCTCTGTTTGCTTTCAGAGCTTGAAAGAGCCAAGGTCTCTGTTATGTATTTTCAACAAAAATATTCTGTTAGTCTGCTTAGAGATATTCTGAGCATAGTTGTTTATTTAATTACAGGTTTGGCCTATTTTCCATTTATGGGCCTGACAAATATATTTTAAATTTTCAGCTTATAATAATATTTACTAGCAGGCTTTAATTTTTAAATATAACCCATGGAAGCTATTTTTCCTTTTCCTTTATATATTATTTATTTATTTTTGAGATAATAGTCTCACACCATAGCCCAGGCTGACTGGCCTGAACTTTTCAAACTTCTGTCTTAGTCTCTGGATTGCTGAGATTCCCAGTGTGCACCGGCGAGGCTCACTCCGTCCGAGTTTTCGTTCTTCTGGAACAGTGAACTTCCTCGGCTCTCCGGACATGGAGAGGGGAACCTGTCTTACTTTTGAAAGTCTTTCTTGCCAGGGGGAGGACTGACTCTAGGCTGTAATCCTGGTGACTCCTTCCCAGGTCTGTGACCTTGGCTGAGTAATCCCTTCCAGCCCCACTTTGTAAAATGGGAATAATAACACATAGTTGTGGGCCAGCAAGATGGTTTTGGTGGTTAAAGATGTTCTCTTCCCCAGGCTGACAGCCCGAGTTTAATCCTCACATGGTCACAGGTCCTCTGACCTCCATCTTTCTCTTCCCTTTCCTCCTGCCCCCTCCATTGTCTTTCTTTGTGTGTATGCATGCATATGCATATGTGATAGTCAGAGAAAAATGTGCAGAAATCAGCTCTCCTTTCACCACGGGAGTCCTGGGATCAAGGTTTCTCGGCTTGGCAGCAAGTGCCTGGTGCCCACAGAAGACAGAAGAGGGCATCCTACAGAGTCAGTTAGAGACTGTTCTGAGTCAGTGGGGGCTGCGTTGCAAACCCAGGTCCTCTGTAAGAACAAGTGCTTTTAACCTCCGAGTCATCTCTCCAGCACCCCCCACCCCCCTAATAAAAGCAGAAGTAGCACATCTGCTGTGACATAGACATAGTAAACTTTAAGAACATGATGCAGTGACAGTAACTGGGTTCAAAAGGTCACATGACTCCATTGGTATGAGACAGTTGATCTCTGCAGACACAGAAGAGACTCAGGATGAGCAGGGAGAGCAGGAGGAGTGGCTGGTTGAGGTGTACACAGTGGCTTTGTGGTAATAGGAATGAAGAATTAAATGAATACTAACACTGTTAATGTACTTAGACAAAATTGTTTCATTAATTACTTAATATTTAGTCAATAAGCTGTCTTAAAGTGACTTATGGAAATGAAACACCATGACCAAAGCAACTTGGGCAGGGGGAGGATTTATTTGGCTTCTGCTTTCACATCACAGTTCATCACTGAAGGAAGTCAGGACAGGAACTCAAACAGTACAGGAATCTGGAGGCTGGAGCTGATGCAGAGGTCGCGTAGGGCGCTGCTTCCTGGCTTGCTCAGTCTGCATTCTTATAGAACTCAGGACCGCCTACTCCATGATGGCACCACCCACAATGGGCTGAGTGCCCCCCCCCATCAGTTACTGATTAGTAAAAAGGCCCAGGCTTACCTACAGCCTGTTTTTTTTTTTGTTTTTGAGACAGGGTTTCTCTGTGTAGCCCTGGCTATCCTGGAACTCACTCTGTAGACCAGGCTGGCCTCAAACTCAGAAATCTGCCTGCCTCTGCCTCCCAAGTGCTGGGATTAAAGGTGTGTGCCACCATGCCCAGCTGGGTATCGGATTCTATTATGGATGGTTGTGAGCACCATGTGGTTGCTAGGAATTGAACTCAGAACCTTTGAAAGAGCAGTCAGTGCTCTTAACCACTGAGCTGAGCCATCTCTCCAGTCCGCCAAGTCCCTTTCTTGTAGAAGCTGGCTGTCATTGCTGTCTCAAGTGGTCTTCTAATGGAAAGTTATCACATGTCACATAAATGCAAACTATGACCCGTCCTGCCTCCAGCTTACACTCTCCTGGCACTTATTCTCATGTGCCTCTGAGTCTCTGCCCTAACCTCAGTTTCCATCCTTCTTCCAGGACCAGCAGAGAACAAATGCCAAGAACTTATGTGCAGGTGTGACGAGGAGCTGGCTTACTGCCTGGCGGTGACCGAGTACCACCTGAAATACCTCTTCTTCCCCTCCATTTTATGTGAGAAGGACTCTCCCAAGTGCAACTGACAGGCTCACATGGAAATGCAGTTCATTTTCAGTGATCACCAACAGCATGCAAGTTGTGCGGGAGAGTCCCCGGAGGCCAAGTGCTAAAGCCGCCTGTGTTTGCTTTCTCCTTCCATTCAGGAACTCACAACTATGAGCCTGTGGAGCTGCCAGTCTGATGAAGGTTCAAAGTCCTGGGCCTGTTTTATACAACTAGCACTGTGTTGGGTGTGGTATAATTTTTGAAGTTCAGCCTTTATGAGAAGCTGTACTATCTTGTACCTGCTGCAGAGGGTTGCTGGTCAAATGTGGATGAACACCTGCTTAGGCTTGGCTGTGTCTGCTTAAGTTTAGCTGTGGTAAAAACATTGCCACATGATACATCTAAGAATTATAACTGTAATAAAATATGTTCCCTACCTGTCTCCATGTGTACAAGGTAAATTTTATTTCCCGGAAGCTGGGCGTGGTGGCACATACCTGGGGTATCTGCTGGGGTGTTTTGCTGAGGTTGAAAGGTTGGCTGAGCTCAGGAGGCTGGTGTCAGCGTAGGCAGGAGAGAAGACTTTCTCAAAGAAAAGGTAAATTATTTCCTGGGCTGGTGGTACTGCTGTGTGTCAAAACATTTGTGAAGCATGTTTAAGGTCCCGAGTTTGATTCCCAAAATTTCAAGAAAAAAATTTAAAAAAAGAATGTAGAATAACAGATCAAACCCTAACCAGTGAAATCACAGGCCAGGAAAGACGCTCAGTGGTTAGCACTGCTTCCTGCTCTCCCAGGGGACCTGAGTGCTGTTTCTGGCCTGCATATTGTTTAGCTCAACTGCTTTTGTTCTGGTTCCAAAAAATCTGACACATCTGGCTTCTGCAAGTACCTGCCTGCACATGCTTACTTTCACAAGTGTGTGTGTACTTGAGTGTACACACACACACACACACACACACACACACACACACACACATACACAATTAAAGTCTTTTTAAAGAGAAATCATTCCAAAGCTTTAGAATGGAAGGAGGAAGCTTTTGCTCTTGGCTTGCTTGCCCTCACTCAAGATGGCATGTCCATTCTGTCACGCATCAGAGCCTTTGTCTTTGGGAACTGCAGCTGGATCAGCTGAGACATCCAGCGTCAAGGACTGAGCAACTACTGCATTCGTGGACTTTCCATATATAAGCAGCCATTGTCTGATTAGCTGGACCACATTCTGTAAGTCATTCTACTAAAATTCCGTATGTGTGTGTGTGTAATCCCACATATATATATAGGATGATAGATAGATAGATAGATAGATAGATAGATAGATAGATAGATAGATAGATAGACTCTGTTACTACAGATTTTGGTACCAGAAGTAGTTCTAGAACGACAGAAGTATAAAGATGAATCTTTTTTAAATATCTGGAATAGACTTCAACTCACCAACATGTACAGCTACTGAAGCCATTGCACTTACTGAAGCCCACGGTGTGAACTATATTATAAACTTAAGATAAATGCATTTGATTATCATGATTCACCAATGGTGAGTGGCAATGAGTTTGATGTCCTAGTATATGAAACCTTTGAGAGCTTGTGTAAAAATAAGGAAAATCATGATACTGGTTGCTCCTAGAATCTCTGGAAAAACTGAAAAAGGATAGAAATGAGCTCTTTGGTAGAATTAACCAATGTCTAGCAGAATACAGTGAAGGGCAGTGATGAAACTGACTGGCTCCAGATGCACATCAACACTCTAAAGGCTTAACTGTGCCCTGAAAGAGAACCTTCTTTCCAGCAGCCAGGAAGCCTAAGTTGCAGACAATCACACTGAAGCCCTCATTATATAAAGTTGACTGAATTACAAGGAAAACTCAAGTTCCAGCTTTGGAGTGTGTCAGTGGTTAAGGGGAATCCTTTAACTTGGGATGGGGATATGTGGGAGGAGCCTATTGAAGCTGAGAACTTTGAACCTTCAGATTCACAAGGGTTTAATCTCACCTGAAAAAAAAGTCTCTATTTTCTCAGGTGTGGCGGTGCCACGGGATGTGGTAGTGCATGCCTTTAACCCCAGCACTCATGAGGCAGAGGTAGGCAGACCTTTTTAATTTTAAGGTTAGCCTGGTGCCTGGTCTACACAGAGAAACCTTGTCTCAAAAAACAAAACAAAACAAAAAGTCGTTCCACCCTCAGCAGAAAATGAGCTCATCTACTCCGAAAATACTGCGCTTTCTTCCTTTGATTGAGGAAATAAACCCATTATTTGCTAGGCCAGATGTGACTTTCTCTGAAGAAGATGCCACCCAAGACAATACTAATGTCCTTCAGGGCCCACCAATATTTGCTCTAGATCTGTAACCAAACTCAAGGCAAAGCAGGCTCCTAAAGGGAAGGTAGAAAGTGTAGTCCATGAGGAGGTGTGCTATATTATTAAAAAGCCTAATGTGTCCCAGCACTCGGGAGGCAGAGGCAGGTGATTTCTGAGTTTGAGGCCAGCCTGGTCTACAGAGTGAATTCCAGGACAGCCAGGGCTACACAGAGAAACCCTGTCTGGAAAAAACCAAAGCCTAATGTGTTTGCTAATTCAAGCAGAAGTCTGGGGACTATGTGTGGGAATGGATTTTAAGGGTACGGGATAATGGTAGAAGGACATAAAACTAGAAAAGGCTGAGATTATTGTCATGGGTCCTCTGAGTGGAGATTCTAGGTTTAATATGTAAACTTGCACAGTTAAAAAACAAGTGCCAAACGTTTGTTTAAATGGTTGGGTGAAGTATTTGTCTAAAGATGGCTTACTTCTGAAATATGCCTGATATTCCTTGGCAGTGTTGATGAAGGGATTTGATAAAGGTTTGGGGAAATTGCAGTGCTACAGTGGGTACTCTGTAAAACCTAATCCTCCACAATGAGAAGGTTCAGAAGCCATGCCCTTCATGAGTCCTATTAGACACAAAAAGAGTGAGAGGAGCACCAGCACATTTGAAGAGCTTTACTGTTGCCCTTTCCTTGTGCCAGACCTTAAGGTTGAAGATGCTGCTGCCCAGTTAATGGGACTGAATGGAGTTTAATTGGGCCCCAGTAAGTAGCGGGGCTGGGTGTCAGCACTGAATCACCCAAACCAAGGTGATTGATAGGTACATTATAACTGTTAAGGTAGTTATAATGGGCAGCATAGACAAAGCAATGTTCACAGTGGCCCGACCCATAATGGTCAGCACAGGCAAAGTGAATTTAACGGTGGGTGACTCATGTGGACATTTAGTGCTACCTAATTACTGACGGTGTTTTCAGGCAGGAAATAGAGAAGAAGCCACTGAATTTTTGTTTCATCTGTAGAAGCCAAAAAGTTCTCACAAATGAAAAGGCTACACGGGATCAAAGCAAAAGGGAATCTTGGCATGGCAGTGGTGGTGTACGCCTTTAATCCCAGATTGAGTTCCATGACAGCCAGGGAACAGAGAAACCCTGTCTTGAAAAACAAAAAAAAAGGGGGGGGGGGAATCTCGGCCCATGAATCCATTCCCACATTCCCAGACTTGAGCAGTTGGCAGATCCAGAACCCCTTGAGTGAAAGGACAGTCAACTTCCCCTAAGGAAGGACTTTGATAAAATATCTAAACCTGTTACTGTTAGTCTTTCTCCAGCCTTTCCCCAGAGGGACCTTTGGTCTTTTACAGGGGAAACTGAACAATGGAGGAAAAGAGTGAGATGGTTCAACTGCTGGATGCTGGTTCTGAACCAGCACTGACTCTAGGAGACCTTAAGAAACATTGGGGCCCTCCAGTTAAAGCAGCTTATGGAGGTTAAGGGACTGGCTGAAGTCTGACACATACACAAAGGTTCATTGGATTCCTGAACTCATCCCCAGTCCCCGGATGAATAATTGGGATAGATACACTTAGAACTTGGCAGATTTTGTATATTGGTTCCTTGACTTTTGGAATGAGGGCTATTAAGGTTGGAAAGGCTAAATGAAAGCCATTGGAGTTGCCTCTACTAGGGAAAATAGTGAATCAAAGACAGTGTCAAATCTCTGAAAGAATTACGAAAACTAGTGCCACCATCAAGAACTTGAAAGATGCTGGGGTGATGGCTGCCACCACATTTCCTTCTGGCTAATGTCCAGGACAGGTGGATCATGGAGCATGACAGTTGATCACTGAAAATTCAATGAGGTAGCGTCCTACTTGAACAGATTAATGCATCCCCTAAACAATATGGTATGCAACTATTGATGTAGTAAATGCCCTTTTCTGGGTATCTGCCCACAAGGCCTATCAGAAGTAATTTGCTTTCAGTTGGCAATGCCAGCATTATGCCTTTACTGTTTTACCCTAAGTATATATTAACTCTCCAGCCCTGTGTCTAAGTTAGAAGGAATCTTGATTGTCTGTCTCTTCCATAGAATATCACATTGGTGCACTATATTGGCAGCTTTATGCTGATTAGATCAAGCAAGCAAGAGGGAGCAACCACTTTGTACTGATTGGTAACAATATGCATATCAGAGGATGGGAAATAAATCCAACCAGAATTCAAGGGCCTAATACCTCAGTTAATTTCTTAGGAGTCCAGTTGCATGGGGCATGCAAAGAAGTTCCTTCTAAGGTGAAGGATAAGTAATTGCACCTGAAGCAACAACGTTTAGTGGGCTTATTTGGATCCTGGAGACAGCACATTCCTCTCTTGGGTGTGTTACTCCTGCCCATATACCAAGTGACTCAGAAAGCTACTAGCTTTGTGTGGGGCCTGGACCAGGAGAAGGCTCTTCAACAGGTCGAAGCTGCTGTGCAGGCTGTTCTACCACTTGGAATATATGACCCCTTAGACCTGGTAGTACTTGAAGTGGCAGTGGCAGATAGGGATGCTGTTTGGAGCCTTTGAGGGCCTCTATAGGTGAATCACAGAAGAGACCTTAGGGATTTTGCAGCAAGGCTCTACATCATCTGCATACAACTATCCTCTTTTTGAAAGACAGCTTTTTTTTTTTTTTTTTTTTTTGGTTTTTCGAGACAGGGTTTCTCTGTTTCCCTGGCTGTCCTGGAACTTACTTTGTAGACCAGGCTGGCCTCAAACTCAGAAATCCACCTGCCTCTGCCTCCCAAGTGCTGGGATCAAAGGTGTGCGCCACCACACCCGGTTTGAAGGTTTGAAAGACAGCTTTTGGCTTGCTATTGGGCCTTTATGGAAACTGAACTTTGGACAGTAGGCCGCCAAGTTACCATTAGACCTGAGCTGCCCATCATGAGCTGGATGTTTCTGACCCAACAAGTCATGATGCAGAACACGTACAGCAGCAATCTGTTATCAAATAGAAGTGGTACATACGTGATCATGCCCAAGCAGGTCCTGAAGGCATAAGCAAGTTACATGAAGAAGCTGCTCATGTAAATAGTTTCTACTATTACAATGCCATCTGTTGCCAAGTGTACACCTATAGCCTCATGGGGACATGCCTTATGACCCGTTGACGAAGGAAAAGAAGATGTCTAAGGCATGGTTTCATGATAGTTCTGCATGTTATGCAGGCACCACCTAGAAATGGGACAGCTGCAGCATTACAGTCCCTTTCTGGGACAGCCCTGAAAGACACCAATGAAGGAACATCTTCAGTGGGTATAACTTCAGGCTGTACACACTTTGCTTGGAAGGAAAAATTGCCAGATGTGTGATTGTTCAGATTCATGGATTGGCTAGATGGTCAGGGACTTGGAATGAGCAAGATTAGAAAATACATGAGAAAGACATCTGGGAAGAAGTATGTGGCTAGAGCTCTCCAAATGGGCAAAGGATGTGAAGATACTTGTGTCCCATGTAAATGTTCATCAAAAGGTGGCTGTAGCTGAGGAAGAATTTAATAATCAGTGACAAGATGGGCCCATGAACAAAGTGGCCATGGAGGCAGAGATGAGGGTTATGCATGGGCTCAGCAGCATGGACTTCCACTCACCAATGCTGACCTGGCGACAGATGCTGCTAAAAGCCAGACCCCGTGTATGTACCACTCCCCGAGGTGACCTGGTAGCAGCTGACAATACCAGACCACTTCCTCCATGGAAAGGACACGCTTTGTTCTTACAGGAGTAGACAGATACCTCTTCTGGTTATGGATCTGACTTTCCTAAACATACTGCCTTATCCACTGTCATGGTATTCCACACAGTATTGCTTCTGACCAAGGAACTCATTTCACAGCCAGAGAAGTGCGACAGTGGGCCCACAATCATGGAATCTTGCCACGTTCCCCACCATCCCGAAGCAGTTGGCTTGATAAGACGACAGAATGGCCTTTGGAAGACACAATTACATTTCCAATTAGGTGGCAGCAGCCTGGAGGGCTGGGGCAAGAGGCAGGATATTCTTTGAGTCACTGTCCAAAATACAGTGATTTCTCCCATAGTCAGGATCCACAGGTCCAGGAATCAAGGAATGGAAAAGGGAATAGTTCCACCCATTATCACAACTAATGATCCACTAGGAAAAACTTTGCTTCCAGTTATCTAGGCCTTACAACTTTTGTTGTTCTAGAAATTTTGGTTCCAGAGTCAGGAGCACTCCTACCAAGAATCATAACAAACATTTCATTCAACTGGAAGCTCAGACTTTCCCCTTGCCACTCTAGGCTTCTAATGCCTTTCAATCAACATGCTAAGAAAAGAGTAACCGTGGAGGGGTGATAGATCCAGATCACCAAGGGGAGATTGGATTGCTTCTTCACAATGGAGGTAAGAAAGATTATGTCTGGAGTGTAGGAAATCTCTTAGGGCATCTCTTTGTGGTACCGTGTCCTGTGACAATGGGAAACTACCAGAGCCTAACTCAGGCAGGATGACAAAGGGCACAGGCACACCAGAAATGTAGGTATGGGTCACTCCTCCAGGAAAAGAACCAAGACCTGTTGAGATTCTTGTGGAGGGTGGAGGAAATACAGAATGGGTAGTAGAGGAAGGTAGTTATAAACACCAGCTATAAACAACCAGCTAAGAGTCAGGTACGGTAGCCCACACCTTTAATCCCAGCACTGGGGAGGCAGAAGCAGGTGGATCTCTGAGTTGGAGGCAAGTTTGGTCTATAGAGCTAGTTCTAGGACAGCAAGGTCTACATAGAAAAACTCTTTTTTGTCTAGAAAAACAAAATAAAATACTAGTTAATGCCATGTGACCAGTTACAGAAACAAAGGTTATGGTTGACATGACTGTTTCTGTCTTATTTTGTTAAGAATGTTTATACATATATCTGTGTTTTATTTCCTCAATTTATTATGTGATAGAACATCAATTAAGAGAATATAAATGGTTATCATAATTAAATTTGAGATACTAGAAGAATATCCCTCAAGGGATATTGCCACCTTTTCTAAATTTATAATATGTCTGTAGTTGTATGGATGATAGTTATGTTAGGTGTAATTATGACCTGGTTAAATATATAATGCATTTGTAATTATAGCAGAATAATTATATTATGTTTAGGTGCTCTGTTATATATTTCATTTGGAAATTAAACATGACATAAGATATAATTGTACATCAGGTTGACAAGACATAGACTTGTATTGGCTACTCTTGGTTGTTACCTGAACTTACCTAAACTCAAAATTGAAAGGCACACACCTGTGAGAAATTTGCTTCATTTGAAGCAAGTGGATTCACTTCTCATCCAGATCTTTGAGGTAGGAAGACACATACCTTTAATTGGGATCTTGAGGTGGGAAATGGGAAGACACGTTTAATCTGAGTCATGCCTTCTGCTGGAAAGCTATGTATGGACATGAAAGACAGCAGCTTTTGCTCTTTGCCTGCTTGTCCTCCCTTTGCCAGCAAGTCCATTCCTTCACTGGCATTACAGGCTACTTTTTCCGGGATTCCAGGGTATACTGAGATGTCTAGCTCATCCAGTTAGAATATTTCTGTTCAGAGCCAGCCATTGTCCGATTAGCTGCACTGCAGCCTGTAAATCATTTTAGTAAATCCTCTTTCTATATACAGAGATTCAAGTTCTATTACTTGACTAATACAGACTAAAAAACAAACAAACCCAAACCATTAAATAACAATGCTGTGGTTAGCCCAGGTCTTGTATTTTGATGCTAATTCTGCTTGGGGGTGGGGGTCAGAGGATGAGGAGTGAATCACATATACAGGTGACTTCTTGTGAACCTGCTCCCCACCTTAACTTGTAAAATAAAGGCTGGAGCCAGTGATCGGCAGTAGAAGGGAAGGTGGAGCTGAAAAGTTTGGGGGGGGGGAGGAGGGGAGAGGAGAGAGTGGAAGGGGAATGGTGGAGAAGCTCGTGGTCTGGAGAAACCACACGTTACAAGTTACAAGGGGTCTCATAGACGGGGATACAGTAGTGCAGTGGCAGAGCTGCTTAACCTAGACGAGCAGCTTGCATTCATATTCATTAAGTTGTGTTTTCTTTGACCAGGCTTATTTGGGTTGGAAATTTACCGCAACATAACTGAGAAAGAACTAAGCTGAAGACATGGTTTAGTTCATAAAGAACGTTTGCTGCTCTTTTAGAGGACCCAAAATCAGCTTTAACCCCACAAAGCAGCTTGTAACCAGAGGCAACTCTAGCTCCAGGGAATGTCCCAATGTCCTCTTCTGGCCTCTGCATATAAGGCACACATGTGCCCACACATAATGCAGGTAAAAATATTCATGCATAGAAGATAAAAATATTAAAAATACCCAAATTAAAAGATCAAATTCAAATCTGTATAATCCAAAATACTGTCTGCATTTGTGTCCTTTCCTAGTTTTAGAAGATGCAGTTGAGACTATGCCCTACGATTTTCAGTCTTTTCTATCAAACCTTGGAAACTGCCTTTTGAAAAGCACTATTAGGTTGGGCAAGTGGCAGAACACTTGCCCACCACGAATGAACCCTGGGTTGCATATCTAGCACTGCCAACTTCTGGATTCTAAAAGTTCCAGTTCTGTCATTTCCTATTTCTGTAAATTCTTTCTTAGGATCTGTGTAAAGAAATCCCACTTTGGACTAGGGGATGCCGCTAAGCTAGTAGAGTGTTTGCTTTCCATACACAAAGCCTAGAGGTCGATTCCTAGCATCATATCAAACTGGGTGTGGTTGCATGCAACTGTAATTCCAGAATTCCAAAGACCTGAGGATCCAAGCCTTCCTGGGAGGGTAGACAGATTTAAGCATTAGCACAAGCCTGTGCTCCTGGATTTGAGCATGCCCGCTCTAATAGAAGCTAGAGTGCCAGCCCATCTGTTTTCTGCCCAATCTCCTCTTTCCCTGGGCATTACTTATCTTTGAGGTACGGTGTCAGTGTGGAAGGCCTCAGGTGGGGGTGGGATATTGGGAGCCTGGTTCTGTACAGTCTAGCCTGGGCACTCCCGAACCTAGGACCTTTGTCAGCCAGCCCCTACCTCCTCAAGGGAAGGAAGAGCAGGGGTCTCTAGGAATGCAGACAGTACAGTGTGCCTGAGCCACAGAGCTGCTGTCTTATGCAGTCAGGTGGCCCTGGGGCTCTGTGAGAAAGCTGGGAAAGATTCTTCGCTCCCTGCAGGAGTCTCTAAGCAACCACCCTGGTTCAACATCCCAGAGCGGAGACTCAACACGCCTAGGTTATAACACATCAAGCAATGTAGGTTTCCCCTTCTATTTCCTTAGCAATCAGATTTCTCTATAGAGGTTGTATTTGTATAAAAATCTTTAATTTTTATTTCAAGTAATTTTCCAAACTTTCAATGCAAAGTTTAAGTGAAATCTTTACTCTGAGATACAAAGAGTTAATGAATTACCAAGTCTCTCTCCTATTGTCTCTGTCTCTCTCTCACCCAAACATTCTCTGTCTGTCTGTCTGGGCTGTCTGTTTGTCTCACATTGGATGCAAGCCTGTTTCAGGCAGGCCAAGGCTGATGAGCTCACACTNCATCTGCTGTGTACACTATATCTACACTGGCATAAAGGTCATCCTTCAGCTTACTCCATATTTATGAACGCAGGACTTGGCATAATTATACTTGCTTTTATACTAAAGAACGGAATAAAGATTATCCATTATACAGTATGAGGGCAGCTTACAAAATGCTNCTTGATCAGTCTATACTGCATTTATTGTGCAGATTAAATTATTCAAAACAAAACACCAAGCAGTNCTCAGTCACCTAAGAAGACTCAGCCTGATGGGCATTCCATTCAACTCCATGCTCACAGAAAGGAGAACTCAATTTCCAATGCTCACAACAGGAAACGACACAGCTATCCATCACTGTCTTTTAGCCTGAAGTTTTCTCTGGGTTTATTCTGAAACCTACCAACTATTCAGTGAGATACTATGACTGGGTTCTAGGTCTTTATCTTTATTTTGTATGTCCAACTATCCATGCCTATGACAAAAACCTANCCTTGTTTTCCTAAAGTTGACTCTTGGGACAGAACTGGCCNAACAAGCCTGGTTTGGGAGCCTGTCAGTCAGTGGGGTTAAGGCCACTGACCATAATGGCCTTCCTTTTTTCTTTTTTTTTTCTTCTTCTTTTTAAGAGACAAGTGTTTCTCTATGTAGCCCTGGCTGTCCTGGAACTCACTCTGTAGACCAGGCTGGCCTCGAAGTCAGAAATTCACCTGCCTCTGCCTCCTGAGTGCTGGGATTAAAGGAGTGCACTACCACACCCAGTCTATATTGGCCTTTTGACAGCATGTCACNCCAAATTATGTCCAAGACTTTCACTTCTGTTGGCCATAGTAGCCTGACCCTCTTAAGTCTCGGTAAGAAGACTGGCTGGGTGCTGACCATAGAGTCCAATCTGACCTGGGTAGCAGTCAGCTGGCATGGTGCCAGAGTCAGAGGGACCTGGTTGAAACCTTGACACACAGAAGCAGCACCTCGAATTACCAGGTGTAGAAACGAGTCCCTTGTCTCTTTGAATGTCACAGCTTGGTTGTCAGGTAGATTCACGGGCTCTCTCAGGGCCTTGATGCCCATCATAACACTTGGGTTTCCAGCCGTCGGACTTCCTTGACCACCAGATCAATGTTAATGATTGGGTTGAAGTACAGAGCCCAGTAAAATAAACAGTTGCAGACAAACTGGGGAATAAGCGGCCAGAACATGGCCATGAAAAGTCCCTGTGTCGATACTTTCCAGAAGTGGCTCCACATCCTCTGGGGCACTGTCCTGAAAAGAAAGAAGAGTGGTGGACGGTGGGCTTAGATAAGCTGGGCGCTGAGGGGTCTGCCCTGTCACCTGTTCCCACAACCGAGGAAACACTTCTGCACGTGTCCTCTAAGGGTGTTCTGTGCACACTGGCACAGCCTCTGCTCTACCTGCTTTGTCGTCCCTTTTCTTCTTTCTTTTTGGTTTTTCAAGATAGGCTTTCTCTATGTAGTCCTGCTTGCCTGGATCTCTAGACCAGGCTGGCCTCAAACTGACAGAGATCCACCTGCCCCTGCCTCCCAATTAAAGGCATGTGCCATCACAACTTGGCAATGGCACTTTTTTTTTTTCCTAAGACAAACTTTCATATAGCTCAAGCTTGGCTTAAACTTGCTATGTAGCTAAGGATGATCTTAAACTTCTCATCTTTCTGCCTTTGCCTCCTGAAGGCTGGGATTTCAGACATGTGACACCATATCTTGTTGATCTGGTGCTGGGAATGAAATGCAGAGGGACAAAGCCTAAGCATGAATATATACATTTTCTAAATGAATAAATGAGTCTGCTGAATGGAAACACTCGAGAGTTTCTTACACCAATTTATAAGGCCAGGAATTGTGTGAGAGACAGGATATCAACATGAAACAATGTGGTAGTCTGTTTGCCTGGAGCTGTTTTCCTCAAACAGTCTCAATTGCTCTGGAGATGCCTGCCTTGTCTACCTGGGGCAATGAAAGCATTCCAGGCCCTCCCTCCTCTATTTTCCTATGTGGTCTGAATTGGTGATATGCTTCATACCTTGAGCTTGGCCATGGAGAGCCCAGCACACTCCTGCAGTGTAGCATGTCTGTGTGACCACATGATTAAAGCTGGACCAATCAGAGTAAAGGCTTGTTTCAAGTGTGATGGGAAAAGAAGTGTTTGCTTTTTACTGGCACTGCTAGGCCAAGCTCTGGGGCAACCAGAGGCCATGAGATGCAAGAAGAGCTGAGAGGAGCTGAGTAGCACAGGGAAGGCCAGCCTGTGAGCAAGGTTGTCCTGGGTGAGGCAGCCCTGAGGAGAGTATTTGGATCTCTGGGTCTGTGCTGGTCTGAATAGGTATGCCCACCTAGTCATGTGTTTGAGTACTTGGTTCACAGGGAGTAGCACTATTAGGAGGTGTGGCCTTGTTGGAATAAGTGTGACCTTGTTTGAGGAAGTGTGTCACTATGGGGTCAGGCTTTGAGGTCTTATATGTTCAAGTTATGCCCAGTGTGACATCAGTTCCTTCTGATGCCTGCAGAACAAGATGTAGAACTCTCAGCTCCTTCTCCAGCACCATGCTGGCCTGTATGCTGTCATACTTCCCCACCATGACAATAATGGGCTAAACCTCTTAAACTCTAAACCAGTCCCACTTAAATGTCCTTTTTAAAGAGTTGCTATGATCATAATGTCTCTTCACAGCAATAAGGCCCTTACTAAGACAGGGCCCAAACATGCCTTCTACTCTGGGTAAGCATTTAAAGCCTTTGTAGTAAGTCAGTTAGGTTGGCTCTTGTCACCTGCCACTAAGAGATCTACTTACAGACTAGGTAGCCCAATGTTCTCATCCTACATTAATCTGGAAGTTATTCTCCCAAATGTTGGCAAAACAGAATTAGAACACTATAAAACTCCCATGATGTCTCTCTGGCCTTTACTATATTGTTCTTTTCTCTACTTGTTTTTCCTTTGATTACTCATCAATTAATAAAATTTTTCAAACTCCCCTACCCACCCCGGAAGTTATCTGACTTACTTTTAAATAAGGGATAAGGGTAAGATATGGAAGCCAGGTATGATTGTACATGCTTGTAATTTCAGCATTTGGCAGGCAGAGGAAAGTTTGTTAAGTCTGAGACCCATTACACACACACACACAAACACACACACACACTTAGAACAATGAGCCAGACATAGTGGTATACTTCTTTAGTCCTAGCATTTTGTGACCTTGGTCTACTAGTGAGTAGCTAGACAGATCTACAAAGCTGGACAAAATAAACATATACATTTACAAAATAATTTAATAAACATACATAAAGTAAATAAATACATACATCCAAAACAAAAACCTAAAAACTAAACAAAACCAACAAACACAAAGAGCCAGGCAGAGCAGCACATGCTTACAGTTCAGAGGCCTGAGGTAGGAGATAACCTGGCGCACTGTAGGCCATTTCATTTCTGCAAAGGTCTGGGCGGTCTAAGAAAGCAAACTGAGCAAGCCGTGGAGAACAAGCAAGGAAGCAGCATCCCTCCGTGAACTCTGCTTGAGTTCCTGCTCTGACTTCCCGGGATAAACTACAAACAGTAAGCTGAAATAAATTCTTTCACAAACTTCTTTTTTCCAAAAAAAGAGTTTCTGTGTGTAACAGCCCCAACTGTCCTGAAATTTGACTTGTAGACTAGGCTGGCCTTGAACTCCCAGAGATCTGCCTGTCTCTGCCTCCCAGTGCTGAGGTCCCTGGGCTGAGATTTAAAAAGTGCACTACCACTCCAGCTTTCCTATTGACTTTGATCACAGTGTTTTATCATAGCATTAGAAACCTAAGACAGACCCCATCTCTAGCAAAATAAAACAAAGAAACCAAAGAAAATCAAGAACAAACCAAACCACTATATGAAATGAAGACTGCCTCCTCGACAGAAATCACGTTCTTATTTGCTGTTTAAAGAATATTTCTCAAATCAAAGCCTGAGGAGTCAAGGTAGAATTCTTTTTTAAAAGACTTTATTTTTATTCACTTATTTTAGTTATATGTATATGCGTATAGGTTTCTGCATATGAATGCAGTGCCCTCAGAGGCCAGAAGAGGATGCCAGATGCCCTGGGGTTGGGGTTATAGGCCACTTTAGACTGTCTGATGGGGGTGCTAAGAAACCCCACCCCCATGCCAGGTCTGAAAATACTTTAAAGGGGTCCATCCTCATTGGTATTTCTTTACCACTCCCTGTTGCTCCAACCATCTCCTACTGAAAAGGCACTTACTTCAGCTCACTTCTCGACCAGATCCTCCAAAAAGAGAACAACTCCAGGACAGACAGAAGCACGGCATTGACGATCAGGAAGCGAGATGTCCAATAGTGGACCTCCAGCCAGTCCCAGGCAAACTCTGCAATCAGCTGGTACGGGAGAAAGGAGTATTTGACAAGGAATTCTCTCCACTGCTTCCACGTGGGCTCTCTCGGGTCCTTGAAGAAGAACACACACCAGAGTCCCAATCACCATAGGACTGACTTATACAAGTAATGTCAATGTGAGCGTCACATTTGGACACACACCCCTACGTCTAACAATCAACATCTTGTTATATCTAGCTGGCCTCAAACTCACATTTTTTTCTGCATCAGTCTCATATTAAAAGCATGTGCATGGCTAAATTGAATAAAAATTTATCAATCCCCATTGTAATAGTTCATCTTAAAGTTGGGGCTAGAAAAATGGCTTAGTGGTTAAGGATGCATGCTGTCCAAGCATGAGAACTGGAGTTTGGATCTTCTGTACTTCATAAAAGCCAGGTATGGTTCTTTTCTTTTTTTTTTTTTTTTTTTTTTTTTCGAGACAGGGTTTCTCTGTGTAGCCCTGGCTGTCCTGGAAATCACTCTGTAGACCAGGCTGGCCTTGAACGCAGAAATCTGCCTGCCTCTGCCTCCCAAGTGCTGGGACTAAAGGCGTGCGCCACCACGCCCAGCTGGCCAGGTGTGGTTCTTGCCACCCCTGTAGCCCCAGCACTGAGGGGTGGGGATGTGAGGACATTAGGGCTTGCTTCCTGGCTGCCAGCTCACAGAGCACCTTGAACTCCATGTTCAGAGAGACTCTGCCTCCGAGAAACGAGGGAGGAAGAGACAAAGGAGACCCCTCCCTTTGGCCTGTGCATAGGTTCAAAGACCGGCACACACTGTGCGTATTAGTATATACATATGCACCAATGTCACATTCATATACACACAAAAAGTCAAAAATAAGATCAATGTTACCAAAAAGTTTGTACTGAGATGTTTATTGTAGAGTTGTGGAAGATCAGAAGTAAAAATCTTAATAGGCCTGAATTATGAATAACAGGGCAAAATGAATTTAGGATTTCTGTTCTATTCCTTTGTGCCTACATGGGAAGGTCAAAACATGCTTAGAATAGAACATCTTAGCTGTGATATAATGATGATATGGTGGGTGAATAAAAAACAGACCTAAATATGTACCTGAAGAATTGATTTCTTGATAGTATGCACAGTATAGTACAACAGTAGCAAACAGATATTACTCTCAAATGACCAACTAGAATCAGAGAAGTCGTCCCAGCAAAATGAGTTCTACAAGGGTTGGAGAATGTCACATGACATGGAGTCATATCCTGGGCCACAGCTTACTACTGTGAGGCTTTAAGGGCAGATCCAAATCCTGTTGTAGCAGGCTAACTACTACTCATTAGGGGTTCTGCCAAATCTCAAGACCCATAGTCTAATCTCTTAAGGTGTTCTGGGCCTACAATGACTTCTTTTATAACAAAATCAATGCTTTATTAAAAAAAAAAAAAAAAAAAAAAAAAAACTTTTCAAGATTAAAGGGGTTATCACTCTGGCTGAACAGTACAGAAAATGAAGTTGGCTTCCAGGAGAGGGTCACACTTTCTGTTCTTCTGCATAGGACTTGCTCTGCAAAACTCATACATAGGTTGGTCTGCTTTCTCCAGTTTTGTACAACACTGGGGTATAGTTGAATTAGTTTTTTCCTACCAGAAGCTTGGTGAAGATATCCTCGCCAGAATTGTTTTCCTGCAGAGGGCAGATGGTATGGATGAAGGGTAGGAAGGAGTCTGTGTAGTCAAACAGGTACAGGTATAGCAAGCCAAGTCTTGGTGAGCTCTTTAGAGCGTAGAGCAAGAACAGGGATCTACCAGGGTTGACAGCCTGTGGAGGACAAGACATACATGGGACCATGTTATATATATTGTGGCCAGCTCTCCATCTGCACTTCTTCAATGTCCCATGATTTTTGCTACCAGTCTTCTGTGTGGTATAGAGCTCATTTGTTGGGGTATACTGTAAAAAGCTCCAGTCTTGCTGGCATGGTTGTACATATCTCTAATATGTGCAAGAAGACTGTGAATCTGAGGCCAGCCTTTGTATCAGAACAAGTTCAAGGGTAAGCAACACCGAAAAGGAGCATCTCAAAACCCAAGAAGCTGGCTAGATGTGATTATGCACAGCTTCAATCCCAGTTTCAGGAGATGTGATCCTTCTTCTGGCCTCTGAGAACATGTGGTACACATGTGGTATACATACAGACAAGCAGGCATACACCCAAACACATTACAAAAAATGGATTAGGCAGGTGGGCAGCGGCGGCGCACTTGGGAGGTAGAGGCAGTCGGATTTCTGAGTTCGAGGCCAGCTTGGTCTACAGAGTAAATTCTAGGACAGCCAGAACTGCACAGAGAAACCCTGTCTCAAAAAACAAACTAACAGAGCCAGATGTGGCGGCGCTTGCCTTTAATCCCAACACTCGGGAGGCAGAGGCAGGTGGATTTCTGAGTTTGAAGCCAGCCTGGTCTACAAAGTGAGTTCCAGGACAGCCAGGGCTATACAGAGAAACCCTGCCTCAACAACAACAACAACAACAAACAAACAAACAAACAAAAAGTATTAGGCTAGGCAAGATAACTTAGTGAATAAAGGCACTTGCTCCCAAACCTGACAACCTAAGTTTGGTCCCTGGGCCCCACATGGTAGAAGGAAAGATTTCCTTCCACTATTTGCAGATTGTAAGACTTCCACCTGTGTGCCATGGCAGTTGCATGTGTGCACACAGATCCAAGAGTAAATATGCATAATAAAAAATAAACAGCACTAAGACACACTATGAGCTGGGCATGGTGCTGAACATTTATCATCCTGGCACTTGTGGAGTGGAGGTAGCACAAGACTAGCATGGGTTTCATTGATATCAACTCTACCCTGGGATCACCATAAACAAAGCATCATCCCACCACCACCACCACCACCACCACAACTGTACACATTTTCAACTGAGGAACTCCAGACGCATTCTTCATAACTAGGGTACATTTTGAAAAAAGTGAGTTTTAGGAGTTGAGCATGGTGCCTTTCTTCCCAGCACTTGCGAGGCAGAGGCGGGGAATCTCTGTGAATTCAAAGAAGCCAGCCTGATCTACACAGTGAGTTCTAGGACAGCCAGGGCTACATGGTAAGACTCTGTCTCAAAAGAAAGAAAGAAACTAAAAAGTGTCAAGCATGGTGAGGGAGGCGTGCAGTCCTAGCAGCATGGTGAGGAAGGCATGCAGTCCTAGCAGCTAGGAGCCTAAGGCAGGAAGATGCTGAGTTCCAGGTATGTCTACACAACAGTGAGATTTTGCCTCAAGAAAAGATTTCTATTTGCCTATGTGTTGATTGATCGACCAACCAACTAACCACCCAACCAGATGGTTGTGCTAGCATTTTGTTGTTGTTGTTGTTGTTGTTGTTGTTGTTTTGGGGGGGGGTTCGAGACAGGGTTTCTCTGTGTAGCCNTTGCTGTCCTGGAACTCAGAAATCCACCTGCATCTGCCTCCCGAGTGCTGGGATTAAAGGCGTCTAGGCGACTAGGCCTCTTCTGTATGCATGCTAAGCTCTATCACTAAGCTATCCCAGTGACCTTTTATTATTAACAATACACAGTCACTTTCTCATTTTCAGTGGGTGTTTGTGTATCTGTGTCAGTTATCTAACCTGTTGGTAATGATAGACATAAATCTCTGTCTCTCTCTCTCTCTGTGTGTGTGTGTGTGTGTGTGTGGTTTATGTGCTCACATTTGTGAAGGTATTCTCCCTTGTGTGTGCACAGACCAAAAGTCAACAATGGCAGCCTCTTCTATTACTTGCTATTTTATTTTCTGTGACAAAGTCTCTCACAGGACCTAAACCCTACCATTTTGGCAAGGCTGGCTGGCTGGCCAACAGGGGGGGGGGGACCCACCTGTTTCTGACTGATTAGAGCTGGGGGGCTACAGAGTACGTTGTGCTTTGCTGTGGATCTGAACTCATGTCCTCATCCTTACATAGCAAGCATTTTACTCATTGAGTCATCTCCCCAGACCCTTAGGCGAGCTTTTTTTTTTTCCTTGCTTGCTTGCTTGCTTGCTTCCTTCCTTCCTAGACAGTATTTCTCTGTGTATCCCTGGAATTAGTTTTGCAGACCAGGCTAGTCTCAGTTCAGAGATCCACCAGTCTCTGAATTAAAGATATGTATTATCACCGCTCCTTTGGGTTATTTTTAATGTGCTGGTGGTGCATGTCTGCAATCCCAGCACTCAGGCAGCTGAGGTAGGAGGACAGTAAGTTCCTTTGAGTTGGACTACAAAGACAAACTATATCTAGAAAACAACCCCCCCAAGGCCAGTGCAGTTTCCATTGGGATATTATTAACAAACTGTCCTCCCTTGTGTTATAGCAGGAATGGGTGAGAACCACCTGATTGATTGTTCCATTTGCACCTCTTTTTTTTTTTTTTTTTTTAAAGACTTATTTATTTATTATATGTAATTACACTGTAGTTGACTTCAGACACTCCAGAAGAGGGCATCAGATCTTATTACGGATGGTTGTGAGCCACCATATGGTTGCTGGGATTTGAACTCGGGACCTTTGGAAGAGCAGTCGGTGCTCTTACCCATTGAGCCATCTCACCAGCCCCCCATTTGCACCTCTTGAACTACAAATATTTCCCACTACAAATTTAAGAGTTACATAGTTTCATCTTTCTTTTGTTTGTTTGTTTGTTTTTCGAGACAGGGTTTCTCTGTATAACCCTGGATGTCCTGGATGGAACTCACTTTGTAGACCAGGCTGGCCTCGAACTCAGAAATTTGCCTGCCTCTGCCTCCCGAGTGCTGAGATTAAAGGCGTGCGCCACCACACCCGGCTAGTTTCATCTTTCTTTACAATGCCTCTTTCAACATGCATGCATGCCTGTATATTCCAGAGTCTTGTAGTACTCATCACATTCTGTGTGTGGAGGAGAATCAACTGATACCGTCACAATGAGGATCGAGTTATCAAATACAGAAAGATGAAGCTGTGTATTATTTGTGACCTGATAATTCCATGCCTCTTCATAGACTATAAATAAAGTGTGAATAAGCTGAAGAATGAGGATAATATCTAAAGCAGCATGATTTGTTGTAACCATTAAAATTATCCAGTGTTTACACCAATAAAGAAACGAAAGCTGTAAAGTGAGTTAAAACCCTGCTAGCTCACTCAGCAAGATAACTTTATTTTCTGAATGACATTTCTGATGCTACAACTAAAGTGCTAGCTCTTTAGAAATCTCTATATCACTCTACCTAGCTAGTCTGCCTTTCTCTTGAGTGCCCCCAAACCTAAGAGGATTCCTTGGCTCTCTTTCCTAGAATACGGTTTTACCTGTGTCCTGACAGTTGTTTCTATTGTTTCTAAAGCTCAAAGAGAAAATCCCTATCTCTAACCAGGAGTTACTTCCATAAAGGCCCTTCCAAACCAAAAAGGAGAGAGCAAGCTCTATCAAAGGTCCAATTGCTTATGAAAGAACTCTCCTCCCCTCCCCTATACTCTTGGCAGGGTGAACCATGTGTTACCTCCATTGCGGTGGGCTCCCAGCCAAGTCAGTAAGGGCTGAGCCATTTTACCTTTACAGTGGTAGCTCCAGGTCACCCAGCTGACTTTGCCTTGGACATAGAGCAAACACAACAAAGCCCTCTCTCAAGCAACTTGTTTTAAAATAGGCAGGAACTTTACATTATTTAGCATTCTTATCTATGGAGGCTTTTAAAGGGGTACACCAAAACTCCATCTCTTCAGGACACACCTAACTACATCTGACAAATACAGCATCTATGTAAACGTTATATTCTACTATTAGGGTCTCTATGTACAGTAATCAAATATACTGTAACAGTAACAACAGAAAAGTTGCGACTATCAACAGGAAAATTCATAAACTGTCACACATGTTCAGTGAAGGATTCCATCAAAGAGATAGAATGAACTAGAGCCCCAGAGAAAAGCAGCTATTTGAGAAAGATTGTCCATGGTTCTTGTCTCTTGCCTGTGAAACAATGTATCTAGTGCACACCTCCAACAGATTATGGACAGGGACCTCCCGGTTTATGCAGCAGTCACAGACAGGACACCTCCCATAGATTATGGACAGGGACCTCCCGGATTATGCAGCACTCAGACAGGACACCTCCCATAGATTATGGACAGGGACCTCCCGGNTTATTCAGCACTCAGACAGGACACCTCCCATAGATTATGGACAGGACCTGAGAAGCTGTGAAGCACCCACCTGGGAATGTGGTGCCTTTGGAGACTAGCTGTGCTTGTAGTTTCAATGTCTGCTATGTTTTCTTAAGTTACACAGTGAGCAGGAAGGTGATTGCTAGTTGTTTTCTACCACCCCCTCTCCCCCATCAAGACAAACAAACAAACAAAACCCCCACGAGTTACCTTGTACTCCCAGAGATTCTGTGGTGGCTTCACACCCAGGGCTCTCACACGCTCCAGTTCCATGAGGATGACTCTTCTGTGGCTACTGTTTTCTATGGTATAAGGTGTCCTGGAAAACTCTTCTTCTGTCAAAGTTAAAAGCAACCTGAAGGGAAGAGGGGTGGAATTGACTTTTGAGATGAACCACAGGATGCAGACAATGAGTGTTTACACACTGAGTTTTGCCTTACTGCACAGGTCTGCAGGCTTGTTTAGTAAGGCTGAACATTAAATGC
The DNA here is from genome assembly GCF_900095145.1 of Mus pahari. NCBI lineage: Eukaryota > Metazoa > Chordata > Mammalia > Rodentia > Muridae > Mus > Mus pahari. Next base: position 9,676,714 of record NC_034601.1, on the reverse strand, counting down.
AGTGCTGATGAATGCCAAGAGCAGTCTGCTTACTACCAGCCCACTTCCAGTTGGAAATTTTTTCACAAACCACTGTCATTATTTAACTTCACAGAGTGGCTTCATGTCTATTTTGTGGATCAAAACCTGGTTTCAGAAATAAAGTGACTTACTTTAGGCACATCAGAATGTTTGTTCTTAAGCCTCCAATCCATTACAGAGTCCTACTGTCATATTGCTTTATTTCTAAAAGGGTGTATGTAGGAGAAACCTAGAAGGAAATCCAACTGAGCACTATCATTACATCAAATGTGGTGGGGCTGGAGAGATGGCTCAGAGGTTAAGAGCACTGACTGCTCTTCCAGAGGTCCTGAGTTCAATTCCCAGCAACCACATGGTGGCTCACAACCATCCGTAACGGGATCTGACGCCCTCTTCTGGTGTGTCTGAAGAGAGCAAAGGTGTACTCATAGACATAAAAAAAAACAAAACTTAAAAAAAATAAACACGGTGGCTTTAGCTGGGCTCAATACTGCACATCTGCAGTACTAGTGACGTGGAAGGATGACAGGAGACTGCTCAGACTGAGGCCAGCCTGGGCAACACATCAAGATCTCCATTTCAAAAAAAAAAAAAAAACCCCAAACCAGTGACTGTACCGAGATACTGATTCAATTTAATAAGAATGATAAACCCCTTATGTATTTTAGGGGCTGGAGATGGCTCAGCAATTAAGAGGCCACTCTTCCAGCAGACCTGGGTTCAATTCCCAAACTGATATGGTGGATACATTGGTGTGTAATTCCAGGTCCAGGAAATCTGAAGGCTTTTGTCTCAGCTCCACATGTGCCAGCATAATCATGTTGCAGGGACAAAAAAAATGGAGGCAAAAAACACACACATCCACATAAAAGTAGATAAATTTTTAAAAAGCTAAGTTCAGGCCGGGCGTGGTGGTGCACACCTTTAATCCCAGCACTCGGGAGGCAGAGGCAGGCGGATTTCTGAGTTCAAGGCCAGCCTGGTCTATAGAGTGAGTTCCAGGACAGCCAGGGCTACACAGAGAAACCCTGTCTCGAAAAACCAAACCAAACCAAACCAAAACAAAACAAAAAAAAACAAAAAAAAAAAAAAAAAAAAAAAAAAAAAACCAAAAAAAAAAAAAAAACGGGGGCTGGTGAGATGGCTCAGTGGGTAAGAGCACCGACTGCTCTTCCAAAGGTCCTGAGTTCAAATCCCAGCAACCATATGGTGGCTCACAACCATCTGTAACAAGATCTGATGCCCTCTTCTGGAGTGTCTGAAGACAGCTACAGTGTACTTACATATAATAAATAAATAAATATTAAAAAAAAAAAAAAAAACACCTAAGTTCATTTCTATAATTATAGCAATGGGAGAATTGAACACTCAAGATCACACTGAAATACACTGGTAAATCTATCTCAAACAAATCAATGAAACAAAACAAAATAAAAAAAACCCACAAACCCAATACCATATTTATATACCTATATAAACTAAACAGAACAACACTAGGGCTGGGGAGGATTTCCATGTAGAGAGAGCAGCTAGCATGTTCAAAGCCCTATGTAATCCCCAGCATGCCAAGGAAACACCTTTAGTTTTGGAAAGATGTGTAATAAGATTTTTTTCTTTTTTTGAGACAGGGTGTGATGTATAACCCAGGTTTACCTTGAACTTTGCCTCTCCTACCTCCATCTTCTAAGTGCTAGGATAACTGTGTACCACCATGTTCAGTTATGTCTATTATGACATTAAGAGCAATAATTTGTGAATAGTAGCAACATAAAGACATTGTCATACATCATTCTTACTATTATTGTTTTTTGTTTTTAATTTGTTTTTAGTTTGTTTTGTTTTTTGAAACAGGGTTTCACTGTGTTGTCCTGGATCTCAGTGTAGACCAGCTGGCCTTGCACTAAGATCTGCCTGCCTCTGCCTTCTGAATGCTGGGATTAAAGGCGTACACTACTGCTGCCCAGCTGGTCTTTAAAAATAATGAATGTTACTTACTTTTTTTTTTAAAAAGATTTTATTTATTTTACGTATATGAGCATACTATGTAGCTAGAAGAGGGCATTGGATTCCATTACAGATGGTTATGAGCCACCATGTGGCTGCTGGGAATTGAACTCAGGACCTCTGGAAGAGCAGTCAGTGCTCTTAACCGCTGAACCATCTCTCAGCCTTAAATGTTACTTTCATAATGAAAAGATAGAAAATAAACTATTACTCAACAACATCTTTGAAAAGTAAACACAGACAGATACTGGGAAGTGGCCACTCCTCACCAAGAGCTCTCAGAATACATATCTACACAAAACCCTGTACGGGGATGATTTCAGTAGCACTATTCAAAATAGCCACAAATGAAATCAACTCGGATGCTTGCCAAGTGAGGAACTGACAATCTGATCTACCTATACAAGGAGTTTTTCAGAGATAAAATAAAGCACAGATGATGCTAAGACATGTGTGAGCCTGGAAATCAGACTGAGGGAAAGAGCTGCACACAAAGGTTCCATGTTCTATGATTACATAATATGCAAGAACTACAGGCAAACCCATTTTTGGATAAAGATAATAAAATCTGCTGAGGGAAAAGAAGTGAGGGTAGACCAGGAAGGAAAAGAGTTTTCTTCTGGGAGTCAGGAAATGACTGGAAGTGGTTTTACATATCTGTGAAGATCTTACAAGGTCATGCTTATTCACTTCTACAAGAAAGGATTTCTGGCAGGTAGAATGTATCTCAATAAATCCATCTAGAAATATGTCTGGTACAGACAGGATTTTTTTTCTGGCCTGGAAATTGCCAGGCTGGCCTCAAACTCACAAGAGATCTGCCTGCCTCTAAGATTTAGGGTCTGCACCATCACGCCTACCCTGGTGTGCCAGATTTTTTCTCCTCACCTTCCATTTACTCTTTCAGATAAGAACCTGTCTCTGTACAGGGAGGCCCAAGGACCTAGCTGTTCTAACCAGAGGACAACTTCTTCCGTCGTCCATTTATCTACAGCCTTGTGCACCAGGAGGCCATGCTCAGATTCTCTGCTGCGCCAATGATACACAAGCAGGATGACCTGGAAGGAGACAGGAGATCAGAAGTGAAAAGTCAGTTTTTAAGGATGTGAGGATGGGACAGGGCAAGGAAGGGGCTGAATCTGAGAAATGACACCAAGTCACTTCAAGAAAGAAGGCAACCTATGTTCTAGAGAAGTGAGGACACAATGTCTCCAGGCTCATTTCTGCTCATGGCTGTGCAAAGGTCTGGAAAAGGTACATGGCAGACAGTCTAGGAGCAATTGTGTCCCTGACCTCACCAACTCATTTGCCTTTTCTACAGGGGAACATTAAGAACTTCAGAGGACTGGACTTGAGCAGTCTTTCCACTGGGAGTGACCTGTGTGCTCTTAAGAATCCCATAACAGGTCTGGAAAGATGGCTCAGCAATTAAGAGCACTGACTGCTCTTTCAGAGGTCCTGAGTTCAATTCCCAGCAACCACATGGTGGCTCACAACCATCTGTAATGGGGATCTAATGCATTCTTCTGGTGTGTCTGAAGACAGTGACAGTGTACTCACATACATGAAATAAATAAATAAATAAATCTTTAAAAAATATCAAGGACCCCCCTCCCTGGAAAGAAAGAAAGAAAGAAAGAAAGAAAGAAAGAAAGAAAGAAAGAAAGAAAGAAAGAAAGAATCCTGTAACAGTGCAGACATGGTTTCTCAAGTCTTGCTCTGCCCCCTTCCTGAGCTCTAAAATGGGGGTCATCATGACACCACTGAACAGGTCAGGAAGAGGGCTGAATAAGAACAGAGATAACACCTACCCAGCCAACAACTATTATATGGTCTCTGTTATCAACATGCAACACAAATCTAATGGCTACAATGACTTAGATACGGTTACACCATCAACTGTTTAAGTGATATCAGAAGAACTGACTTCAGAGGCATCTGGGGGTTGACGCAGGGTGCAGATTAAACTACTGCCAGACTTACTGCCACACCAGTTAAAGCTGTGAGCACACCGGAGAAGAACCCCCTTCCTCTCTGCTGATTCGCGCGCCCTGTGCTGGGAGCTAAGGGACTCTGCTCATTCCCGTATTTCTGAAAGGCTGCGAGACTTTGGACTACGTCATTATTCTGCTGAATGTCTTCAACTCGCATTCTAACGGCATCAGGAAATAACTTTTCAATGGCATCCCTGTGGAGAAGAGAGAAAGCACACAACAGGTGTTTGACAAGATAAAGCATTCAGGGACTACACCCACCAATACAGACATTTCATAATCCAGAGGTGCCCAGAAGAGCAACCAAGAGTTCTGCTTTATGATAAAAAAACAAAAAACTAACAACAATCTAGGTGCTACCATTAAGGAAACAGCCAAATGAAATATTTAGGTACAAGCCTTTTTCCAAGAAAGTACTGGGGACTAAACCTAAGGCCTCATAAATGACAGCAAAATATTTTACCACCCAATCTTTGATATTGCCAGGTATGGTGCACATGTCCTTAATTGTAGCACTCCAAGGGCAGAACTCTGTGAGTTCCAGGGTAGCCTGATGTACATAGACAGTTCCAGGTAGCCTGGATGACACAGTGAGACTGACTTAATAAAATTACTTACAATGATTATGTTCACATATGTGTCCAATATGAGTTTGGTCATGCACATGTGAGGTTAGATGACAACTTTCAGGAATTTGACCTCCCCTCCTATCATCAAACTCTGGTCATCATGCTCGAGTGGCAAGTACTATGATCTGCTGAGCCTAGAATACTGAAATCTTCTAGTAGGATACCAGGTATTTTTATAAACAATGTTGGGTTAAAGGGTTCATGGACTTTTTGGGTATTCTAGTGATCTGAGTGAGGTTGCCTAACTAAGGCACACTGCTAAGGAAATAAGAAGAAAAAGAATGAGAGCCTCCGAGGCACCAGGTGTGGTAACACATGAATTCAGTCCTGTCAGAGGTAGGCAGAACTCTAAGTATACAGTGAGGTGCTGTCTCAAAGAACAATCAAAGGAACGAATCACCCCCTCCACACACACACACACACACACACCACCACCACCACCAACAACAACAAACAAAAACTAGGAGGAGCTGAAGAGATTCTGTGTTAAGAGTGTTGTTGCTCTTGCAGAGGACCTGAGTTTGATTCCTAGAACCTATATGATGGCTCACAACCAGAACTCCAGTTCCAGGGTACCCAATACTTTCTTCTAACTTTCTCAGGCAGCAGGCACAAGTAAGATGCACATACACACATGCAGGTAAAAATCATACATACAAATAAAAAGAAATCAAAACCAAATTAAACAAAAACTGGAAAGACCCTAATGCATTTGGAAGCATGGAAGAACCAACCATCTGAAAGGGCTTGTGGCTAGTTGAGAAAGAAACTCTCCCAGTGATAACAGCCACAGATTTTACTTACAGATTATGAAAATTAGCACCAGTTACTTCTAATTATATAGTTTTATCATTTTACTCATAAGTATAAATCAGAAAGAAGTGTCCTAGGATAGGGGATTATAAGCAATGGTCATAACCAGAAATGTATTTCTGTTTCTTCTCATGGAACATAACAAGCAGCTAAGCATGTCAGCCTGAGCCTATAATTCAGGAGGCTGAGGCAAGAGGTAGTGTGAGTTTGAAACCAACCTGAGTTGACCGAGACTCAGTCTTAAAATACTAAAAAAACAAGGTGGGTTCAGGGGACAATAGGGAAGGTAATAGGAGTGGAACTCAGGAGGCAGGCAGATCAGTCTGTGAATTCAAGGCCAACCTAATCTACACAGCAGGTCCATGGCAGCCAGAGATGTTGTAGTGAGACCTAGCCTAAAAAATAAACAAAACAGAAGGACAGATGACAACCACTTGTAAGAAAGTGTTGGAGCCTCCCAGCTCTCTGCTGCCACTAAGCCACCTGAGGTGGTAATCTTCAGATCTGTCAAGGCTGCTCTACTGTTTACATTGATCGCTGTCCTTCAAAGCATCTCCATTGCCTACTGAGAGGACTTTTAGATGTTCCAGAGACATCCTTTGGGCCCGCCTACAGACTCTCGCCTGTGCTTTCAAAGATTGGGGCTGGGGGCAGGGGTTTTTCCCACGCTATATAAACTGAGCTTTTTTCATTAAACCTTAGGCTTCGATCAGAACACCTTTTGTCCTCGCCCGGTTTCTCTCGCAATCTTTTCCCTTTCAGCCCAGCCCTGCCTTTCAGGATGGACCCAGACCGGAGTGAGTGTTACTGCTGGCAGAAACACTCAGGTGATGCCCAGAAGGACAGATGACAACCACTTGTAAGAAAGGAATCTGGTTTTTTGGTTCCAAGCTCCTAGAGTAATTTGCCTCAAGTCTGCTTCTTTATAAACAGCAGTTCCCACAGAGAAACCACACTGCACATCATGCTGTAAATAGGACCCAGTTACCTGAGAAGAATGTTGACTTTAGGAAAGCCTTCCCATTTTTCTCTGCATTCTGGACACTCTGTCTTCTTTGAAGACATCCACCATAAAGCTAGGCAGTGTCGGCAGAAGCTGTGGCCACAGTTCAAGGTGGTGGGGTTAACCAGGGTGTCGTAACAGCAATGGCAGGAGAACTCACTCACAGAAATCTGAGGGCCACTGCTTCTGACAGGATCATCTTCCTCCTGCTCTCTCATGCTCAGGTCATTTTTCTGAGGCTCCTCCATCTCTCAGCAAATTCTGGGATCCATACACATAGACACTTTCAGACTCAGGATACTGCTGTAATGCATCATAAAGTCTGTGGGAGTGGGGGGAAAGCAACAAAACAGGATGAACAGTAGCTGTGTAAGATTACTGTCATTCTATTCAAATGTTCTCTCTCTCTCTCTCCTTTTCTTTTTTAAGGGGTAGGTGTGTGTGGAGATCATATATAGTCCAGGCTGGCCTCGAACTCTAGATCCTCCTGCTTCAAGCTCCTAGAAGCCAAGAGCAGAGGTGTGTGCCACCAAACCTTATTTCTGTGAAACTGTGAATTGAACCCAGGGCTTCATACATGCTAGACAGAACTCTACCAACTAAGCTGTATCTCAAAAAATAAAATAAAATAAAAAACAGCACCCCACACTCACAAAAGGTAAGGAGCAAAGGGCACATATTTCTGGTAGCAGGGTAAATTTCTAAGACTTGCCATAGTAATGCCAAGTAGAACATACTACCCACAGTGGCCATACCGAGAAGAGCTTAGGGGCGCTAAGACACCATGTTAACAGACTGTGCACACTTGTGGTTCTAGCACCAAGGAGAATGAGGCAAGCAAACCACCTCCAGCATGAGGCCTGCTATGAGGGCTAAAGCTAGGCTTTAGGTTCAAATTACTTAGGAGAGCTATACAACAAAATGCCTTTGACCTACAAGCTCTACTTGCTCCAGGATAGATAACTTCCTAGAATGCAGAGGAAGTGAGATATAACAAGCAAAGTGTTTTCACTCCTGTAAACAAGGTTGGTTGCCCCAACTGCACAGGAACACACATAATCAGGAGGTAGAGGCAGGAAGTACATCAGGATGTATGCTTGCCTCGATTGGGCAAATGCAGAAAGTATGTAGCCTTGTAGAATTTGCCTTTACAAGCACTGGGACTAATGTGTAATTCACAGCCATTCTCTGGGAATCCCAGATATGGACATGGCTACTATCCACCATCCTGGCCAGTACTTAATAAAACTTGTTTCAATTTTGGCTAAAAAATTGTGGCAGGAGTTTTATTCTTGCCCAACAGGATTAATACAGCCCAGGCGACATCGTGAGTACCAGGCTAGACAGGGCTACATAGCAAAATTTTTACTCCAAAAAACAGAACATGCAAATAAAACAAGTAGAACACAGGCCCCAGTGTGCAGATCAGCCTCCTCAGCATGACAAGCTCAGAACTAGTGTCTACTCCTGGGACATGTGCATAATCAGTAAGTTAATACAAGTGCAGCACCTAGTACAAAGCCTAGTATATGGCAAGTATATCGAAAGGATTTGTTTTGGTTTTGCACTGCTTTGTCCACACTAGGCAGGTATTCTAGCACTGAGCTACATCCTCAGCCCAAGACACCATTACTCACTGAGTATCTCTTACAAGCTAGATGCTGAGCCAGGTCCTAAGATAAATAACCATCACATCTGCACTCAAGAGCCAGGGGAAGGATACAGGCCATCTAAACAAGAACTACGCCTGCCTTTTGTCAAAACCAGCAAATGTCAGGGTCGGGATCTGATATGGTGTCTCTTATGCCAGGTTAATGAGGATGGCAGTTGGCCGATGAGAGCACATAAATTTTCAGATGCAATGAAGCCAGTGAAGCTGAGTTCTACATGACAAATCTCTCTGTGGATAGGGGCTGGTCTGGTCTGAGAATAACTATAAATAAGTCACAAAGATGTCTTATTTACTGCTCTGTTGCTGTGTTAGAACACCATGACCAAGACAACTTACAGAAGGAAGGGGTTTTTGGCTTATGCTTCCAGAGGAGAAAGAGTCCATCAAGGTAGGAAAGCATGTCAACACAGCAGGCATGGCTGGATGAGGATGCTCACAGCTCACACACAAAACAGCTAAGTACAAATGATGCAATCTTTAAATTCTTGAAGTCCACCCCCAAGGTGATACACTTTCTTTAGCAAAGCCACACCTCTTAAACCTACCTGTTTAGGGTTTTACTGCTGTGAACAAACATCATGACCAAGGCAACACATTTTTTTTTTAAATTTATTATTATACATAATATACATACTTGTGTATATTGTTATATATAAGTACACTGTAAGCTGACTTTAGACGTACAGAAGAGGGCACCAGATCTCATTATGGGTGGCTGTGAGCCACCATGTGGTTGCTGGGATTTGAACTCAAGTCCTTCGGAAGAGCAGTCAGTGCTCCTACCCACTGAGCCATCTTGCCAGCCCCAAGGCAACACTTATAAGGACAACATTTAACTTGGGCTGGCTTACCGGTTCAGTATTTAGTCCATTATCATCAAGGTGGGAACATAGCAGCATCCAGGCAGGCTTGGTGCAGGAGGAGCTGAGAGTTCTACATCTTCATCTGGAGGCTGCTAGCTGAATATTGGCTTCCAGAAAGCCAGGATAAGGGTCTAAAAGCCTACACCCACTCCAAGAGGGTCACACTTTCTAATAGTGCCACTCCCTGGGTTTAGCATATACAAACCGTCACACTACCCAAACAGCTCTCTCTACTAACTAGGACCAATTCAATTGCCCAAGACTCTGGGAGACATTTACCATTCTCATCTACAAATAGCCTGGCTCTAAGAAGACAGAAAACAAAATATAAGGACAAGGGATTAGTGCTGTGGAACCATGAAGAACATGTATAATGTTAATTCAAATTGAGGGGAAGGGGAGACAGTGCTTTCCAAGTAAGCATGCATACCTGAGTTTGGAGCCTCAGCACCCATGGAAATTCAGGCAAGGGTGGTGTGTGCTTGCCAAGCCCACTACCAAGGAACCAAAGACAGATCTGTGGAGTTCACTGGCCAATCAGTCTAGCTGAACTCACTTCTAAATATGTCTTTGTGTCAACAAATTAAGTGGACATCTTTAATTCCAACACATGTAAAACAGAGACATTTGGATATCTGAGTTCTTGGCCAGACACAGCTATACAGCTATATAGTAAGAGGGCATCAGGCCGGGCAGTGGTGGTGCACACCTTTAATCCCAGCACTTGGGAGGCAGAGACAGGCTGATTTCTGAGTTCAAGGTCAGCTTGGTCTACAGAGTTAGTTCCAGGACAGCCAGGGCTACACAGAGAAACCCTGTCTCAAACAACAACGACAACAACAAAAAGAGGACATCAGATCCCATTACAGATGATTGTGAGTCGCCATGTGGTTGCTGGGAATTGAACTCAGGACCTCTGGAAGGGCAGTTAGTGTTCTTAACCACTGAGCCATCTCTCCAGTCCCTCCCTCTTCCATTTTAATGCTGTTAGTTCCCAGGAGTTCTCAGGTCTTGCCCTTAATGGGATGCCTTGAGAGTTGAAACTATACAAAGTTGTTTTTAGGCTAACTAGCTTTGGAATGTTCAACTTTTGAAGTTCTGATAAGTTTTTCCACCTTGGTTTGCTATCAGGTTGAGAAAATGGTAGCTTAGGTCTTTCATACATTTTTCTAGATACAATTTCCATTTTGCTTTAGGGTGGGAGGCTACAGAAACCTGCTTGTATGTGAAAATAGTCAGGATAATCTGAGGGACAGGGACCACAAAAGGGTTTAAAAGAGTAGCCTCTGATAACTTAGACCCTTCCAAAATTTATTTTGTGACAGGTCTCATACTGTAATCCAAACTAGGACTGAATTCACCAATTCTGGAACTGCTATTAGAGGTATGCAGCACCATTTCTATCTCAATATGACCCCCACTTGTAAGTTGTTTGGTCTGGTCCTCACCGACATACTTCTTTGGAGGGCTACTTACCACCCATAGCACTACTTATCTGTTGGCCTTGTCAGTTGCTCATATAGCAAAGTCACTACCACTTAGTCAATTAGCAACACTGTGAGAGCTAAAGTTATATTTTAATTACTATGCCTAAGAGATCCACAGAACAAAAATGTTTCTAAGCTGAGCAGAGGTGGCGTAGGCCTTTAGTCCCAGCACTTGGGAGACAGAGGCAGGCGGATTTCTGAGTTCTGTGCCAGACTGGTCTACAGAGTGAGTTCCAAGACAGCCAGAACTACAGAGAAACCCTGTCTCGGAAAACAAACAAAACAAAACAAACAAACAAAAAAAATGTTTCTAACCTTTGTAAACTCACCTGCCCAAGGACAGATACTTCTTGAAATGCTGGAGCGTATTGTTTATGTAAAACAATCCATGTGTTTTCGCTCCTGTAAACAAGTTTGTCTGACCTAACTGTACTAGATTTGCTTGGTCACATATAGGTGGGAGGTGCACAGGCAGGAAGTACCCTTGATTGGACCTGGTGGGAAATACACAGCTATATGGGTTTATGGTTTATACACTGCCTCTGCACAATATGACTCAACTTCATTTTCTGGGAACACTGGAATAGATTTGGCCAGAGTTTATAATCCTCGCCAGGATTTAATTAAAGCTTGCTTCAAATTGGGCTCAAAATTGTGGAAGTGGTCCTATTCTTGCCTGCTGGGATTAACAATCTCTCTTCAACCATCCATCCATTTCCCCTTCTTACTTGGTCATTAGCAGAGTTCTCATTTTATCTTCTTATCAGCTCATCTCTTCCACTAGCCTCACCCAATACTTTTAACTCTTTGAAAACTGGACTTACTTTAAAACAATTATTATCAACTACGTGGTAGTAGCAAACACCTTTAGTCCCAATACTCAAGAGGCAGGCAGAGGCAGGCGGATCTCTGCTAGTTGGGGGCCAGCCTGGTCTACAGAGTAAGTTCCATGAGAGCCAGGCTACACAGAGAAACCCTGTTTCAGCAAGCAATTTTACCAACTGAGCTATTTTGCAGGCTCCTGAAAACTGGATTATGGTCGTTCACATCTGTAACACTAGTCCTGGGAGGATTGCTGCCCTTTCTTGGTCAGCCCTGCTTATAGACTGAGATCACTTAAGCCTGCTCCCACACTCCCCAAATGCAAACTGGAGCTTTTCTCAGTACTTCAGTGAGTGTTTGCTTTAGGCTCCTGTAGGCTCATGACTAAAGCTCCCTCTCCTCAAGCATCTGAGGCTTTGTCCACTGTTGTCTCAGAGGCACCTCCGTTTGTCATCTTGTTGCCAGTTCTGAGGCCATACTGGCTGGTGTTTACTTCAGTCTGTGGCTGTGCATTCAGGGTATGGGGCAAGGAGATGGTGGTAGAGCTGACAGAGGAGTTGATGGCACAGGTTCAATCTATGGTCATTTGATTCCATTGCTTCTGGGCCGTGAACAGTGAGGGAGGGAAGCAAAGAGCAAGCTCTTTGATTATTTTGAGACAGGATCTCACTCTGTAGCCCAGGCTAACCATTTAATGATGGCAATCTCACCTCAATCTCCTAAGTGGTGGGTTACAGGCCTTACCTTGACCAACTTAACACAATAAATTTTATTGAGTTTATCACGTAAGAAGCCATTTAATCTAGGTTTAAGAATGTCTTTGCAAGGCCTTACGGTTCATGTCTTAAACTGAGCACCAAGAAGGCAGAGGCAGGTGAATCTGACACTTGCCTGGTCAACATAAGAGTTCTAGGCCAATAAATCAATTTGAAAGTAAAAAAAAATAGTTCTAGGCCAGTACTGCATTGGCAGAATTACACAGTAAGACCCTATCTCACATCCCTCACCCCCAAATACCGCCAATAACAGTACAACAGCAACAACAACAAAACAAACATGGGTTAAGGAAAGCATTCAGTTGCTAAGTGCTTGCTGTACAATCCTGAAGACCTAAGTTGGACCTCATTTTGTTGTTGTTGTTGTTTTGTTTTTAAGATTTATTTATTATATGTAAGTACACTGTAGCTGTCTTCAGACACTCCAGAAGAGGGAGTCAGATCTTGTTACGGATGGTTATGAGCC